>NW_006400023.1:3207767-3224404 GCF_000299155.1 Elephantulus edwardii | reverse complement strand
TAAAACTAATAAAATTTAATAATAAAAAAAAGAAGAGACAAAAAAAAAGAAATTGTCAATAATTTAATCTTGCTTGGATCCTTAGTACTAGCAGTCAAAAAATCAAAAAGACATATTGCACTGGGAAAGTCTGCTGTCAAGGACCTATCCAAAGTATTAAGAAGCAATGATGTGAAAAAAAAAATACTAAGGAGGGTCTGATTTAGAACATAGTCTTTTTCAATCACTTGCTATGCACCTGAGAATTGGACAGTGAAAAGGATGCTAGAAGAATCAATGCCTTTCAGTTGTAGTGTTGGAGAAAAGTACTGAATATCTCATAGACTGCCAAAGAACAAATAGATAAGTCTTGGAGAAGGTGCAGCGAAAGTGTTCCTTAAAAGCAAGGAGGGTGATGCTGGTCATGTTATGAGGAGAGGCTTTTCCTTGGAAAGGTAGAATGTAAACAAATGAGAGGAAGACCCTCAATGAAATGGACTGACACAGAGACTGCAGTAATAGGCTCAATTGTCTCAAAAATGACGAGGAAGTAGGACAGGCTTAGATCTGTTGTTCATGTGGTGGCTATGAGGCATATTTGACTTGATGGTACATAACGACAAGGCTTTTGTTGTTGATTGCCTTCAAGTCGGGCACAAATCACAGTGACCCTATGAACAAGAGGCCTGAAGCCTTTCTATAATTATCAACATTTATCAAAGTTCATAGAGTTTCCAGAGGCATGTTGTTTAGGAAGTGGATGCCACTCCTGCTAGATTTTTTTCTCTATTCATTAATCCATAATGTGGCTAATTTATACTAGAAATCTAATAGTAGACATTATCTTTATAGCTAATATATCTCACTTATTACTGAGCCTTCTGCCCAAGAAATGCACAAAGATGAGATAAAGAATACCTTAATAAATTTTAGGAGAAAAAGAACTGGAAAGGAAGATTTTAACATAAAATTAATTGAGAGGAAAAGAGATATAGATACATTACTACTTCCTACAGAAAAATAGGATATTTTAGTCATTGGGAAAAATGAAGACTATCCTAAGTTAGATGTCTACACTACATTTAATACTGGCTATGTAGGTGATCTGCTTGATCCATCAAACACTGGAAACATTTGACCCTGCAGGCATCTCTGATTATCATGGGTGCCTCTCTCTGTCACTTGGCAGTGTGTACTCAAAGAAGGATGGTGGATTTTACCAAGAGTTCAAAATAGGCAAAGATAAGACCTCCCCTATAACTAGTATAAGATAATGGTTGTGACACAGGTAAGTGTATTATGATAAAGTGTAAGATAAGTCACCAAAAACCTTGTTACCATGACTGAAGTACCAGAGTTTTCAGACTGTATATTTAAAAGTTAATTAGATAGTGGTGAAATTATTGGGAAAAGAGAGTGTTACTTAATGTGTAGAATGTAATCATGTTTACAGAATTGTCCTTGTAGAAATTATTGTGATGGTGTATATTTTACTTTGCATATTTTAGCACAATTTTTATTATAGCATATTCATGTTATCCCTGTAATAATATCACTGATATATGTGCATTCCAGTTTGCTTTCTGGGAGAGGAAAGGGGAGAGTTATGGTTAGCTATCAGAGACTGACATTATTTTCAGTATGTTCATATTACAGATGTGGACATCTAGCTTCTCTATGGTGGTGGGCAAAAGTTGAAAACAAATAAGCTAAATAATGTCTGAGGTTCTGCAACCAACTTTCATTTCCTCTTCTTGAGGAAATCAGTACTCAGATTTAAAACTTTGTCCTCACACATTTCCTCAGCTTAGCATAAAACTAACTCCATTCCTAGCTTAAAGGATGATGGAGGCTCATAAAAACTTTGAATATTCTAGCTACAGTAGATGATTCTGATGTGAGCATGTGATACAGTAAGAACGCAAGAGCTGTATCATAAGGTTCTTTGTTGCAAAGAATTCATTTTTGGCTGATCAAGAATTTGGTACTATAAGTAGCAAGTATTAAAATGTGGAATTGGTTGGATGGGGGAGGTAGGGCAGAAGGCAATGAGAACTGTAGCATAAACTGTAAGTTATAAATTTAGGAAACATCTGTTGGCTATTGTTTCTGCACGTATTATAGGCCTAGCGTGATGTGGTGTTAGGGGAAGTGATAGAGGACAAGTCAGCATAATGGCATACGGTGACTCTTCTTTCTGGTTTAAGTAAGAATTCATCTGGAAGTGGCTTATCTAAAGGAAGAGAGAAAATACAGCATTGCTAAGAAAAACAACTTATCTCCAGTTGCAACACTAAAGGATTCTATGGGCAAAATTCTTGAATAATGTAGGAAGCATTCAATGAGGATGGAAAACTCACTGTATCAAAAAGATTGGTTGACACTGAACCACTTCATAAAGTAGCATATGGTTAAGAACTAATAGTACTGAAGGAAGAAATCCAAGCTGCACTGAATGCATTGGCAAAAAAACAATGCCCCACAAATGAATAGAACATCATGGAAATGTTTGAGGAAACACATACAACCCTGGACTTGCTCATCTGTCTCAGCCAACAAATATGGCCAACTGCCCGGAAGGGATCCATACTTGTTCCTATTCCTAAAATAGTGATCCGTCCCCAGACTTGGGGTGATGGGGCCACTATGGCTGAGAGCAGAGGGGAAGGGGTCTCCCTGTCCTCATCTGGGACTGGCACCAACATCAACAATGTGGCCAGCGGGACCTTGGTGCAGAGCAACAATCTGCTGTCACAGAAGGTGCACAAGATTCTGGAGACCCGGCTGGACAACAACAAGGAGATGTTGAAAGCTCTTAAGTCCCTTTCCACGTTGTTTGTGGAAAACAGTTTCCGAATGCGAAGAAATTTATGTGGAGATGTTGAATTCTGAAGTCTGGCCATCAATGAACAGTTTGTAAGCATTCTCAAGGAAGTGGAAGAGGAATTTGAGAGTATAAATGTAGATGTCCAAGCAATGACCAACTGCTGTCAGGATATGACAAAACACCTCTGTTTGCCAAGGAACGGACTTGGGATTTGATAGTAAAAACCACTAAGCTTAAAATGGAAAGCCAAAGATTAAAGATAAGAGCAAAAGTTGCAGACACCTTCCTGGTCAAGTTCCAGCTGACTACTAATGAAAACTGAGTCTTCGAGGAATGAGAAAAGGACCTGTCACAGAGAATTTTTGAAAAGGACTGGGAAGAGTGAAACAGATTCATAATGATATCAAAGTTCTCTTGCATACCAACCAGCAAACAGCTGGTTTAGAAATTCTGAAACAAATGGCCTTGCTTCAAGAAACATCTTATGAAAGACTTTATTGATAGGCTCAAAGTGAATGCAGAGCCTTGACACAAGAATCATGTGACATATCTCCGGTTTTGACACAGGCAATGGAAGCCCTGCAGGACCAAACCATCTTATATAAATATATATTAAATGAATTTGGGAAAGCCAGAAGAAGTACAGTTGTTCATGCATATATTGATGCTCTTACAAGAGGAGGTCCAGGAGGTATACCTCGACCCATTGAAATGCACTCCCATGACCCTTTGAGATATGTTGGAGATATGTTAGCTTGGTTCCATCAAGCTACTGCTTCTGAAAAGGAACATCCTGAAGCTCTTTTGAAGTGTGTAACTACCCAAGGTATTGAAGAAAATATTTAAGAAGTTGTTGGGCATTTCACTGAGGGTGTGTGCAGGCCTCTAAAGGTTCGAATTGAGCAAGTCATAGTTGCTGACCCTGGGGCCGTTTTATTATATAAAATTTCCAATCTCATCAAATTTTACCACCATAGTGGCATTGTTGGAAATAGTGCAACCACCTTGCTGACTACCATTGAAGAAATGCATTTGCTGAGCAAAAAAAAAAATATTCTTCAATAGCTTGAGTCTTCATGCAAGTAAGTTAATGGAAAAGGTTGAACTCCCTCCACCTGATCATGGACCAAGTTCAGCCATAAGCTGGACCCTCACGCTGTTGCATGAAGTTCTGGCATCTCATGATTTATCAGTCATGCTGTCAGATGCCTGGCAAAATGATTTTGTGCAGGTTTTGTCCTGTGTGTTGGATCCTCTCCTCCAGATGTGCACAGTGTCTACCAGCAATCTAGGCACAGCTGACATGGCTACATTTGTGGCAAATTCACTCTATATGATGAGAACCACACTAACTTTGTTTGAATTTACTGACAGAAGGCTGGAAATGTTGTAGTTTCAGATTGAAGCCCATTTGGACACACTTATAAATGAACAAGCTTCCTATGTTTTAACTAGAGCAGGCTTGAGTTACATCTATAATGCAGTACAGCAACACAAACCTGAACAGGGCCCATTAGCTAATTTGCCCAACCTAAATCCCATGGCACTGAAGGCTGCAATGGCTCAGTTTGATTTATACCTGGCAGCTTCAGACAATCTGTTGATGCCACAGCTGAATTTTCCTCTCAGTGCCACAGAGAAGGAATAGATCATCAAACAGTTGACCAAATTAGTGTGCCGAGCCTACAGCAAAGTGCATGCAGCTGTGAGGAACTTCAGTCAGCGGCTACAAGGAACCCGAGAACCTTCTACAGCGGATGTCCCAGCAAGTATAGACGCTTCTCTCCTGATTGCCTTACTCAATTGTGTTACCCAACAATCTATCCTGTCAGTCCTTGTGTCCTAAAACTGTAAGCCACAGCAATTGTTCTGGCTGCAGTAGCATGTAAGAAGAGTGACTGGGCTGCTCTGTCTCTCTAGGTCAGAAATACTCTGCTCCTCCACCCACCTCTCCAGCCTTATGCAGTTTCTCCTCTGTTCTGTAAAATAAACGCCTGGGGAAAGTAGTATGGGGTGGGGGGAGTGATCCAACTGTTTGTGGAGTGGCAAGAAGCTGCCCTACAATCCCGAAAGCACACTGTTTGAGGCCATCAGCAGCTCGCAGGAGAAAAATGAGCTATCTCCTCCCACACAATTAACAGTCCCTGAAAACCCACTAGAGGGTCAGCTAAGGGTCAATTCTGACTCTACAGAGCACAACATCATCAGTATTATATACAAATAAAATGCTGGAACAGTATGCAGAAAAAAACTTCTGTAACAGGGTAAGAAGGAAACCTACAGCCTGGGGAAAAAATATTTGGCAACAACATATCGGATAAGGGACATTTATATATAAAATCTATAGAATAGTCCAGTACCTCAACAAGAAAAATGTAAACAATCCAAACACAAGATGGGCACAGGATATGAATAGATACTTACTAAAGAAGACATTCAGATGGCAAACAAACAGATGAAGAAATGTTCAGAATCCCTCGCTATCAGAGATGCAAATCAAAGCAAATGTGAGAAATCTTCTTACTCTATCAAACAATAGCAAAGTTCAATAGGACAGCAAACAACAATGCTGGCAAGGTTGGGGAGAGATTGGAACTCTTATTCACTGCTGGTAGGAATATAAAATGATACCACCACTATGGAAGATGGCCTGGAACTTTCTCAAAAAGTTGGAAATAAGGGAGCTCTGGTGGCCTAATGGCAAGAAGCTGCACTGCAATCCTGAAGGCATGCAGTTTGAATCCATCAGATGTTCCACTGGAGAAGGAGGGGCAATCTCCTCCTGTACCAGTTGGATCTGACTCAATGGTACACAACAAGGGAAGAAAAAAAAGTTGGAACTAGAAATACCATTTAACCCAGGAATTCCACTTCTGGGAATATACTCTAATGAAACCAGACTTAAACAGATGTATATACACTCATGTTTATTGCTGTGTTATTTCTAATAGCAAAGAGATAGAATCAACCCAAGTGCCTAACCTACAAACAAATGGATAGGGAAAACTATGGTATATTCACCAATGGAATATTATGCAGCATTGAAAAACAATGAACTCGCAAAACATTGTACAGTATGAGATAGCCTGACAAATGTTATGCTGAGTGAAATATCTCAGTCACAAAAGGACAAATACTACATAACACTGCTGTTATAAAATAGGACAGACATGGGGGGTTTGGGGAGAAAATGTAAAAAGGGTGGATAAATAATGAATGCAGCATTAGAGCAAATGAGGGGAAGAACTGTCTAAAAGGTATATATAATTAGGCAATATAGGTATGACAACAATCTGGAACAATCTGGATGTATTGCAGAGGGCTGGGGAAACAAAAGGGGCAAGAAAATGTGCAACAATCAGGAAAAAAGGAAAGTAAAACATTTTCCATGTTAAAAAAAAAGGCTGGAACACAGTAAATCAACAGAGAACAGCCAGATATTCCATCTGGATCTAAAAGAGGCCAAGACCTGAGGTGTATCATTGCACATGTCAGATGTATCATGTTACTTCTGTTTTATTGATTGTGTAAAGACATTTGAATGTGTAGATCATAACAAACTATGGCTAATGTTGAGAATGAGAATCCTAGGACATTTACTTGTGCTCACATGAAACCTCAATCTATATCAAGAAACAATTGTCAGAACAGAACAAGGGAACACTATATGGTTTAAAATCAGGAAAGGTGTGCGTCAGGGTTGTATTCTTTCTTCACACTTCAATTAGACAGATTGACAAGGTTACTGAAGCAATGGGTTCAAGTCTGTCAGAGATGATGGGATAGTACTGGATAAGATTGGAATCAGATCATAGGGTCCCTGTAAGTTTCATTTGACTTGACAGCACATAACAACAAACTTTCAGTCTGTATGCTGAGGAAATCATATCAGAAGCTGGATTATATGAAGAAGAATGTGGCATCAGGATTTGAGGAAGACTCATCAACAACCTACATTATTCAAATAACACAACCTTACTTGAAGAAAGTGAAGAAGACTTGATGCACTTCTGCAAAAGATAAAAAAGGACAGCTTTCAATATGAGTTACAAGATCATAGAAAAGTTCTCACCACTGGACCAGTAGATGGGAAAAAAGATTCATTGATGTCAACTATTTCATTTTACTTGGACCCACAATTACCACCCATGGAGCAGCAGCCAAAACACCAAAATATGTATTGTTTTGGGGAATCCTGCTCTCTAAAGAGCAAGAATGTCTGCTTACAGGTTAGGGTGCAACTAACTGAAGCTAGGAATTGTGGTCATGGAGAAAAGTCATGACTATCCAATGGACATCCAAAAGAACAATAAAATATGTCCTGAAGAAAGTGCAACCAGAAACTTCATCTCACTTTAGGCATATTCTCAGGAGGAACTAATCCTTGGACATGTTGTTGTTGTTGACTGCCATTGAGTCGAGCACAACTCATAGCAACCCTATGAACAAAAGGTCTAAAGCTGTTCTGTAACTATCATCATTTATCAAAAATCATAGTTTCCAGAGGCATTTAGTTTAGGAAGTGGATGCCATTCCTGCTTCTAAAATCCTTGGATACTGCTCAGAGCAAGAGAAGACTTTCAATAAAATAGATTGACACAGTGATGATCACAACAGGCATGACAGAAATCGTGAGGACAGTGAAGGATAAGGCAAGGTTCAGATCTGTTGTTTATAGGGTTGCTATGAGTTGTAGTTGGTTCAGTGGCACCTAATAACAAGAAAATCCTCTGTCTGCCTGTAGCTTGCAAACTAAAATCCCAAAGATTAGAGCAAAAATTCCAAACTGAACGTAGGGCAGAGGCAAGAGGGCAGACGACTCACCAGGAATAAAAGACTGGAGGTTCTAGACTTCCCAAAATAATTTCCTTCAATTATCATTTTCTCAGAAAAAAGGGCATAGCTCAGGAAATTGGTGTCAGATCTGCTCACATAGTTACTGCTTTAATTTGCTTATTTATAAATTTTTTTAATTGCTTATTTATGTTGTTAGGTGTCACTGAGTCAAGTATGACTCATACCAAACCTATGAACAACGAAACTGAACCCTGTCCTATCCAGTGCCATCCTCATCATCCTTAATATTCTTGAACTCATTACTGCAGTCTCTGTGTCAATCTGCCTGTTGAGGGTCTTTCTTTATTTTGGTGACCCTACACCTTTCCAAGCTTGATGTGTTTGTCCAAGGAACCCACCTTACCCAACAACATGATGAAATTGTGTAAGACAAAGCTTCACCATCCTTGCCTCTAATTAGCATTCTGGCAGCACTTTCTCAAAGACATAACTGTTTGTTCTTTCAGTAGTGCACGGAATATTCAATATTCTTCCCCAAAATCACAGCTCAAAGGCATCAATTCTTTTTCTGTCACCCTTGTTCACTGTCAGCTTTCACAAATATAGGAAGTGATTGAATTTGACCATGGCCTGAATCAGACACACTTTAGTCTTTACACTGACATCATTTTTCCTTAGTACTTTGAAGAGGTTATTGACAGCAGACTTTGCCAATGCAGTAGGTCTTGATTTCTTAACAGATGGTATCAAGGGTGTTGATTGTGGATGCAAGTAAGATTAAGTTGTTGGCCATTTCAATCTTTCCTTCATCCATCATGATGTTGCCCAAGTTTTCCTTCATTATTGCATAGGGTATGTGAATTTTACCTCAATACAGACGTTGCATTTAAAACTATGCTGTCATTTAAAACATAAATAAACAAAAATATGTTTTCCTTTTTTCCAGCTGTATCGCTCTTCTGCTTAACCATGAAGTCTGCAGGTTTGGGGTTTTTTTGTTGTTGTTGTTAAGTGGAATTTCTTTGTAGGATAGTTCTGTTGTGACCTCTGTTTCACACAAAGATAAAATCAGGTCACTTCTCTTCTTAAGATCCCTTAGTAACTCCCCATTTCTCTTAGGATAAATTTCAAAACCCTTAACATGAATTTCAGTGCCCTGAATGCTCTAGGCTCTAGTTTATCTCTCCAGTCTTCCTACCCAAACTCTGTGCTTTTGCTTCACCAAATTTTTCAGTTCCTTCCCTCTTCCTACTCTCTTTTCACTTCCTGAAAGACTTCTTTTCCTGGAAAACTCCCACACAATCTTTAGATCATCTCTAAGAAATGACATACTAATTCTACTGAGACACATTCTTTGACTTCATACCCTTACTTGACTTTAAAATTTGAGTGAAGGGGTAGTGTCTGTCTTGTTTATTATTAAATACCTGCCTTATTATTCTAGAAGACAGCTCACTCCCTGTAGGGAGTGGAGGAGGATCTTTGTTTCCTTTAGCATCCTCAGACCCTGCATTACCTGGACACTGCCTTGCTCTTCTTGGATAACAGCTTCTTTGCCTAGGTATAGGTTTTATATGAGCACATACATGGAATTCTCATTATTCTCAATGTTATCCATAATTTGTTATGATCCACACTGTCAAATGCCTTTGCATAATCAATGAAACACAGATAGATATTCTTCTGGTATTTTCTGCTATTAACCAAGATCCATCTGACATCAGGAATGATATCCCTGCTGCCATGGCCAGTTTTAAACCCAGCTACACTTCTGGAAGTTTTCTATCAATGTACTGTGGTAGTTGTTTTTGGATCATTTTCAGTAATAATTTGCTTGAATGTTATATTATTGATATTATTTGATAATTTCCACATTCTCTTGGATCACCTGTCCTGGGAATGGAAAAACATATGGAATTCTTCCAGAAAGTGGGCCAGGTAGATTTGTTGCAAAATCCAAGTTGTTTCAGTAACAGTAAAATGAGGTTGGGGAATGGTAGAATATGGAAAATGGATGTTAAAATCAGACTCCCTGTGATCAAGTCCATTCCCACTCGTGGTGGCCCTGTAGGACAGAGAGGAACTGCTTCCACAGGCTTTCTAAGGCCATAAATCTTTGTAAAAGGAGCAGATTGCCACATTTTTCTTCCAACAAACAGCTAGTGGGTTTGAACTACCAACCTTCAGATTATCAGCCAAGTGTTTTAACTGCTGCATCATTAGAATTCCTAAAGGTGGATGCTAAGATTTAGAAGTTCTCAAGGTTAAGAACTGTCTCAAAAAAAAAAAAAAGTCTAGATGAAAACCCAAAAATCTTTGTATGTGGTAACTAGCAGAAAAACGGAATAGAAACAAAAAGGAAAACTGTACTGAATTTTAATGTTAACTGTATTGCCAAAGACAAAACCACAACAACAGTAGTTTATTGGAGTTTCTTGGCTACTGATTTACACCATGGCTGCAAAAAGGGCATTTAGCTCTCATTTATTTCTGGCAGAACTCTGGAGAAGGGCTGTAGCATTGAGGCACCATTAAATTGACATGGATGACAAAATAAAGCTGATTTCTTCAGGGCTATTCAGTTTAGTATACAAGATCCTTCCAGAAACATATCTTCACAGACATCTGGTTCAAATCTTAGTTTAGAAGAAGTGCCAAAGAGAAAAGAAACTTACCTTGAAAAACATCATCAACATCATCAAAAAGCTCTTCAGAAACCAGTCTCAAATTCTTGTAAAAGGACAGCCATAGTTCAGGATTACCCGGGAGTGATCCAAAGGAGGCTATGGGTGAAGAAGACTTGCCTCAAGCCCTTGGGACCATATCCTAGAAACTGTAAGAAATTATTTGAAAGCATGAGAAAAATAACAATTCCTTTATAAAAGAATTTAGATAGTTATACTTTTTTATATATAATTTTAATTTTTCTTTTCTCAAACCCTATATTTATACTTTTTAATATTATCATGTGTGATTAAAATATACAGTCCTTTTTCATAACCTGTTGAAGAGAATTGTGTACATCAGAGGAAATAAGGCTTTTAGGGTAGATTGTAAGAAAAATCGTGAAAAAGTAGAAAAGTATATCACTTTATAGGACTAAGTAATGACCCTCCAAATACTAGCCAAATAAACATTCACAAATAAACATTAAAGAAATTACAAGTTTGGTAGTTTGGGTTTGGTTTTGTTATTTTTTAAAAAGAAATACTCAACAAAGACATAGAAGAACTATGTAATTAGCCAACTTGACCTCCTGGACATATTCAGGTTATTTCCCCCAACTAAAACTCAATTTACTTAAACAAACAAACAAAACCTTAAACACCTCAATTTACTTTCTTTGCAAGTACACATGGTACATTTTCTGGAAATGATCATATATTAGGACACAAAGCAAGCCTTAGTAAACTCAAAATCATCTAAATAATACAAAGTATTTTTTCAGATCACAATGGGAGAAAACTAGAAATTAACAAGAGGATAAAGGATAAAAAACCTCCCAACTTTGTGGAAGCTTAAATAACACCTTCTTTGAGCACTACTGGGTTATTTTTGAGTACCCACCCATAGCTGACTCTTTAGTGGGTTTCGGAGTCAGTAAATCACATGAGAGGAGATTACCCATACTTTTCCTGCAGGTTATAGAAGAACTAAAAAGTGAAATGAAAACTTCCTTCAAAATGAATGAAAATAGAACATATCAAAACCTCTGGGATGCAACTAAGGCAGTCCTCAGGGGTCAGTTCATAGCAGCAGGCAAACATATTAAAAAAAAAAAGAGGGAAAAACTAATGACTTAAGTCCATACTTCCATCAAATAGAAAAAGAACAAGCAGCTAATCTCACAGGCTCCAGAAGAAAGGAAATTATAAGGACAAAACTTGAAATTAAAGGGGTAGAAAACAGAAAAACAACTGAAACCATCGATAAGATGAGGGGCTTGTTCTTAAAAAAAATCAATAAAACAGACAAATCACTGGCAAGCTAACAAACAAAAATAAAGACAAGATACAAATAGCTGGACTAAGAAATTAAAGAGGTGACATCACAACAGAATCAGCTGAAATTAAATCCATAGTAACAGAAAAGCTATAGTCCAATTAATTTTAAAGGAAATGGATAAACTGCTAGAAATCCATACCCTGTCCAGATTGGCACACACAGATGAGGAACATTAAAATAGACCCATCACAAAAGAAGAAGTTAAGCAGGTCATAAAAAGACTCCCACTCAAAACAGTCCTTGCCCAGATGGCTTCATGGGTGAATTCTACTAAACATTCAGAGATGAACTATCACCAATTTTAAAAAATAGAAGAAGGAACACTCCAATAGTCATTCTATGAAGCAAGCATAACCCTGAGAGCAAAACCAGGCAAAGGCATCATAAAAAAAAATAGAACTGTAGACCAATATTGCTTATGAAAATACATGTAAAAATCATATACAAAATCCTGGTGACAAATGCATAGCAAATAATCATACAGACTATGGCCTGAATCAGATGCACCTTAGTCCTCAAACTGATATCGTTACTCCTCAATGATTTGGAGAGGTCCCTAACTGCAGATTTCCAGTGCAAAGTGTCTCTTTTCCCCTTGACTTCTGGTACAAGGGTGTTAATTGTAGATCCAAGTAAAATGAAGTTGTTGACAATTTCAATCTCTTCTCCATCCATCATGATATTGCCTATCTGTCCAGTGATAGCAATCTTTGTTTTCTTGACATTGAGATGCAATCCATTACCAAGGCTGCATTCCTTAATTCCTGCAGTCGGTGCTTCAAGTCCTCCTCACCTTCAGCAGGCAAGGTTGTATCATCTGCATAGCACGGGTTATTGATGAGCCTCCCTCCAATCCTGATGCCACATTCCTCTTGAAAGAGTCCAGCTTCTCAAATAATTTGCTCAGCATCCAGACTGCGTAGGTATGGTGAGAGAATACAACCATGGAGCACTCCCTTCTCAATCTGAAACCATGCAGTGTTCTTCAGTTCTTTTTGCACAGCAGCCTCCTGGTCCAGATACAGGTGTCGGGTGAGCACAATTAAATGCTCTGGGACTCCCAGGTTTCTCAATGTCAGCTACAATTTGTTATGATCCACACAGTCAAAAGCTTTTGTATAGTCAGTAAAGCACAAATAGACATTAAAAAAATTACTGGCCAATGGAATCCAATTATATATGCACATACATACATACATATATATATATACACACACACACATATATAAAAATATAAATTCATCATGACCAAAGGGATGCATAACATATACGCAAGGGATGGTTCAACATAAGAGAAAACAATCCATGTAATTCATGACATTAACAAAGTAAAGAACAAGAACCACATGATCCTAGCTGAAGTAGAAAAGGCATTTTATAAAATCCAATACCCTTTTCTGATTAAAATACTCAACAAAATAGGAACACAAAGGAAATTCCTCAACAAAGTATATATGCAAACTCAAGAGCCAGCATTATTCTCAATAGAGAAAGACTGAAGCATTCCCCTTGTGAGCTGGGAGCAGTCAAGGATGCCCACTAACACCACTGTTATTCAGTATTGTATTGGAAGTACGTGCTAGGACACTAGAACAAGAGAAAATCAGAGGAATAAAAAAAATAACAAAAAGGTGGTAAAACTATCACTATTTTCAGACAATATAATAGCATACACAGAAAACCCCAAAAACTCAACCAAAGAACAGACCTTGTAGAGCAATCTATTAGAATGGCAGGGTACAAAGAACAATATACAAAAATCAGTGGGATTTCTCTACAACGTCTAAGAAAGTACAGAAAAGGAAACTAAGAAAGCAATACCATTACAATAGCTGACCACAAAATTAAATACTTGGGAATAAATTTAACTAGAGATACAATAGACCTTTATGAGGAAAACTACAAAACATTACTACGAGAATGGAAAAACATTCCCTGTGTATGGATAAGGAGACTCACCATTGTGAAAATTATAATCCTACCTAAATCAAACTAAAGGTTCAATGTAATCACACTACAAATAACAAACTCATTCATCAAAGAGATAGAAAAGACAATTTGCAGTTTTATTTGGAAAGGAAAAAGAACTCAAATAAGCAAAGGTCTTCTGAAAAATAAAAATGAGGCACAGCATTCCCTGATCTCAAAACATACTACATAGCCATAGTAACAACATTTGATACAATGACAGACATATAGACCAATGGAATAGAATTAAGAGCCCCCAAAATCAACCCATCTGCCTACAATCAATTGGTATTTTACAAGGAAACAAAATCTATCAAATGAGTAAATGACAAACTCTTTAACAAATGGTGCTGGCAACACTGGACTTCTACCTGAAGAAAACTGAAACAGTATCCACAACTCACACCAAACAAAAAAAAATCAATTCAAAGTAGATCATAGGGGTAAAACTCAAAACCATTAAGGATAATAAGAGATAAAATTGGAACAAGCTTAGAACCCCTAATCTATGGCATATATTGTTGTTGCTGTTGTTATGTGCCATCAAGTTGTCTCTGACTCATAGCAACTCTATATACAACAGCCCTCAACCCTGCTCTATCCTGTGCCAATCTTATTGTTTTTGACACACCTACCCCCATTACTCCAGTCACTGAATCATTCCATCTCATTAAGGGTCTTCCTCTATTGCACTGTCCCTCCACCATCCCAAGCATGACGTCCCTCTCCAAGGACTGGTCCCACCTTGCAACATGTCCAAAGTATGTCAGATGACGTTTCAGAATCCTTGCCTCTAAGGAGCAGCCTGGTTTCACCTTTCTAGGTGAAACCTGTTGGTTGTCCAAGAAGTCCATGCTATATTCAATACTGTTCTCAAGCACCACAGCTCAAAGACATCAATTCTCCTTCTATCATCAAGTAATTGCTAAGACCAAGGCCTGGATCAGGCAAACCTTAGTCACCAGACTGATCCTATCTCCATACCTTTTCAACCTGTATGCAGAACAGATTATACAAAAGGCTGGGCTCTATGAGGAGAAGTGTGACACCAGGATTGGTGTCTATTAACAATCTGCGTTATGCAGATGACACAACCCTGCTTACTGAAACTGAGGAGGACCTGAAACGCTTGCTGCAGAGGACCAAGGACTGCAGCCTTCAGTATGGATTGAGGTTCAATGTCAGGAAGGCAAAGATTCTCTCCACTGGACCAATTGGCAGCATCAGAATGGACAGTGAAGAGATTGAGATTGTTAACAACTTTAGTCTGCTTGGCTCCACAGTCAACACTCTTGGCACCAGTAGCCAGGAAATTAAAAAAACAAAACAAAACAACACCAACATATTGCTATGGGAAAGTCTGCTGTTAGGGACCTCTCCAAAGTACTGAAGAGCAATGGTGTCACTCTGGAGACTAAGGTGCATCTGATACAGGCCGTGGTCTTTGCAATCATTTGTTATGCATCAGAGAGTTGGACAATGACTAGGAAGGACAGAAGGAGAATTGATGCTTTGAGCTGTGGTGCTGGAGAAGGGTACTGAATGTACCATGGACTGCCAAGAAAACAGATTCATCCTGGAGAGGGTTAAACCAGGCTGCTCCTTGGAGGCAAAGATTCTGAGGCTTCATCTGACATTCTTTGGACATGTTGTAAGGAGGGACCGGTCCTTGGAGAGGGACATCATGCTTGGCAGGGAGGAGGGACAGCGCAGGAGGGGAAGACCCTCTATGAGGTGGAGTGATTCAGTGACTGGGGTAATCGGGATGGGTGTGTCAGAGGCAGTGCAACTGGCACAGGATAGAGCAGGGTTTAGGGCTGTTGTACGTAGGGTTGCTATGAGTCGCAAGCGACTCGACAGCCCATAACAACAACAACAACAACAACAGTACTTTGGAGAGGTCTTTGACAGCAAGCTTTCCCAATGCAATCCCCTTTTAATTTTCTGGCTGCTGGTACGAAGAGTGTTGATTGTATATAGCCAGAAATGTACAACAAGAAGAAGACAAAATAGACAAAGGGGCTTCGAAAAATTAAGTCCCTGTATGCATTAAAAACCCTTCTCAATAGGATGAAAAGAAAGTCTACAGACTAGGGAAAATGTATTTGGCAATTACAGACTTACCAGCCACACTCCCAGAAGTCTGGTAGGCAGGGCCTTAGGGTTAAATAGTTTTGGGGCTGAGTGTAGCATCGAAGACTTCACTTTGGCTTTTTCAAACTCACGTAAGGCCGGCTACATTCCCAGAAGCCTGGCTGGCAAGACCCAAGGGTTGCACACTTATGTACCAGAACTAGAGGACACATCACCCTTTCCTGGAAAATTATCTTACTATGACAGCAGCGTGCCACAAATGGAAGAGGCAGTATGCTACAAGAAGTCAGTCCTAGAACAGAAACTCAAGATAAAGAACTTTTCCTCAGAACCGTCTGAAATAGAAACTCTTCCCTACTTCTAGTACCTGGAATTTGGGCTTAAAGACTCCTAAACTCAAGAGAGATTGAGTGCAGCAATAAGAAGCGCGAGGCATTTGAAATCACAGAAGCTCAGAAGGTTTGAGACCTAAGCCGTCATATAAAGGGCTGGATAGGATTAGGGAGGTATTGAATGGGGTAGGCGGGAGAGGAAGGGGATGGGTCAAGACATACTTGAAAAGTGCGGGGAGCAACACTGAATCTATTAGTTGCTTCTATAATTGGGAAATGTCTTTCATCTCATTTCTGTAAGATGCTCATCTGCCAGTTACTCTTCTAAATCTGAGCATTCAAATTAAGACAGATTAGGAAGAAGGATTGGCCATACACTTCTGAAACAACAGGCCTTCACAAACCCAGTGTACAATAGAGCATGCTTAGACTAGCAGTTATGGCAACTGAGGCTAAACCCTCCAATATGGAAACATAAAAGAGGAGGAACAGTTGTAAGCAGATACTGCTGGTTAGGACATGGAATGTGAGAAGCATGAATGTAGGAAAACTGATCATTGTTAAGAAAGAAATGTTGTTGTTGTTTAATGCCGTCGAGTCGTAGACGACTCATAGCGACCCTATGAACGAACAGC
>NW_006400023.1:3201560-3207302 GCF_000299155.1 Elephantulus edwardii | reverse complement strand
GGCCGCTTCCTTCCCAGCTTCCTTCGGCTTAAGACCGCCTCCTGGTTCAAACCCTAGGCCCAGGCTGGCTAGCCTCACTCCAGGGACAGAGCAAACCTGCACATCAAACACATTCCCAGAAAAGCAGTCGACTCCAAAAGCTTGCCATGATTCCTGCACTCCCACCACCATGCTCCTGCCTTCTGGCAAGGAGAGCTTCCCACGAGCCTGTGAAGGCGCCAGCCAAACCAGGAACAACAAGAAACAGAACCCATAAATACTAACATACTAACTAGGTGAAGGAATAATATGGCAGTTGCCCCACCACTCCCAAGCTTGATCATTTCCTGAGAAACTTGATAACATCTAAGCTGGTCCTATCAAAGACCAGACCAAACAATGGATCCTGATAAGAGTCTGAGCTTGGAAAAAAAGGTGCTAAATCCTAACTTGATTAACACATCAAATTCCATCTTAGTCTTCCCCATCAAATTCCATCTTAGTCTTCCCCAGGATCTCTATAAAAAGGAACCCCCCACAAACACACTGCCCACATGCCATTTGGATCCTGTCTGCATGCCATGCAGCTGGGTCACTTGGCGTCCCTCTCAGAAAGTGCAATAAAGGCCTGTTCGTAGGGGTGAGTGGTTCAAATCCACCAGATGTTCTGCTGGAGAAGGAGGGACAATCTCCTCTTGTACCTGTCAGATCCAATTTGATGGTACACACACACGCAAAAATCATCATCATCATCATCATCATCATCATCATCATCATCATCCTGTTCATTTCTTGGGACCAATTCCTTTATTTCTCTCCCTCGCACCCTTGCACTCTTTTATAACTAACACTAGGTACTGGTGAAATGATATGGACTGGCATGGGACATTTTGAATCAGACAATCATCTGATCTACTATGCTGGAGCTGAAAAGGTGTGAAAAAAATGTGGTTGCTTTTATAGCTAAAAAAGTCATTTCTATTTCCATCTTGAAAGACAATGTTGTGATAGTATAATATCCATATGCATACCAATGAATACCACAATCATTCAAATATATGCACCAACAACTAGAGCAAAACAGGAGGAAACAGAAGGCTTCTACCAACTTTTGCAGTCAGAAACTGATCAAACATGCAATAGAAATGCATTAATAATAATAATGGGTGACTGGAATGCAAAAGATGGAAACAAGGAAGAAGCATCAATAGTCTGAAAACATGGACTTGGTGACAGAAATGAGGCTGGAGATAAAATGACAGAATTCTGTATAATCAATTACATATTCATTGCAAATATTTTTTATATGAAACATAAACACAGGCTGTACACATATATTTCACCTGATGAGATACACAGGAGTCAGATCTATTACATCTGTGGGTGAACCACTGGAGAAGCTCAATATCCCCTGTGAAAACTAGGCCAGGTGCTGATGGTGGAACAGACCACCAACTACTCATATGCAAGTTCAAGCTGAAGCTAAAGAAGGTTAAATCAAATCCACAGGAACAAAAATTTTACCACTTGAATTTTAAAACCATCTCAGGAACAGATTTAAGACTTTGAATATTAATGAGTGAAGATCAGATGAGCTGTGGGAGAATATAAAAAAATATCACCCATGAAAAATGCAAAAGCTGAATGGGTGAATTCAGAGACAAACTGTCACCAGTTGTTCTTAAATGATTTTATAAAGTAGAAAGGGAACATTCCCAGAGTCATTCTATGAAGGAAGAATAACCCTAATACCAAAACCCAGCAAAGACATTACCAAGAAATAAAACTACCAACTACTATCTCTCATGAACATAGATGCAAAAACCTTTTAAAAAGTCCTTGGCCAATAGAATCCAACAGTATGTAAAAAAATAATTTATCATGACCAAGTGGGATTCATAACAAATATGCAAGGATGGTTCTCATAAGAAAAAACAATCAACATAACATAATAATCATACTAACAAAGAAAAGAACAAGAACCACACGGTTCTATCAGTTAATGCAGAAAAGGACTTTGACAAAATCCAATACCCCTTCCTGATTAAAACACTCAATAAAATAGGAATAGAAAAGAATTTATTTAAGAGAGTGAAAAGTATATAAAGAAAACCAAGAGTCACCATCCAAATTGGCAAAGAGGTGGTAAAACTGTCTCTATATGCAGAGGGTGTAATAGCGTACACAGAAAACCCGAAAGATTCAACCAAAAAAACCTGTTAGACCTTGTAGACCAATTTAGCAGAGGGGAAGGATATAAATCAGGGGGATTTCTCTATAGCAATGCCACTCCTGCTTCCAACCTTGAATCAATTTGGGAGCTCCACCAAACGCTGTCCATGATGAGTAACCATTATATTAGACACTGCAGTGGCACAGTGTTCAGCATCACAGCAATCCCAAGTAACTTCAATACAGCAAATTGATAGACCAGTGCTGTACCACTTAGAAGGACGTTCATCCCAAACACAATGAACGTGAGGCCCTCAGGCCCGCACACCAGGTCCTGGTTGACTCTAAACCCAGAGGCTTCCAACCCACAGCTCATTGTTAGCTAAATCTGGCAAATCCAATCAGTTCTCACCTGATTGTGAAAGAAAAAAAATACCCAACCAAACAGTCCACACCCAAATAAAGTCAGAAATCCACAACAAGTAGAGGCTAAAATACATGAACGGGACCTTCTGAAAATTAAGTCCCTGTGTACATTAGAAGCTTTTTTCAATAGGGTGAAAAGGAAATCCACAGAGTGGGAAAAAATATTTGCCAATGACATCTCAGGAAACTCTGGTAGCCTAGTGGCAAGAAGCTGTGCTGCAATCCCAAAGACATGTGATTCGAGGCCACCAGCTGCTCCACAGGAGAAGGAAGGGCAATCTCTTCTCATGTGATTTCTGCCTCTGAAAACTTGCCAGAGTCAGTTCTGATGCTACAGTACACAACAACAACAACAACAACATCTCAGTCTGGTCCGCTAGTAGTGGGTTGTCAGAAACTATTAAACTAAAGTTGATATATAATCCCTTACTGCTGAATTTGACTGGAAGACAAACAGCAACACCTCAGAAAAGGGTCTCACAACTATGTTTACAGAGTACTTTAAGAGTCAAGATTTGTTTTATATATATATATATATAACAAAGAAGTGACTAACTCCTGTATGAACCTTACTCCAATCAGAGTATGCCATTCACGCCCTTGCTAATGAGCCCGCTTATTTACAAATTAGCCAATCACTATGAGCCGCCTTCATCTTACCTCACAAATTCCCCAATCCCCTTGAATCTCCCTGCCCCTCACTCAGACTTTGCCACTCCCAGCAGCAATAAAAACCCTTGTCTCGAAGCACTGGGGGCTCTGCCATGCGGCCTCTCTGTCCTGGTGTGTGTAGAGTTCCTGCTTGAGAGCTTGTAATAAAATCCCTCATGTCCTTTCATTGATTTCAGCTCCCTGGTGTCCTTTGGGGGACTCGCGATTGTGGCACAACATACTACAGGGCCTCCACTGTGGGACTAAATATAAAATTAAATATTTAACCAAATGCTGCATCAGGATATGTTGTTGTTGTTATGTGCCATTGAGTTGCTTGCGACTCATAGTGACCTTATGAACAATAGGCCTACACTCTGCTCTGTCCTGTGCCAATCACACTGTCTCTGACACTCCCATCCTGATTATCCCAGTCACTGAATCAATCCACCTCATAGAGGGCCTTCCCCTCCTGCGTTGTCCCTCCACCCTCCCAAGCATGATGTCCTTCTTCAAGGACCGGTCTCTCCTCACAACATGTCCAAAGTATGTTAGACGGAGCCTCAGAATCCTTGCCTCCAAGGAGCCACCCGGTTTAACCCTCTCCAGGACGAATCCATTTGTTTTCCTAGCAGTCCATGGTATTCTCAATATTCTTCTCCAGCACCACAGTTCAAAGGCATCAATTCTCCTTCTATCCTCCTTGGTCATTGTCCAACTCTCTGATGCATAACAAGTGATTGCGAAGACCATGGCCTGTATCAGACACATCTTAGTCTCCATGGAAAAACAACTGCTCTTCAGTACTTCGGAGAGGCCCCTAACAGCAGACTTTCCCATGGCAATGCACCTTTTAATTTCCTGGCTACTGCTGCCAAGAGTGTTGACTGTGGAGCCAAGGAAACTAAAGCTGTGAACAATGTCAATCTCTTCACCATCCATCCTGATGCTGCCAATTGGTCCAGTGGTGAGAATCTTTGTCTTCCTGACATCGAGCCTCAATCCATATTGAAGGCTGCAGTCCTTGACCCTTTGCAGCAGGTGCTTCAGGTCCTCCTCAGTTTCAGCAAGCAGGGTTGTGTCATCTGCATAACGCAGATTGTTGATAAATCGTCCACCAATCAGCACATCAGCAGAGAACTGCCAGAAGTCCAGGCTGGGTTTAGAAGGGGTCGTGGTACTAGGGATATTGTAGCTGATGTTAGATGGATCTTATCTGAAAGCAGAGAATACCAGAGGTATGTCTATCTGTGGTTCATTGACTATGCAAAGGTGTTTGACTGTGTGGATTATAACAAACTGTGGCTGACTCTGAGAAGAATGGGAATCCCAGAACACTTGATCGTTCTAATGCGAAACCTATACTTGGACCAGGAGGCAGTCGTCAGAACAGAGCAAGGGAACACTGCATGGTTCAAAATTGGGAAGGGCGTACGCCAGGGATGCATCCTATCTCCATACCTTTTCAACCTGTATGCAGAACAGATTATCCGAGAGGCTGGGCTCTATGAGGAGAAATGTGGGGTCAAGATTGGTGGACGATCAGGATATGAGGGAGGTGTAAATACAGCCTGGAATTCTCACTGAGACAGGTTACAGGGGTCAAGCGCCAAGGCAGGCCAAGGTGTTTCCACAATTCTTAGTTTGTATTTATTAACCCTTCTCTCCTGAGATTGTTGTTGTTTGTTGTTATGTGCCTTGAGTTCCCTGTGACTCATAGAGACCCTATGTACAACAGACCTAAACCCTACTATATCCTGTGCCAGTCTCTCTGTCTCCAACACACCCACCCCTATTACTCCAGTCACTGAATCAATCAATCTCATAGAGGGTCTTGCTCTTCTGTGTTGTCCCTCCACCCTCCCAAGCATGACATCCCTCTCCAAGGACTGGTCCCTCCTTGCAACATGTCCAAAGGACATCAGATAAAGCTTCAGAATCCTTGCCTCCAAGGAGCAGCCTGGTTTAACCCTCTCCAGGATGAACCTGTTCATTCTCTTATCAGTCCATGGTATATTCAATCCTCTTCTCCAACACGACAGCTCAAAGGCACCAATTCTCCTTCTATCATCCCTAGTCACTGTCCAACTCTCTGACGCATAGCAAGTGATTGCAAAGACCATGACCTGTATCAGGCACACCTTAGTCTCCAGACTGACATCATTGCTCTTCAGTATTTGGAGAGGTTTTTAACATCAGATTTTCCCACCACAATACATCTTTAAATTCCTGGCTGCTGGTGCCAAGAGTGTTGATTGTGGAGCCAAGCAAACTAAAGTTGTAACAATCTCAATTTCTTCACCATCTATCATGCTGCTGCCAATTGGCCCAGTGTGAAAATCTTTGTTTTCTTGATACGGAGCCTCAATCCATATTGAAGGCTACAGTCCTTGCCTTCTTTACTAATGCATCAAAATGCATTAATAATAATAATGGGTGACTGGAATGCAAAAGCTGGGAACAGAGAAGAAGGATCAGTAGTCAGAAAACATGGACTTGGTGACAGAAATGAAG
>NW_006400023.1:3199049-3200397 GCF_000299155.1 Elephantulus edwardii | reverse complement strand
TCTGGCCTCATTTGCAAAAGAGTTCTCTTTGTGACATACTTCCACATGATTTTTCTTTGTGATTTACTTCCTGGTGATTCTCAATAAAACCACAGAAAGGTGTAGCTTAGGGGCTTCATTCTTCCATCTGTTAGCCCCCTTCCTTCACACTTTCTGTCCTCTCCTCCATTCCTGTGTGTCTCTGTTTCTGTCTTTTCCCTCAGCTGACAAGACTTCACAAGAACTCAAAAACAATATGAGGAAAAGACCCAAGACTCTTCACAAAGGAAGAGATTTGATGGCAAATAAAGAAATGCTCAAAATCGTTGGCCATCAGAGATGCAAACTGTTAGGCTAAAAATCAAAATTGAGGTTGACACTCAAAAATCCCAAGTCAGGATATTTTCTGAAACCAGAACTCAGAAAATCCTATGTCAGGACATTTTCCAAAACCAGAAAATCCTGTGTCAGGACATTTTCTGAAACCAGAACTCAGAAATCCTAAGTCAGGACATTCCCCAGATCCAGTTTCCCAAGACCAGAAACTTTATGCACTGATAAGACACTGTAATGCCCCCATATAAGCCCCTTAAGTCCAACTCTCAGGGTTGCTGAGAGTAGCCCTGCGTGCAATAAACTCAGAAATGTTTCTATCTTGGTGTGGTTCTTGGCTTAGATCTGAAGCCCTTCACAAATCAAAATAACAATGAGATACCATCTCACTCCAGTAGCAGTAACAAAACTTAAGGAGACAGCAAGCAATAAATGTTGGAGAGGATGTGGAAAAATTCAAACGCTTATGCACTGCTGGTGGGATTGTAAACTGGTACAGCTCTGGAAGGTGATGGAGTGGTATTAATATTTTCAGAATTTTATCTATCTTTCAGTTATCTAACTTTCTATCATCTATCTATCTATCTGTTATAAAACTAAAGCTGACATCAGTTTTCTTCAGCCTACAAAACTGGTTATTTTGCCTCAGAATTCATTTCCTTTCTTTAGTTATGATTGATAATAATGGGTGACTGGAATGCAAAAGTTGGGAACACAGAAGAAGAAGATTCAGTTGTTGGAAAACATGGACTTGGTGACAGAAATTAAGCTGGAGATAGAATAATTGAATTTTGCACAACCAATGACTTTTTCATTGCAAATACATTTTATAAGAAACGTAAACGCAGGTTATACACATGGATTTCACCTGATGGTATGCGTAGGAATCAGATCGATTACATCTGTGGAAAGAACCGCTGGAGAAGCTCAATATCAGCTGTGAAAACAAGGCCAGGAGCTGATTGTGGAACAGACCACCAACTACTCATTTTCCAGTTCAAGCTGAAGCTGAGAAAAATTAAACCAAACCCACGGG
>NW_006400023.1:3190522-3198210 GCF_000299155.1 Elephantulus edwardii | reverse complement strand
GTTAGATGGATCTTAGATGAAAGCAGGAATACCAGAAAAATGTCTATTTGTGTTTCATTGGTTATGCAAAGGCATTTGACTGTGTGAATCATAACAAACTATGGTTCACTCTGAGAAGAATGGGAATCCCAGAACACTTGATCATTCTAATACGAAACCTACACTTGGATCGAGAGGCAGCCATCAGAACAGAGCAGTGAAACACAGCATGGTTCAAAATTGAGAAAGATGTATGCCACGGATGTATCCTATAGCCATACCCTTTCAATTTGTATGCAGAACAGATTGTCCGAGAGGCTGGACTCTATGAGGAGAAGTGTGGAATCAGGATTGGTGGAATATCTATTAACAATCTGCGCTACGCATGTCATCTATACAACCCTGTTTGCTGAAACTGAGGAGGACCTGAAATACTTGACAGGACTGCAGCCTTCAGTATAGATTGAGGCTCAATGTCAAGAAGACAAAGATTCTAACCACTGGACCAATTGGTGGCATCAGGATGGATGGTGAAGAGATTGAGATTGTTAACAACTTTAGTCTGCTTGGCTCCATGGTCAACACTCATGGCACCAGTAGCCAGGAAATAAAAAAACGTATTGTGATGGGAAAGTCTGCTTTTAGAGACCTGTCCAAATTACTGAAGCACAATGGTGTCACTCTGGAGACTAAGGTACGTCTCATATAGGCCATGTTCTTTGCAATCACTTGTTATGCATCAGAGAGTTGGACAATGACTAGGGATGATAGAAGGAGAATTGATGTCTTTGAGCTGGGGTGCTGCTGGAGAAGAGTATTGAATGTACCATGGACTGCCAAGAAAACAAACAGATTCATCCTAGAGAGGGTTAAACCAGGCAGCCTTGGAGGCAAGGATTCTGGGGCTTCATCTGACATACTTTGGACATGTTGTAAGGAGGAATAAGTCCTTGGAGAGGGACATCATGCTTGAGAGGGTGGAGGGGCGGCGCAGAAGGGGAAGACCCTCTATGAGGTGGATTGATTTGGTGACTGGTGTAATCGGGATGTGTGTGTTGGAGACAGTGCGATTGGCACAGGATAGAGCAGGGTTTAGGGCTCTTGTACATAGGGTCACTATGAGTCCCAAGCACATAACAACAGCAGTCATGTAAAGCAGTTTAAGCTGTTTATTTAATAGGAGAGGAAATGCATCTTTCCTAGATCAGCTTTTACCTCTTTGAAACTGTTTTTCCTAGTCATATGTAAATTGTATCTTAACCTGTTTGTCTGCCAGGAGCAGAGGCAGAGCCAGAGCCTTTCCTGAGTTTGCCATTATCTTTTCAGGACCAGTTTACCTCAGTCATATGTTAATTAGTTCATACTTACCTATTTACTAGTAATGAGGGAAGATCAGATGAGTTGTGGGAGGACATCAAGAATGTCATCCAAGAAGAGTGCAAAAGGTCATTACAAAGACAGAGGAGGAAGAAAAGACCAAAATGGATGTCAGAAGAGCCTCTGAATATTGCACTAGAGTGCCAAGAAACCAAAGCAGAGGGAAGAAATCAAGACATTAAAGAGCTGAACAAAAGATTTCAAAAGGCATGGAGCTGAAGTTGGAAAATCAAAAGGGCTGAAGTCGCTCAGCATTTCTTTTTTTTTTTACATTTATTATTAATTTCAATGAAAATTTCCATTCATTCATTGTTGCACATATTTTCTCTATCAACTCTCCACCCTAGTACACGTTTGTGAACAAATGAATGGATAGAGAAGCTGTGCTATATTCAGCATTTCTTACGCTCAAGGAATTGAAGAACAAATTCAAACCTCCAGTTGCTATACATAAGGATGCTTTAGTACCCTAAAGAAACCATAACTGCCACCCAAGCAGATATATACACACCCATGTTTATTGCAGCTTTGTTCACAATAGCAAAGAGTTGGAAACAACCTAAGTGCCCATCAACAAACGAATGGATAGAGAAGCTGTGGTATATTCACACAATGGAATGCTATGCTGCATTGAAAAACAAGGAACTCATGCAATATTATTCAAAATGGGTGACCCTGGAGGACATTATGGTGAGTGAAATATCCCAGTCGTAAAAGGATAAATACTGCGGAGTACCATTGTTGTAGAATGGGACTGACATCAGGGTTGGGGTGAGACTGAGAAAAATGGTACAAATTCTGCACACTGTATTGAAACAGATGAGGGAGAGAACAGTTTAAAAGCGATATATGATTGGGCATTATGGTTATGACAAGGGTCCAAAATGAAGGTTGCACATTGGAGTGTATTGGGGAGGGGGGGAGATTGTATGTCAATGAAGGAATTTTTTTTTTTTAATTTTTCAAAGGAAAGAGCAAACTGGGGGGAGAGATGGGCAGGGAGAAAAATGCAACAATGAATGAATGGAAACCCAAAATCTCTTTAAACGTTCATTAAAATTAATATTTTTTTAAAAAATGGATGCTTTAGGCAGAATATTCAATAATACAGGAAGTATTAAAAGAAGATGTAAGGAGTATTCAGAGTCACTATAGTGAAAGGAATTGGCAGACACAGAATTTAATGAAAAACATATGAGCAAGAGCCTATGGTGATAAAGGAAGAAGTTCAAGCTCCTTTGAAGGAATTGGCAAAAAATAAGGCTCTAGAAATAGATGGTATACCATAACATATTTCAACTAACAGATGCTGCCCTAGATGTGCTCACCAACTTGTGCCAAAAAATCTGGACAACTACCACCTGGCCAACTGACTAGAAGAGATCTGTATTTATTCCCATTTCAAAGAAAGGTGAGCCAATAGAGTGTGGAAATTATCAAACAATATCCTTGATATAACATACAAGCAAGATTCTGCTGAAGATTATCCAAAACTGACTGGAATAGCACTTCAATAGAAAACTGCCAGTAGCGCAGGCTGGCTTTTGATGGGGTCGTGGTACGGGGGATATTGTAGCTAATGTTAGATAGATCTTCGCTGAAAGCAGATAGTACCAGAGCAATGTCTGTGTTTCATTGATTATGCAAAGGTATTTGGCTGTGTGGATCACAACAAACTGTGGCTAACTCTGAGAAGAATGGGAATCCCAGAACACTTCATCATGCTAATGTGAACCCTATACTTGGATAGGCAGTCACCAGAACAGAGCAAGGAAAAACGGAATGGTTCAAATTTGGGAAGGGTGTATGCCAGGGATGTGTCCTACCTCCATACCTTTTCAATCTATATGTAGATTATCTGGGAGGCTGGGCTCTATGAGGAGAAATGTGACACTAGGATTGGAGGAAGATTCATCAACAATTTGCGTTATGTAGATGACACAACACTGCTTGCTGAATCTGAGAAGGACCTGAAGCACTTGCTGCAGAAGGTCAAGGATGCAGCCTTCAATATGGATTGAAGCTCAATATCAAGAAAACAAGGATTCTTACCATTGGACCAATTGGGTGCATCACAATAGATGGTGACAAGATTGAGATTGTTAACAGCTTTAGTTTGCTTGGCTCCACAATCAACACAATCACACTCTTTGCACCAGTAGACAAAAAGACATATTGTGGAGACTGGCATAGGACAGAGTAGGGTTTAGGGTTGTTGTACATAGGATCGCTCTAAGTTTTGGGCGATTTGATGGCGATGGCACATAACAACACATGTGAATTGTTTTTTTCAAATGTAGAAGTTCTTTGATTTTATTAACTAAAGTGCACTGTTAAGTGAGTTAGTGTTTTACCGTGGTGTAAGAGCCTAATGACCTCTCCCAGACAGGGAGGCAGTTTTTGAAGGGAACTTGCTGCCCTCCCAGATCTGTAATAAAGTGCATATGGATATTGCAATCTATCTGTCCTATTGACTACAGAAAGAACCCCTTGTATTTAGTAATAAAGGCAGTTTGGCGTTTCCTCAAAAACCTGAACATAGAAATCCCATATGACCCAGCGATATGACTGCTAGGAATATACCCTACAGAAAATGGAATTGAGACACAATCTGAGATTTATGTTTATGGTACCATTATTTACAATCTCAAGCAAATGGAAACATCCCAAATGTCAACTGACAAATGAATGGATTGAGAAATTGTGGTGTATTCATACATTGGAATACTATGTATCAGCAAGGACCAACAATTTTGTCATATACTATATAATATGGGAGAATCTAGAGATTGTGATGCTGAGTGAGCTAAATTAGTCTCATAATACTGCAAAAGACCATTATTGTGGAAATAGAAGGATGACTAGTAAAATGTGTTTAAGTTTAGAAAAGGGAGAAGAGGTCAATAAATGAAGAAAGGGGATATCATTAAGATAGCGGAGTTTAGTGTACAGAGGGGTGTGTGTGAAAGAATAGGAGACATGCAATGGGGACTAGAAGAGACAGGGTGATAATAAGCACAGAATCAATAGTAATTAATTATATAAAATACAATATATACGAATGTATAAAACACAATGAAAATTATAAACAATTTATGTGAATAAAATTAAATACAAATTTTGAAAATCATTATGAATTCTAAAACGCTATTTTTTCTTTTGTTGCATGTGCTTTTGGTGTTATTTCTAAGAAACCCCTGTCTAATTCAAGGTCATGAAAAGTTACCACTATGTTTTCTTCCATATGCATTAAAATTTTAGCTTTTACATTTTGATCTGTGAACCATTTTGAGTTACTTTTTGCAGATGGGGTGAGATGTAGGTCCAACTTCATTCTTGTCTGAATTACTTTTGCTAAATTGACTTTTCCCCCATTGAATTGTCTTAGAATCTTTATTAAAAATAGAGGGCTTAATCCTAGAAGCCCAATTATACTTCATTAATGTATATTAATGAATTAATTAATGTATATTTCTATCCTATGCCACATAATGTTGATTATATTTGTAATAAAGTTTTAACCCCAAAGTATGAATTTTCCATTATGTTCTTTTTCAGCATTGTTTTGGATAGTCTTGCTTCTTCCATTTTCTTAAGAATTTCATGGTTAGTTCATCAATACCTGCAAACAAGCCATTTGGGATTTTGGTAGGGATTACGTTACACCTGTTTACCAACCTGAGGAACAGTACCATCTCAACAATACTGTCTTCCAATTCATGAGCATGAGATGTCTTTATACTTAGTTGTTGTGCACTGCTGAGTTGGAATTGATCCATAGCTGACCCTCCAGCAAGTCTTTAGAGGCAGTAAATCACATGGGAGGATTGCCCATCCTTCTTCTTCAGAGCAGCAGGTGGGTTTGAACCATGAGCCTTTGGGATTGCATCTACTTATTTGGGTTTTCTTAATTTCATTCTACAGTATTGGGTAGCTCAAGAGTATATGTTGAATTTTTTTGTATTCATCTTGTATCCATTAACTTTGCTGAACTTATTAGCAATTAAACTTTTAATTGGTGTCTTGGTTTTTTCTTAAGGTTATGTCATAGGCAAAGACATAACATTCCCCCCCCCCATTAAATTTATATACAGAGAAAGTCTCTCAAGAAGCCAATCCCACAGATCACAAAAGTCAAGTCCTTGCTAGTGGAGTGGGTGCCTTCAGGCATTTACTGGAGAGCCAGGTGTGCTGGGAGGGCGCTCTGGTGGGTAGGGAGTTGTACTACCAACCCAGAGATATGTGGTAGAAATCAGCTGCTCTTTGGGACAGAGATGAGCAGTCTCTTGCACTATTTACAGCCTCTGAAAACCCACTAGAGGGTCAGCTATGAATCAGTTCCAACTCCTAGCAATGAATAAGTGTCTGCAGAATAATAGAGTTAAAAGTTGTGTGCCTTTGGGTAGAGGCTTACTGGTAGAATATGGCTGCCCTTTGCATATAACCGGTAACACATAAGGCCTGGGGGAAAGTTGTACTGACAATTGTATCCTGAATTGTAACCTGTCACTCCCTGAATAAATATTGCCGGTAAATTGTATATGGCTATTGCACTGAATTAGTAAATCCACCCCACAAGCAAAAATTTGGCTTTCTTGTTCTGTGGGATTGGTTTCTTGAGTGACCTTCTCTGTATATGTTGTTGTTATGTGCCATCGAGTCTCTTGCGACTCATAGCGACCCTGTTATGTATAACAACCCTAAACCCTGCTCTATCCTGTGCCAATCGCACTGCCTCTGACACATCCACCCTGATTACCCCAGTCACTGAATCAATCGGCCTCATAGAGGGCCTTCCCTTCATGTGCCGTCCCTCCACCCTCCCAAACATGATGTCCGTCTCCAAGGACCTATCCCTCCTTAAAACATGTCCAAAGTATGTCAGACGAAGCCCCAGAATCCTTGCCTCCAAGAAGCAGCCTGGTTTAACCCTCTCCAGGATGAATCTGTTTGTTTTCTTGGCAGTCCATGGTACATTCAATACTCTTCTCCAGCACCACAACTCAAAGGCATCAATTCTACTTCTATCATCCCTAGTCATTGTCCAACTCTCTGATGCATAACAAGTGATTGGAAAGAACATGGCCTATATCAGACACACCTTAGTCTCCAGAGTGACACCATTGCTCTTCAGTACTTTGAAGAGGTCCCTAACAGCAGACTTCCCCATCACAATACGTTTATTTCCTGGCCACTGGTGCCATGAGTGTTGACCATGGAGCCAAGCTGACTAAAGTTGTTAACAATCTCAATCTCTTCACCATCCATCCTGATGCTGCCAATTGGTCCAGTGGTGAGAATCCTTGTCTTAACATTGAGCTTCAATCCATACTGAAGGCCGTAGTCCTTGACCCTCTGCAGCAAGCATTTCAGGTCCTCCTCAGTTTCAGCAAGCAGGGTAAATAGATAGTTAAAATGTTATTATCCTCTTTCTTTTACATAGGACCATATCCAAAATGAGAAGTGGCCTGGCATCTTAGCTCAGGTGTTTCACCAGTTTGCTTTTCTGACAGATCAGAAGTTCATTCTCAGAAGAACATTTGGGCAGAATAGTAGTTAAGAGTACAGACTCTGGAGGGAGCCTGCCCAGTCTGAAATCCAGGTCCCTCCATTGTGTGGCCATTGGCAAATTAATAAACCCTGTGATGCAGTATTCTCATTTTTTAAAGGAAGATACAAATAATACCTATTCATAAATTTGCTATGAAGGTTAAATGTTTTTTAAATTTTATTTTATTATTTTTGTGTGTGTACCGTCAAATTGGATCTGTCTGGTACAGGAGATTGTCCCTCCTCCAGCACAGCGTCTTGTGGATTTGAACCGTGAACCTCTGGGAATGCAGTGCACCTTCCTGCCACTAGGCCACCAGCTCCCTTGAAGGTTAATTTATTTAATGCACTCAGCATTTAAAAATAATGCCTTGAGGTTTCATCACAAAAGTTCACAGAATCATACAGGGCCTCCAGAAGAAAAAGACTGATAATCCAATTACAAAATGAGGGAAAAGACATGGAAAGAATTTTCACAGAGGAGGACATACAGATGGCCAACAGACACATGAATAATTGCTCCAAATCACTGGCAATAAGAGGTACAAATCAAAACCACAATAAATTACTATCTTACCCCAGCAGCAGTCGCAAAGTTTAGCAGGGAATAAAGTAATAAATGTTGGAGAGGATGTAGTGAGATAAGAACTCTTATACATTGTTGGTGGGACTGTACAATGGTACAACCACTCTGTAAGGCAGTTTAGCATTTCCTTAAAAAGCAGAACATACACACCCATGTTTATTGCAGCTTTGTTCACAATAGCAAGGAGTTGGAAACA
>NW_006400023.1:3116028-3189554 GCF_000299155.1 Elephantulus edwardii | reverse complement strand
CCAGCTATTTCAATGCTTGGAATATATGCTTAGAAAATGAGAACTGAGACACAAACAGAAACTTGAACACCAATATTCATAGCAGCATTATTCACCATTGCAAGAGCATGGAAACAGCTCAAACGCCCAACCACAATGGAACGGATTGGGAAATTATGGTATATTCACACAATGGAATGCTATTCAGCACGTAGGAGCAATGATTTTGTAAATCACTACCTAACATGGATAGCATTATGCTAAATTAACTCAGTCTCGTAAGATAAATACGGTTTAAGACCATTATTGTACTGTGTGTATACGAGGATCCAAGGGGGGGGGCTTACATGGAGGGTCACACAATTTGATGGGTGGAAGGAGGAATGGGTAAAGGAAAGGGAAAAGGTCTGGTGTGAAAAGCAATGTATATGAACTTGGTATGTAAACCAGTATAAAATACAATTTTAAAAAATAATGCCTTGACACTTAAGGAGCTAATAACTGTTTGCTGCAATGTCATTATTATATACATACTCATCAATACTTGATGACAACTAACAACAACAGTTATCGACTGGTTTCAGATGAGAAAAGATAATTTTCCCCCTAGATAAGTAGAGCTCATACAAGAGCAGACATGCCATGCAAAAAGTTGTGTATGTATCAAGAATTTTTTTTTAAAAAGTTTTATTTTATTATTTTTTGTCTGTGTACCATCAAATCAGATCTGACTGGTACAGGAGGTGATTGCCCCTCCTTCTGTGTGGATTCAAACCAGGTACTTTTGGGATTGCAGTGCAGCTTCTTGCCACTAGGCCACCAGAGCTCCCCAAGAAGTTAATTTAAAAAAAAATTAATTAGAAGATTATAACCAGTATCATGCCTAAAAAGCTGGAGGGTCAAGTGAAAGACAGGATGACCATCAATAAGATGTATTGACAGAACAGCTGCAGAATGGACCCTAGTGTCAGTGATGATGAGGACGTTCAGGATAGGGCAGAGTCTAGATCTGCTGTTTATAGGGTCACTATAAGCCATACTCAACAACAGCAGCAGGATAAATACAAAATTTAAAAGCCATTTTAAAAATAATTGATTTGATTGTAGAGTCAATTAAATACTTCTTTGTGTTCAAACACCCACTTTTTATTGCACAATTTTCCCCCCTTGGGGTGTAGAACCTCCATATTCACTTGGAGGGGCACGGCATAGCCCATAAAAGGCAACAAGGTCCACCTACTGCTGTGTGCACCACTATTTAAACCCCTGCTACAAGAAACTGCAGCTCTTGAGTGCACAGCTGTTTTTACTTAAAAACATTGGGAAGGGCATTGTTATGTGCCATCAAGTCACTTAGTACTCATAGCAACCCTATATATAACAGCTCTGAACCCTGCTCTTATCTTGAGCCAATTTGTCTCTGACACACCTAACCCCATTACCCCAGTCACAGAGTCAATCCATCTCATCTAGGGTCTTCCCATTCATTTATATGAAACACCTTAAGTAAATTATGTACATTGTGATAGTGGAATTTCATACACCAATTAAAAGTTCAAGTTCTAAGTCATGATTACTTAGCATCATTTTGAAGATACTATCTAATGCAGTTATTTGAGAATGAAATTATAAAATTTGGAAGGTAAAATTTATCTCTGTAGAGGATATAAGCTGTTTCTCTCTTGCTCAAAAATATTTTACTATTAAATGCTTGTATGTCTACAAAATAAAGCATGAACTTGGTAAATACAAGGCATTCAGGATATACCTCTGACCCATTTTTCTCCTCTATACTTGGGATGTCTCAGTCTCACATACAGTTAGCCACACAGCTCTGTGCACAGCTCATACAGAAACCTTGTACATGAAATACTCCTCACAGCCCTCTTCTTTGACCATTTGGGTCTTTCTCTGATTTCAGTGCAGTCACATCTAAAATCCATTAAAAATTAATTATTTCTTTCTAAATTTGCATAATACATATTTATTTCACTATGTATTATTCTTCATATGTCTATGTATCACACTATTATACAAAATTGCTGAACCAGGGCCATATCTTATTTTTTCATCTTCCTGATGTTATGTGCTGTTGAGTCACCTATGACTCATAGTGACCCTTAATACTCCAGTCACTCAATCCATCTCATCCAGGATCCTCTTCTGCTGCACTACTCCTCCACCCTTCTGAGTATGATGTCGCTCTTCAAGCACTGGCCCTCCCTGGCCATTTGTCCAAAGTAGGTCAGATGGAACTTGAAAATCCTTGTCTTTAAGTAGAAGCCTGGTTTCACCCTCTCCAGGACAGGTAGTATTAAATATAATAATACATATTTTTGGAAGCACAAGTGGCATCCACTTCCTAAACCACATGCCTCTAGAAACTCTATGAAGAAATGATGATAATTATAGAAAGGCTTCAGCACTTTTTGTTCATAGGGTCGCTATGAGTCATGATCGACTTGACAGCAATCAACAATACATATTTTATGCACAAAATATTTTTTTGCATATGAAAGTAAGCATTATGCCACAACAAGATAATGGTAAACAACCCAATTGAAAAATGGGTACAGGATATGAACAGACACTTCACCAAAGAAGACATTCAAATGGTGAACAAACACATGAAGAAGTATTCAAAATCCCTAGCTCTAAGAGAGATGCAAATCAAAACAACTATGAGATATTATCTCACCCCAGTAAGAATAGCAAAATTCAAAAGAGCAGCAAACAACAAATGCTGGCAAGGTTATGGAGAAACTGGAACCTTTATTCACTGTTTGTGGGAGTATAAAATGGTACAACCACTATGGAAGGCAGTATGATGCTTTCTCAAAAAGTTGCAAATGGAAATAACATTTGACCCAGTATTTCCACTACTGGGAATATACTCTAATGAAACCAGAACTTCCACCCAAGCAGATATATGTACACCCATGTTTACTGCGGCCTTATTCACAACAGCAATAAGTTAGAAACAACCTAAGTGCCCATCAACAAATGAATGGATAGAGAAGCTCTGGTATATTCACAATGGAATACTATGCTGCATTGAAAAACAAAGAATTCCTGAAATATTATACAAAATGGGTGACCGTGGAGAACATCATGCTAAATGAAATATCTCAGTCACAAAAGGACAAATATTGCATAGTGCCACTGTTGTAAAATGAGACTGACATCAGGGTTGGTGGGAACCTAAGAAAAGAGGGGATAAGTAATGTATACTGCATGGAAACAGATGAGGGACAGAAATACTTAAAAGATCAACATACAAAAATCAGTTGGATTTCTCTACAGTGACAAAGAAAGTACAGAGCTGGAGCTATGAAAAACAATACCCTTCACAATAGCTAATCACAAGATTAAATTCTTGGGAGTAAATCTAACCAGAAGTACAAAGGATCTATTTAAAGAAAATTATAAAACATAACTACAAGAAACAAAAAGAGACCTGGAGAAATGTAAAAATGTTCCTTGCGCTTGGTTGGAAGACTCAATATTGTGAAAAGGACAATACTACCAAAGGTAATTTACATGTTCAATGCAATCCCAATACAAATACTAATCCCATTCTTCAACAAGATCGAAAAGGCAATCTTTAGTTTCATTTGGAACGCAAAGAGGCCCTGAATAAGCAAAAACTCCTTAAGAAGGGAAATAAGGTAGGAGGTATCTTACTCCCTGATTTCAAATCCTACTATACTGCCGTGGTGGTCAAAGACAGAGTAGTACTGGTACAATGACAGACAGAGAATCCAGAAATCAGCCCATCAACCTATGGTCAACTGATTTTTTACAAGGAGATAAAATCAGTTAAGTAAGGAAACGAGAGCCTTTTTAACAAATGATGTTGGCAAAACTGGAAAATAAGCTATCTGCAGAAAGCTCAAGCAAGATCCACACCTCACTCCTTACACAAAACCCAACTCAAAGTGGATGTGGATCATGGACCTAGGACTAAAACCAAGGGCTATAAACTTCATTAAAGAAAAGCTTGGAATAACTCTAGAAGTCCTAATCCACAACATAAACAGTCTTCCAAGCATCCTGAAAAATCTACAACCAGGAGAGGATAAAATAGATGAACGGGACCTTCTAAGAATCAAATCCCTAAGCACATCCAAAAATTTCTCCAACAGGGTAAAAAGGGAAGCCAGACTGGGAAAAAATATTTGGTATGACAAGTCAGATAAGGGACTTACATCTAGGATTTATAAAATACTCAAGCACTACAAGAAGATAAACAACCCATTTGAAAAATGGGCACAGGATATGAACAGACACTTCACCAAAGAAGACATTCAGATGGCACACAAACACAGGAAGAAATGTTCAAAACCCCTAGCTCTAAGAGAGATGCAAATCAAAACAACTATGAGATATCATCTCATCCCAGTAAGAACAGCAAAATTTAACAGAACAGCAAAGAACAAATGCTGGCGAGGTTGTGGAGAAATTGGAACCCTTATTCACTGTTGGTGGGAGTATAAAATGGCGCAATCACGATGGAAGGCAGTATGATGCTTTCTTTAAAAGTTGCAAATAAGGGAGCTCTGGTGGCCTACTGGCAAGAAGCTGCACTACAATCCCAGAGGAATGTGGTTTGAATACACCAGATGCTCTGCTGAAGAAGGAAGGTTAATCTCCTCCTGTACCAGTCAGATGTGATTTGATGGTTATATGCACACACACAGAATAATAAATTTTTTTAAAAAAAAGTTGCAAATAGAAATACCATTTGACCCAGCAATTCCACTACTGGGAATATACCCCCCAAAGAAACCAGAACTGCCACCCAAGCAGATATATGCACACCTATGTTTATTGTGACTTTGTTCACAATAGCAAAGAGTTAGAAACAACCTAAGTGCCCATCAACAAACGACTGGATAGAGAAGCTCTGGTATATTCACACAGTGGAATACTATGCTGCGTTGAAAAACAAAGAAGTCATGAAATATTATAGAAAATGGGTGACCCTGGAGGACATTATGCTGAGTGAAATATCTCAGTCACAAAAGAACAAATACTCCATAGTGCCACTGCTGTAAAACGAGAATGACATCGGGGTCGGGGAGACTGAGAAAAAGGTGATAAATTATGTATACTGCATTGAAACAGATGAGGGAGAGAACTGTTTAAAAGGGATGTATGATTAGGTATTATTGTCATGACAGGAGTCCAGAAAGAAGGCTGCAATAGAGGAATGGACTTGGGGGAAGGGACTGTATAACAATGAAAGAATTTTTCTTTTACTTTTCAAAGAGAAGCAGGAACTGGGGGGAGGGGTGGGCAGGGAGGAAAGTGCAACAAGGAAAAAATAGAAATCCAAAGTATCTGTAAACTTTCATTAAAAATGAATAATATAATAATAAATCTTAAAAAAAATAAAGGTGAAAAGAGGGTTAAAAAAAAGGAATATAGGATTAGGTATTATTTTCATGCCAAGACTACAGAAAAAGAAATGCATATTTAAGTGGACTGTGCACTGGGGGGGGGACTGTATAACAAAGAATATTTTGTTTTTCTCCAAAGAGAAAAACGAACTGGGGGGAGGTGTGGGCAGGGAGGAAAATGTGCAACAATGAATGAATGGGGGAAATATTAAATGGAAAGAATATACTGTAAAAAAATATGTTATATTAAAAAATCATTAATAAAAAAAGAAAAAAACCCCAAAACAAACAAACAAAAAAAGTAAGCATTAAATAAATGTGAACTCTTTGCAGCAGTGGTAATCACTGGCACTCCATAAATACTTGGGGAAAATAGCGAAACAAACATGCTGATTATTAGCCAGCAGTTCTTTTCAAATCAAAACTTGCTAGAAAGGGAGAAATGCATAACAGAATGTCAGATTCTCATGGACTTTGGACTTTCCAGAGTCATGGAATTTGGATGAACTTCCTGAAATTATTTCCCTGAAATACTCTTTAACCTTAAGCCAGAATATCCCCTGAAGCCTTTTTGAAACCAAGTAATAATTTAGTTCAACTAGTAAAGATTGTTCACCTTAAGCTTCTGCTCTTTTAATATTCATCAATATGGAATCATGCTGACAACAGTAACTGGAGGAAGTACACAGGAACTGCTGGAAGTAGTGAGTTTGTGTAAGGGAGAAACAACTCAGAAAATGAAGGTGAAATGCTTGCACAACACAGAAAATAAAACCAATGTCACTAAACTGTACATGTAGAACCAGCTGAATTAGTTTATGTTTTATTGTATATATTCTCAACAGAATAAAATAAAAAAATTTAAAAGACTCATTGAAACTCATTAGTAGAAAAAATTTACAATTTCTACTTTTGGAGACAATGAACTTTTAAGTTGTAGAACTTCAGAAAATACGTTACATTGCTGTTGTTGTTATGTGCCGCCGAGTAGCCTGCGACTCATAGTGACCCTATATGTACAATAGCTCTGAACCCTGTCCTATCCCGTCTAATCTCCTGTCTCCAACACACCTCCATCTATTACCCCAGTCACTGTGTCAGTCCATCCCATGCAAGGTCTTCCCCTCCTTCACTGTACCTCCAGCCTTCCAAGCATGATGTCCTTCTGTAAAGACTGGTCCCTCCTAGCAACATGTCCAAAGTATGTGAAATGGAGCTTCAAAATCCTAGCCTCCACAGAGCAACGTAGTTTCATCCTCTCCAGGACAGACCTATTTGTTCACTTGGCAGTCCATGGCATGTTCAATACTCTTCTCCAGCACCATAACTCAAAGGCATCAATTAGTTTTCTGTCATCCTTATTCATTGTCCAGTTCTCTGATGAATAGCAAGTAATTGCAAAGACCATAGCCTGGATCTGGTGCACCTTAGTCTCTAGATTGACATCTTTGCATTTCAGCACTCTGGAGAGGCCACTGACAGCTGACTTTCCTAATCCAATTGGGTCTTTGATTTCCTTACTAAAAAGTACATTTGGATATTTTTAAAGATCTCCCTAAAGGCAGCCACAAAAATATTTCTCTGTTTTACCATCAGTTTTATACTTAATAGTACTCTTTATCATTATCAATTTCTCCCTGAAGTTAGGTCCTTCCACCTCTACATTCTCATAGCACTTTGTATAAATCTTAACTGTGGACCTTGACCTGCTCTCGAGTCCCCTAGATTGTGTATTCTTCAAAAATCAGGGTTAAGTTCATCTGATCCCTGAAAGTGAGGAAAATTCTTAGTAAAGTATAAATATTTAATAAATTTTGATTAAAGAAATGAATAAATGAACTGGAATGAGTGCTTAATGTGACAGTATCTCTGACCAAAAGGAGACAACAAGGACAGGGAATGCTCTATTCAGCCTGTGCCTCAGCACCTTACAGAGGACCTGACACAAAATGAATGTGAATTAAATAGTAATTTATTAAAATGAAGACAAGAGATAAATATTTATTTTAAAAAAATTCAAGAGAAGGAAAAAGAAACACACTTCGAGTATCACGGAGACTTCTAACAAACATTTATGAAGAGATTTATAAATTGGGGTAAAAAAACACAAGACATTTTTGATGATTAGAAAAATGGAACTTAGCGACTGAGAAATCATGTTACCTTTAGTCATCTGGGGCTAACGAGACCCACTCAATGAGAATCTGTCCACTCTAAAGTTGTTTAGATGACCAGCATCAGCCGAGGACAACACATGTGGGGCAGGCTGTGATCACACCTCTCAGTCAAAGAATGCATAGCAGCCAGGGAAATTCCTGCTCTGGCCATAGTGGTCTCAAGGAAAGATGCTGAGAGAGAAGTGGGGGAGTGTATCTGAAGCATGAATAGGGAAACAGAATACACCTCCATGAGAAAAGGCACACTAACTCCCTTTCAAAATACACCTGTACAATGCACCATCATGGAAAGAATGGAAGGGCAGGGCAGGGATGATGGGCGTCACATCTTGGGGAAGCTGGCCAGGTTGGCAATGCCACAGGCGTTGTTCTTATTCCGGGCCATGAGAATATAGCCTTTGTTTCCCCATTCTTCTCCCCAGCTGTAGGATCAACAGAGAAAAATACTTTTAGTACTCCCAAGTTCATTTATTCATGAAAACACGGAGTATTGGGCTAGATACCAGTAAGCTACAAAAATGAGTAAGTAATTTTTACCTCTAAGTAGTTTATAGGGGAAGCATGAAAGAATTAGAAAAGATCCAATGGATAATAGTGGGCATAGACCAATAGTGATTGTGGAAATGTGTGAAATGCAGTGTACATGAATGTTACCCAAAGTTATGTATACAAATGTATGCAAACCAATATATAAAAGAAAAATAAAGTGGGGGAGGGGAAAGGTTTAAAGGCACAGAGAGAGGACATAATGCTATAGTACTCAAAGGTGGAGAGACAGCTTCTGATCAAGGACATCAGAAAAGGCTTCCTGTAACAGCTTGACAGATGAAATACGAACATGGGGAAATGGGACACAAGAGGAAAGGCATGAAATAAGCAACAGAGGCAGGAAAGTAGGAGAGATGAATGACACTCTTACGAGTAAAGGAGATTGCTAACAAAAGTAAGTGTTGAAAGGGAGTTGTTGTTAGGTGTCGTCAAATCGAGTACAACCCATAATGACCCTATGAACAACAGATCTGAATCCTGGCCTCTCCTGCGCCATCCTCATACTTCTTTACACAATAGACTCCATGAGGCAGTCACCATTTCAATCCACCTGGTGGAGGGTCTCCCTCTCACTCACCAACCCTCAACCTTTTCAAGCATCATGTCCCTCTCCAAGGAATGTCCCTCTTAGCAACATGCTCGAAGTATATTAAATGAAGCCTTATCACCTTTGCTTTCAAAGAGCACTCTGGTTGCACCCTCTCCAAGACAAATCCGTTTGTTCTTTTGGCTGTCCATGGGATGTTCGCCACTCTTCTCCAACATGACAACTCAAAGGCATCAATTCTTCTGTCATCCTTATTCACTGTCCAGCTCTCAGATGCATAAGCATGTGCCTGGAAAGACCATGGCCTGAATCAGACCATGTCCTCAAACTGACATTACTCCTCAATAATTTGGAGAGGTCCCTAACTAGAGACTTTCCCAGTGCAATACATCTCCTGATTTCCTGACTGGTGGTACCAACGGTGTTAACTGTGGATCCAAGTAAGATGAAGTTGTTGACAGTTTCAATCTTTTCTCCATCTATCATGATTTTGTCTATTAGTCCAGTGGTAAGAATCTTTGTTTTCTTGACATTGAGATGCAATCCATATTGAGGCTGTATTCCTTGATCTTTTACAAAAAGTGCTTCAAGTCCTCCCTACTTTCAGCAAACAAGGTTGTGTCATCTGCATTACGCAGGTTATTGATGAATCTCCCTCCAATCCTGATGCCACATTCCTCTTCATACAGTCAGTCCAGCTTCTCGTATAATTTGTTCAGCATACAGATTGAATAGGAATGGAGAAACACTCCTTTCTTAATTTAAAACCATGTAGTGTACCCTTGCTCTGTTCACACAACAGCCTACTGGACTAGGAACAGATTTCATCTAAACACAATTGAATGTTCTGGGATTTCCATTGTACTCAATGTTAACCATAACTTGTTATGATCCACACAAATGTCTTTGCATAGTCAATAAAGCACAAACAGACATTATTCTGGTATTTACTTTCATCCAGGATCCATCTGACATCATCAATGATATCCCTGGTGCCAGGGCCTCTTCTAAATCCTGCTTGAACTTCTGGCAATTCCTGTACTGTTATAGCTGTTTTTGAATGATGTTCAGCAGTATTTTGTTTGCACGTGATATTAATTATATTGTTTGATAGTTTCCACATTCTATTGGAGCACCTTACTTGGGAATGGGAACAAATATGGACCTCTTCCAATCCACTGGCCAGACAGCTGTCCTCCAAATTTCCTGGGATAGACTGGTGAGTGCATGCAAGTCAACTGTTATCCCATTGATGCCTGAAGCCTTATTTTTGCCAATGTCTTCAAGGCAGCTTCAACTTCCTCCTTCAACCATTGACTCCTGCTCATATAGCACTTCCTGAAATTTTTCAGTGTCAGTCAGTTCTTTTTGGTACAATGAGTTCTGTATATCCCCTCCAACTTCTTTTGATGCTTTCTGGGTCATTCAATATATCACCCATAGCATCTTTCAATATTGTGACTTGAGGCTTACATTTTTAATTTCTCAGCTTTAAAACTTAAGAGTTCTTCCCTTTGCATTCTCTAATTCAAACTCTCTGCACATTTTATTAAAATATTTTGCTTTCAAGGTGCCTTTTAAAATCATCTGTTCAGCTCTTTTACTTCGCCATGTTTTCCCTTTGTTTTGGCTTCTGGATACTCTAGTGCAATTTTAAAAGTCTCTTCTCACATCCATTTTGGTTTTTTCTTGCTCTTCTGTCTTTGCAATGACTTTTTGGTTTCTTCATGGATATCCTCAATGTCATCCCACAGCTCATCTGGTCTTCGATCATTGGGTTCAATGCTTCAAACCTATTATTATGATAATTTTGAAATTCAGATGGAATAGACTCAAGATCATATTTTAGTTCTCATGGACTGATTTTCATTTTCTTTGGCCTCAATTTGAACTTGCACATGAGTAACTGATGGCGTGACTCACAGCCCACCCTGAGCCTAGTTTTAACTTCTGATATTGAGCTTTCCAACAACTTTTTCTACAAATGTCATCAGTCCACTTCAAACTGCAAGATTTGTTAAAAATTTTCAATTTCTTCTTCTTTGGCTCTTGATATAGGAGCACATATTTGAATAATACTCATATTAACAGGATTTCCTTGTATACTTACGTATAATATACTATCAATCACAACATTGTATTTCAGGATATAACTTGAACTGAAATTATCATTTAATAATTTGAACATGGATGTAGCTTGAATATTTGAAAACTAGAAGTTGTGAAAAATGAAGTGGAATACATGAACATCAACATACCAGACATTAGTGAGAGGAGATGGATTAGCTTTGACCATTTTGAATAAGATGAATCGGATATGGTATAGTATGGCAGGAATGGAAAACAGGTGTTGCATTCATAGTAAAAAAGTTAATCTCAAGTTCTATCCTGAAGTACAATATTGTGAAAAAGGAAGAAAGAGAAGGTAATTATATATTCTTCCTGAATTGTTTTCATGATTCCATCCACAAGAAGTAAGTTCTCTAATTACCTATACATTTCATTTGTCTCTATCCTGGATACCCTTCTGCAGGGTCTCTCGAAGATCCAGATCCTACCTGGATTTGCCCCTTTTCCTCCCAGTTATCTTCGATACTGTCTCCACCCTTGGTACCTAATCAGGACAAGATGGAATAAGTATGTGTGGCTGGAAGTTAAGAAAGGGAAAACTCTAGACAGAGTTGTGAGGCAGGTACTTCTCATAAAGGCTACTCAGGCCAACCCTGAAATGGGACCATCATATCAACAATTCTTATCCTCAACTTCTACATTATTAGCTCTCTAGCTAGCAGCTCTCATTCGGTATCACTGCATTAATTTGTGAACTATCCAAAGGCCTGGACTCTTAATATTTGGTGGGCACCAAGGGCAAAAAATGTAATCAATGCTGCTTCCAGGCTGGTGTTGACAAACAAGGAAGAACCAAGTTCCTAAATAATTTCTAAAAGTTTCTAAAAATTTCTAAATCATTTCACAGATTTTAGTTTGGGCAGGCTCCTATACCTATGCTATGTGTACCTAGAAGGGAAAAAAGTTGCACAAGAGGATATTAAATTTTGGCATTGTTCTCCTACTGCTTAAGAAGAGCTTGATGATGAGATTTCCATGAGAAACTATCATATTAGATAAAAAGATAAAAAGAAGAAGTATCTTACTCCAAAGTTTCCGCTCATTCTTGGTAGCACATTATTATGATATGTTTGGTCAGGAATCTTGTGCATTCAATTGCCTATGTGGCTAAGCACTGAGCAGAAGCCCTTGTGCGTGCAGCAGCTGTCCAACACATGCTGGGCCATCTCCTCCCCAGTGATTACCTGCCTCTGAAAACCTGCTGGAGGGTCAGCTACGGATTGGTTCCGACTCAACAGTAAACAACAACAACAACAAAGTGAAATGTGGAACGGAAACATTTTGTGAACTTTCTTTGGCATCGGGAGAGAGGAAAGGAGAGTTTCAGGGAAGGTTAAGTGGTAAGGGTTTGACTAAGTAGCAAAAGTATTGTTTCTATAGTTACCTGTTTTTAATTATCCAGTGTTTCTTTCCTTTCTGCATTCCATATCCCACTGCCAAAACAGCATGGTTCACATTATCACCATTGCAGTTTTCATCATAATACACACCTAGAAAACAAACGATCAAGGTAAGATTCTCTGGAACTCAAAGGTTCCCTGTGGTCCCTGCTTGTAGAAGATCCTCTGTAGACTTCTGACTCAATCAGAACACTGGTGGCAGCTAGTTGCTTTAGCAACTCCTTTCTCTCTGGAAGGCTCAGTCTGAATAGAAACACTAAGTCCTGATAATATTCAGTATACATCATAAAAGATGAAGCTTTATGAGAACAGCTCCTTACCTTTGCTGTAAAACTGGAAAGAGGATAGGCTTGCATCAATACCCACAGAGATGGGTCCCACTCGGGCCAGGGCCCTCTTCAGGGCTTTCTCGTTCCCTTCCGGGATTTCTCTGTAGCCTCTGCATTTAGCTGCCTTGCCTGTTGGGTTGTACATGCAACTTTCATCCTGGAAGAAACAGAATTGGTACAAGGCAGGAGCCCCAGAGTTCAAATATGAATTTTTGTATTCACTATTTTGAAAATTGTATACTCAGAACTCTTTGAAGAAAGTTTTTTGTGATGAGAGAGTGGTGCAGCCTCCATTTTCTCTGTCTTACATGCCTAACTACTAAAAAAAAATCACTAACAAGGGACAAAAATGGGGTGAAATTTGCAAAATATTGTTTTGTTATGCCATTGCCATGAGGATGCATTGAAGTGAATTTCCTATGTAGGCTGCTGAGTATTCACTGAAATGGATTTATTTAGTAATTTACACTAATGAGTATTATATTACATCAGGCATCATTTCATATGAATGACTAAAATTCACTGCTATGGAATTTCTAAAAGGCAATAAATTGCAAAGGAAGAAAAATCATTATATTGCATTAAAATAAAAAACCTTCCTGGACAAAAGGATTATAAAGAGGGCAACAGGCAAACCTCAACCTACAGCACACATAGAATCAATATAAAAATATTTTTTAAACTTATCAAAATAAGAAAGAGAAAACAACCAAATTAAAAATGGGCAACATAAATATGTCAATTCACTGAAGAAGAAATGAAAATCCAGATAAACATATTGGTGAAAATGTGAACAGAGGAGGTTTCTTATATGCTTAGGAGAGCATACAAAGTATTAACATATTTAAGTAATTAGGGAGCTCTGGTGGACTAGTGGCAAGAAGCTACACTGCAATCCCAGAGGTGCATGGTTTGAATCCACCAGAAGCTCTGTTGGAGAAGGAGGAACAATCTCCTGTATCAGTCAGATCCAATTTGACGGTACACACACAAAAAAATAATAAGAAGAAAAAGAAAAATATTTAAGCAATTATTTAGCAGATGTGAACATGCACATACATAAAAATTCAGACATTCTGTTCAAGGTATTATATTCTAGTAAAGAAAGGCAGATATATAAGCATAGGTGGTTGTTGTTAGGTGTCATCAAGTTGAGTGTGACTCATAGTGACCCTATGAACAGCAGATCTGAACCCTGTATTATCCTAGGCTATCCTTGTAACCTCTATCACACATAAAACCATTGCTACATTCACTATGGCATTACATCTTGTCCAGGGTTCTTCTCTCTCTTTTGCCTTTCTAAGCATGATGTCTAAGAATAAGCAGTCTCTCTTAGCAACATCCCCAGAGTTTGAGATTGAAGCTCTGTCATCTTTATGTTCAAGGAGCACTCTGGTTGTACTTTCTCCACACATATCTGTTTGTTCTTTTGGCAGTCCATGGGATATTTCGTATTCCTCTCCAAGACCATATCTCTACGGCATACATTATTTTCCCATCATCCTTATTCTCTGTCCAGCTCGCAGATGCATAGCAAGTGATTGAAAAGACCATGGCCTGAATCAGGTGTACCTTAGTCCTCAAAACGAAATCTCTGGTCCCCATTAATTTGGAATGGTCTCTAAATGAATACTTTTCTGATGTAGTATGTCCCCTGACTGCTGGTACCAAGGGTGTTGTGGATCCAAGTAAAATGAAATTGTTGACAATTTCAATCTTTTTTCCATTTATCATGTTACTTATGGGTCCAGTGGTGAGAATTTTTTTCTTCTTGATGTTGAGATATAATCCATATTGAAGGCTGTATTTTTAAATCTTCTGCAGCAAGTGCTTCAAGTCTTCCTCACATTCAGCAATTTGTGTCACCTGTCTAACACAGGTTATTGATGAGTCTTCTTCTGATCCTGATTCCACATTCTTCGTCACCAAGTGGAGTTTCTCAGATTATTTATTCCACATGCAGATTGAATCGGTATAGAGAAAGGTTACAACTCTGATGCATTTCTTAATGTATATGCATAGGAGATATATATATATATATATGTATGTGTATGTGTATATATATATATATCTCCAAATGTAATACACACACATCACAGTAGATAAATAGACTTGGTAGATAAATCTTGACTATGATAGTTAATTAGTAGTGTGGATCTAACGATACTACTGTTTTATCTTCTCTAAGTGTCAATATGCTCATATATAAAGTGAAAATAAATCTATCTTATAAGATTGTAGTTAGGATTAAATCAGAAAAAGCATTTAAGCACATGGCTTAGCATATATTAGTGTCATTTTATTATCCAAACTGTAGTAACTTGTGATCCCTGCTCCCAAAACTCCTCTCACAAAGGACCCATATTAGATTACCTATCAGCCCCATGTATATAAAAATTCCTCAGATATTTTCCTTTTTAGGTAAAAAGATTTCAATCCTATTTCTTCTTTTTTTTTATTTTATTATTTGTGTGTGTGTGTACTGTCAAATCGGATCTGACTAGTACAGGAGGAGACTGTCCCCTCTTCTCCAGCAGAGCATCTGGTGGATTTGAACTGCACACCTCTGGGACTGCAGTTCACCTTCCTGTCACTAAGCCATCAGAGCTCCCTATCAATCCTATTTCTAAAGAAGACTTCTACAAAAAAGGAAGTGAGTCCTGTTTTATAACACTGGCATTATGCAGTATTTGTCCTTTTGTGACTGAGATATTTCACTCAGCATAATGTTCTCCAGGGTCACCCATTTTGGATAATATTTTATGAGTTCCTTGTTTTTCAGTGTTACATAGTATTCCATTTTGTGAATATACCACAGCTTCTCTATCTATTGCTTTGTTGATGGGCACTTGGGTTGTTTCCATCTCTTTGCTATTGTGAACAACACAGCAATAAACATGGGAGTGTATATATCTGCTTGGGCAGCAGTTCTTGTTTCTTTAGGGTATATTCCCAGTAGTGGAATTGCTGGGTCAAATAGAATTTCTATTTCCAACTTTCTGAGAAAGCCCCATATCGCCTTCCAAATAGGACTGACATTGGGGTTGGGGGAAAACTAAGAAAGAGGAGATAGATAATGTACATTGTTGAAACAAATGAGGGAGTGAACTGTTTAAAAGGAATATATGATGAGGTATTATTTGCATGACAACAGTCCAGAATAAGAGCTGCATAGTAGTAGACTGGGCTGGGCGGAGGGGGGTGGGGGGGTATTGTACAACAATGAAAGAATTTTTTTTTCCAAAGAGAAAAGCAAACTGTGGGGGAGAGGTGGGCAGGGCAGAAAATATACAATAATTAATGAATGGAAATCCATGTTCTCTATAAATTTTCATTAAAATCTCAATTAAAAATGTATTTTACCAAGAAATCATCTTCAAAAAAAAGAGGTAAGCAGATTTGTCATCTCTAAAATGACAATAAATATGACGCAACTTGATTTTGTCTCATTTTATACATTAGCATGTTAATGTATTAATTTGCTTAATGAGTCCCTCAAACTCACACTGAAATTATATGAAATAAAGATACATGGCTCATGAAAGCAGCAAGATGGGACTGAGAGCCTGCAGTGGAAGTAGAGGAGTTAAGATACTAACAGAGGGTTACACAGATCTACAGAGGTCTAAGGAAAATCAGCCTGCTGTTTTTTCCTGCAGGGCCAGAAAGGCAGACAAGTGTTGTGGCAGGCTAAATGCTCTAAATTTTTATCAGTCTACAGCAATCTTTGATACTCTGTGGGATATTTTCCATCAAATTAGGATAATGGGAAACAAGATTTATGGAATTATTGCCAGTACAAAATATTGTGTTGGGAAAAGAGGAACTATTACCAAACTGTCTAACTGGGTAAGGCTGTCTTACCTGCCCCACATATGGGTAGGCATCTTCAGAGTCAATGCCCCGGTTCCTCTGCACATACTGAAAGGCATTGGTCATATAGCCTCCTCCACAACCATCGTTTTCAGACACACAATCTACCAGATTCTGGGGACTCAGATTTAAGAGTTTTCCAGTTTTCTTCTTGAGTTGGCCCTCCAGGGCACCCACAGAACTGAAAGCCCAACAGGAACCACACTGTCCCTGAGAAACAAAGACATTAACAATCATGATTGTTCACTTTATCTATCTTCCATCTACCTTCCTGATGAAATTCCATGCATAGTAGAAATTCCAGCACAAATATCACCTTTGATGTGAAATATTCCTATGTCCCTTCATTCAACAACTATTGCATTTCACTGCTGTTCTTTTGCTACTGACAATTGTTAGAGATTTTGTTACTGTTAGCTGCAATAATGAATACCAGAGCAGATTATCTGCTTTGGAGTCAGTTTGCCTGGGTTACCTGCTAGTTAAAGTCACTTTGGGCAAGTTACTTACTTCTTTGGATTTTAACAACAATATACTTAATGAGCTTGGTGGGAAAATTAAGATTCCACTCATGTAACCAATCAAAAACCACCGCCATTAAATTGATTCTGATTCATGGAAACCTGTCATTAAGTTTCTGATGCTGCAGATTATAACAGAAACAGATGACCTTACCTTTGTTCTATGAAATGGCTGATGGATTTGAACCACTGATCTTTTGGTTAGTGGTGAGCAGCCTACACCATCTCTTTTTCTTCTCCACTGCTGTAGAGTTGGAACTGACTCAAGGCTAACCCTACAGCAGGTTTTAAGAGGCTGTAAACTGCATGGGAGGAGACTGGCCATCTCTCTCTGAGCAGTGGTGGATTTGAACCATCAGAGAGAGGTAGGCAGCCTTTGGGTTAGTAGTGCAACTCCCTAAGGACTATGCCAATAGTGTGCTCTCATGGAACATTATTCAACCATTAAAAAGGAGTGAAGTATCGATACTTGTTACAATTTGGATGAGCCCTGAAAACATGCTAAGTGAAAGAAGTCAAACCCAAAAGAATGAATGTCTGATTCATTTATTCATTTCATAAGAGTAAATATCCAGAGTAGGTGAATTCTTGAGAACTAGATTAGAGGTTGGTAGGGACTGAAGACAGCAGAAAATGGAAAGTTATTGTTTAACGGGAATAGAATTTCTGTTTAGAGTAGCAGAAATGTTTTGAAAACATATGGTGGTGATGGCTACATATTCTGAATGTAATGTCATTGAAATGTACAGTTTCAAATGGACTTGCAGCCAACGCATTGCTGACCCTTCATGAGTTTCTGGAGGTTGTAAAGTGCATGGAAGAAGACTGCCCAACTTTCTCCCCTGGAGCCGCTGGTGAAGTTGAACGGCCAGAGAGGTGCCGTCTTAGGCTAGCTGTGCAACTCCCTACAGAGTAGTCCAACAGAGTTCTTTTTCCAACGTTAATAACATATATCTCACTGGTGTTAATGACATTCAAATTATATCCAGCCATCATCATCATCATCATCTGTTAGCCCACAATGTTCTTGTTGTTGTTGTTGTTATGTGCCGTCGAGTCGCCTGCGACTCATAGCGACCCTATGTACAACAATAGCCCACAATAATTCTGTTTAAAATGCTCACAGCAATTACTGTTACTCTCTGTTCAGCCCCAAAGAAAACTCACTGCTGTGGAGTCATTCATCTCTGACCCACAGTGATTCTGTAGGAAAACCTTTACCAGAGAAGACTGACGTATCTTCCTTCTGAGGAGATGCTGGTAGATTCGAACTGATGACATTTCAGTTGGCAGCCCAACTCTTAACCCCCTGTGCAACTAAGCCTCCTTTTTTGTTCAACTAGACAGATTTCCACCTCCACCCTACCCCTGTTCCTTTCCCTTTTTTTTTTTCCAGAATAATATGCTTTCTTCGAGACCCAGATTAAGAATTTGCCACCTTGAAAATGTACAGCCTAGTACTGTACCAAGGAGCCCTGACAGTATAGTGGGTCAACCACTACCAGTTCCATAGGAAAAAGATGAGTCAGTCGCCTCCTGTTAAGATTTACAGCTCTGGAAACCTGATAGGACATATCCAATCTGTCCTAAAGAGATGCTCTGAGTCACACTAGAGTTGAAGGCAGTGAGCGAACATGAACACTGTCCCAGGAGTCTAGGTAGCACAGCAGTCAAAAATCTATGAAGATTTACAACCTTGGAAACCCTGTGGGCAGTTCTGCTTTGTGCTAACGGGACACTAGTAATTGGAATAGACTCCATGACCCTGGGCTTGATTCAGTTCAGCACTCACTGCGGTTCTGGGGAATAAAAATAGTGTTTGTTTAGTGAATTTTAAATTGTCAACTTGCTCATTCAATACACTGTTAAAAGTTCTGGGGACACTGTCACTTGGTAAGAGTGTAAGATCGTAAAAACATTTTTGGAAGGGATTCTTTGTAACTGATTCATTCCAATTTTAGGATTTCTTTTGCATACATATTTATATGTTGTTTGTTGTTATGTGCCGTCGAGTCGCCTGCGACTCATAGCGACCCTATGTACAACAGCCCTAAACTCCGCTCTGTCCTGTGCCAATCGCACTGTCTCTGACACTCCCATCCCAATTATCCCAGTCACTGAATCAATCCACCTCATAGAGGGCCTTCCTCTCCTGTGCCGTCCCTCCACCCTCCCAAGCATGATGTCCCTCTCCAAGGACCGGTCTCTCCTCACTACATGTCCAAAGTAAGTTAGACGGAGCCTCAGAATCCTTGCCTCCAAGGAGCCACCCGGTTTAACCCTCTCCAGGACAAATCTATTTGTTTTCCTAGCAGTCCATGGTATTCTCAGTACTCTTCTCCAGCACCACAGCTCAAAGGCATCAGTTCTCCTTCTATCCTCCTTGGTCATTGTCCAGCTCTCTGATGCATAACAGGTGATTGCGAAGACCATGGCCTGTATCAGACGCACCTTAGTCTCCAGAGAGACACCACTGCTCTTCAGCACTTTGGAGAGGTATGTGCACAAAATATATGCAAAGAGGTGATTGCTGCAGTATCATTTGTAATAATGGAAAATCAGAAACCACCTAAATGTCTGTAAATAGATAATAATGGATCAGTCTATCCATTTAGCACAGGAAAATGTTTCTTAATTCCTGATGCCTTCTTATTTCAAAGATAATGAAGCAGACAAAGAGGCCGTGTCCGATCACACATTCCTGTCCAGAAGAAAGGAAGGTACCTGGTTCTTGACAGGAGTCACATAGCCCTTCTTCCTATAGTCGATGGAGGCTGGGGCTTTGCCCTCCCAGTCTGGGATATAGAGGGTATCATTATTGCGGGAATTAGAGGGGGGTACTTTCAATCCTGTCATCTTCTGAACCACTTCTTCACTGGTCTACAACAAAGAAAAAGGAGAGATCAGGCATATACAGAAAGCAAAGGCAAATGGGAATGTGGGCCAGGAGCTGGGGTTCAACTCACCATGTCCCCCAAGTGGTTCATGGCTAACTCATATGTATGGACACCAAGAGAGGCCTCCTGGTTGTGGATGGAAATATACTTCAAGTTTTTTTCCCAAATTAAACGCCGAGATACTTCATCCACCTATACAAAAGCATAGTCAATACTGGCACAGACTTTAATATTATATATTATCTTTAACATTGGGGAGATCTGAGGGGGAAAGCTGAAACTCATTATAACCAAGAATCTACAATCAAGTTAGGGAATGGACCGAGGAGTTATTAAGAGCAGATTAAAAGAAGTAAGTATTCATAAATAGAATAATGGACATGAAGGCATATTTATGACTATAAAACCAAACACACTACAAGATTTGGTTATTGGGTCTAAGGACTTAGAATCATAGTATTTGGTGACAACTTGGTTATAACCCAGTTCATAAAGATCATGTTCTATTTCTAGTTTGGCGAGTAGTATCCGGGATCTTAAAAGCTTGTAAGCAACAAACTAAGATACAACTACTCGTCTCTGACTCAGGATTAACAAAGAAGGAAATCAAAGGCTCAAAGAAGAAACTAATGTCTAGGACTAAGAGTCAACATAACCATCTTGAACTAGATCATGTTCAGCTATCACTTCTGAGTGTTCCAACCAGGAGCAGAGTTGATGGTGCCAGACAGATTGGGGGGAGGGAGGGGGAGGCAGAACAAAACTTAAACTGCTTTTTAAAAAATTAGAATTATTGGACTGATGGAGACTAGAGGAACCCCTGAGATTACTGCCCTGAGACAGTCTTTGAACTTGGAACTCAAATCCTTCCAATAGTAACCCATCAGTCAAAAGACAGAACCAAGGGTGCAGGAGCAGAGGGGTGAGGATGGGTGGAGAGAGGGTTAATCATCGGGTTGTACAATTTTATGGGTGGAAGGAGGAGTGGATAAAGGAAGTGGGAAAGATCTGGTGTGAAAAACAATGTTTACAAACTTTCCAAGTAAATCTGTATAAAATAAAAATACTGGGGAAAAACCCCCACAAACAAAAAAAGGCAGAGCCACTCATAAATAATACCTATAAATACAATACTACTCTAAATCATCATTTAAATGAGATGTAAGTAACAGTCAACATTTATTACAGACCAATGGTGAAATAGTAAGAGGAGGGAGGAGGGGGAGGCAGGTAGGAAGCTAGATTGACAGAAACAGAACCACCATAGTGGAAATAAAAATGCTGACATATACAGAGTGCAGCTGATGCTGAGAAAATATGGAGCTTGATAAATGAGGACCTAGTTGTCTAAGAAAATTTTCAACATAGAGTATTTCTAATGATTAAAGCATATAAACAAACAATAGAATGTAAAGTTAGGGGGAGATTGTAGAAAACTTGATTACAAATGAATAGCATTACTCTGAGAAGGTATCCCAAAAGAGAAACGGAGGGCAATAAATATATAAAGCAAAGACGGAGTTTTATAGGGAGTTGCAGTATGAAAATGAAAACTGTATGTTAAGAGTTAAAGAATAGTGGCATACTTGCCTAAAGTGGTTAAGGTTTTTAGATTGAAGAGAGCCTGAAGTTAGAAAAGGACTAGCAAAGTCTCAGGTCAAACCCTCCCACCATGTTTCCCTCTAGGTCCCAGGGCACCTGGCTATTATACTGCTTCCCGTAGGTCTTCTTCCATAGCTCCCACTGGGTGTCCAGTATCTCCTCAGGGTACAGAGCAAAGCTTACCATGGGCAGCAGGAGAACTTTGAGCCCCCACATCCTGGGGGAAGGGACAATGAAGGGAAGAAGTTCACAACTTGTCTTGAGATGAACAAACTATCTGAAGCCATACTCCCAGTCAGATGACTAGGAACCTTTGTGGGTTTAGACTCCTTTGAGAAGCCAATAAAATCTTTCATCAGGTAATTGCATACATACACAATGATCCGGGATGGGGGAGGGTCATGAACCTGTAGAACACCTTCCTCTCTGCAATGAAGAACCTAGATTCTATACTAGGCAAAAGTGTGGGTAATTTTCATATTGACAGACAGGAGCAACCTGGGTTTAGTTAGGGTACTAACACATTTGGTTCCAAGAATTCTGATCTATAAAGGTCCAATCAACAGACACCTGAACTAACACCAGAAATGGGGCCAAAACTGGACACGCAGAATGGAGCTGGTATTTGTCTTTGCTGGTGTTCCCAGCAAGCTTGGAGGAGGGTATCAACAGGGTCAAGGCAAGGTGTAGCAGTATAGTTTCCAGCCAAATTTTGCTGACCATTTCTTGAAGGCATTAATTTTTCTCCTGACTCTAGTTTGTATTTCTTAGGCTCCTATTCAAGGTTTTGACAAGATAAATGTTGAGAATATTTCCCGTTTTCTGTTTACTATCTTAACTCCTTGTTCGCTTAAGTATGTCTTCCTCTTTTCTCTTCTCCCTCCCCTGTAGGCAGGAAGCAGCCTTAATCTCAACCAGCTGCTGTGGGCAGGGAGGTTTTCCTTTTTTCCTAGCAACAAAATTTCTGTGGTTGCCTCACAGGACAAAAAGCCTCAGAACTGAGCTTTGACAAAAAATGAAGAGATTAAAAGAAAACAACAGTATTTTATGATATTCAAAACTTTTCATTCTTAAAACCAAAAATCCCCCCAAAACCCCCCATTTCATTCTTGTTTTTCTCATTTCTTGCAGTGATTTTTAAATGCATTTCCTCTATTTTAAGAAAAGTTTACAATCTGGAGTCTTAACAGCTTGTTAATTTCTGAACTTGTATTTTTGTGTAATTATTGCAAACCAACTCAGCTCTGGGCATTCAGTTATGGGAGCATTAGGGGCTCTGAAATGTCACAAAGAGTAGGAAGCACTGTGACAGATATCCGTCCCCTGCACCCTCCTTCCTATTAGTGAGTTAACCCTTTCGGCTAAGACAGAAAACTATACAAAGTACATTCATAAGGGATGGGTGAAAGATTTCCTAAATCTTCTGCTTTTACAGACCATTCATGCATACACAGAAACCAAGGAATACTAAAGATTTTCAGACAGATTTTTTTTCCCCCAGCAAGGAAATAACCTAAGAAGGGCATCTATTTTCACCCACAGAGCAAAGTCCATTTTGATCCTCATGCCATTCCGTCTCTAGTAGTCCTAAAATGGAAAACTGGCAGCAATAAGCAATTAGATTTGGGAAGTTGAAAAGTATTACCTGGTAATGGGGATCTGTTCTCTGGGCTGGTTTCGGCAGGGAAGTGTGGTTCTAATGTGGGCGTAGGACTAGGGGTGCTAGATTTATTCAATCAGGATTGCGGAAGTCAGCTCCAGCAGTCGGCTGGAAAAGTTGGATAGACAAGGGAGGCGGGGATAGAAAAGCTGACAAGGTTAGGAAAGGGGGAAGAGGGAGTGGATTTGCAAATGGGTAAAGATCAGCTGGGTTCCACTGGCCTGTACTTAGCAGCAAACAAGATCTCAAAACACACTGCTCAGGCCAGGGCTTACCTTCTTGGTGGGTAAAAGGGAAAACAGCACAGGGCTCATCTTCCTCATGCTTCTGTTTTAGAATAATTGTTATTGTCCATCCTACCAACTTTGAAGCCTGTCTTCAAAATTCTCTCTAATCTGCATCTCAAAGATGAGGAAATAAAAACAAAAGCCTGGGAAGGAGTAATGAAAGGCAAGCTACAGGTTCTAAAATAATTTATAACTGATGGCTGAAAATTGTCATTGCTTCTACGTAGCCTGGTAGCTTTGCTGTAAAAGGACATTCCGTGTCAGAAAGTCTGGATAAAATCAGTTCTAAAACAAAATCCACTTCTGGGTTACTATTAGCACTGGCGGGCTTGCATGTGACCCTTTGTGGTTAAAACTCTTAGATGGTGGAATGCCTAATGAACATTTTGTGTCTCAATTATTAAAATCCCTACTCTGGGTTTAGTCACATGAGCTTCTCCAAACACTTCCCCCAATATCCAGGCATGTGACAGATCATGGGAGACTAGCTCAGTGTCCAAACCACACTTTATTCTATTAATACAAGTAGGAGGAAAAGATACTCCTAGGTATAGAGCAGATAATACACTTGGTTCTAAATTCCATTTCTAGTTCAGTTGCCTAGAAATATCCATGATTTTTAAAATCATAGGCATGTATATGATTTGTAATATATGCTAATTGATCACAAGGTCTTCAAGGGAAATCTGGTCCAGACCTAAACGGCTTAAAGTTCCCCACTCTGAACTCCTTTTAGTTCAAAGAACATTCTAGGAGAAGGCACCCAGAGATGCCTTTATGATCTCAAACCCCAGCTCTTGCCCCTCTCCCAAGGACTTGGGCAATTCCCCTCTGGTCAGAAGGTCTCTTCTGATTTTATGATTTTACTCAGATGTGTCATGATCAGGAGGAGACTGACAGGGAAGATGCTGAGTGATCAAAGCCCTGTGATTTCTGATTCCTGAAATGATAGTCACACTGTGCTTTATTTTTGTTTGAATCTGTCTAGATGTGGGTGTTTGTTGTTTAGGAACTGGAAAGGAATGATAAGCCGCAATCAAGATCACACAACACAAGAAACTTTACAAAAGGAAAAAATATTTTGTTTTAAAATCTTTGCTACATGTCATTATTTTTGCCACTGTAAGGCTTAGCACAGATGCCAGCAGTACAGAAATGGCCAACAAGAAAACAAATCAAAAATAAAACCCTGAAGGAAGAGCAGAAACAAAACCCCCAGAGCATCTTCTCCCTCCCCTCCCCTTCCCCAAAACCCCATAATAACTGTACATTATAGTCTTGATCACATTTAAAAACAGTCGATTATTAAAAAACAAGATTCCATTGGAAACTCAACTTTTTGGTTTCTTCAACTGTGGTATAAATATATATATGTATACTGTATGTGTGCATATAGAATAAAAAAATAAACTGTCCCCACTTTGACTCCATTACCTGGCACCAGACTGGAGACAAAAGGGAGGGAAACCTCAGTAAATGACCTTCCCTTCGCCTCTCCAAGGCCGCCTGTGCTCTTCAGTCCCCTATGGCTACATTAAAATGTCTTCTATTAATTCAGCTTTGCACTTAAGATATTAGCCTAAACCAACTTAAAAAAAAGGCTGTTACACATAATTGTTACCTGAGGAAGGTAAAGGGTGATAGTAACCTGTATCTGCATTTATATGGCTATAATTAATTACTAAGGGAGCCTGTTGGGATGATAGGCCAGGCCCAGTGATCACATGAATCCATTGTACCCTCTGAAGACTGGAGGGAGAGCAAAGAGGAAAAGAATTACAGGTGCATGAGACCTAAATCTCCATTTCTTGTCAGACTAAATACTGAGGATGGGATGAAAAGAAGCTATTTTGCAAGAGGGCTTGGTATTTGGTTTACATCCCAACAGTGAAATTTTTTACTCATATTATTCATCCAAGAAGTTGAGTTTCCATGCAGAAATAAGCTCTACAGAACACACATTATATGTGATTCTGATAGAAAATGCAGCATTATCTTTATGGCCACATCCAGGATTTCTCAAAGTGTTTATCTTGCCAGCTCCTTTCTGTAATGTTTGCAGATCTTCCGTACACAGTGAGAGCACCAAAAGCAGGGATGACCCAGTTTGATGAGATACCAACCATAGAAACAGAAGACTTTATACATTTGCTCACAGTTACTTATTATCTGGGCATAGATGTGAGTGCAGCAAAGACATTTAGTTTTAACGCTCTTTGGCTGCAATACTAAGTGGAAATACCTGGGAGCGTTAACTCCTTAGGACTCTTTAAAAAACACACAAAAAGACAAAAGATAAAACTCTGGGACAAATTTTGCATAACTCCCTAACAGGGAGAAAAGGAAGAAATACATCCATACACATACACACTTCTCTCACACACACATACCCCTTTCACACACTGTTTCTCCTTCCCTAACACAAATTTCTTTCCAGAGGAACTGCTCATAGGCAGCAGAAAGAGCCTATGCTCACTTCCTAAATCCCATATTTATCTACCGTGTTTCATGATCCTCAAATATGAGGACAATTCTCTTCTCCTTCATCCTATTTTGTTTCTTTCCAAAAACATGCCATGGTATCTAAGGCAAATAGTGGGTGTTCAGGTTCCTCTTACCTATCACCCTAACCTGTGATCATAGCACAAATTATCTCTGCACAAAACACTGGTCAAGAGGCATGAGGAAAAGTATCCTTTACATTATCCAGCCTCAATTTTTTTGAAGGGTCCCAAAAGTCTGGGAATTCATTCCACAGCATATATAAATGTTCTCTCAGAGAGGCAGGAGGGTTAGGAAAGGCCAGAAAGGAAAAGGGGTACATATTAGGGGTGAGGGAAGGGAAGGGAGAGGAACTTTTATTCTGTTTACAGAAAAGATTTGCTTTTTAAAACAAATAGTGATTTTTCTCCCCCACCCCCTTATCCTCACCCCAATAGTTCTATTCTGAAAACGAGGGAAACATAGTTAAATCAGGAAATTGATCTTCATTGTTGTAGCTGTTGCTCTGGTCTCCCAGCATGGATAGCATCTCCTAATAAGAAAAAAGGAGGAAGTTTAGGTCACACAACTTGAATCCTTACATTTACTGTAGTTCCCTCCCAAAGCTCCCATGTCCCATAGTTTATGACCCCAAAGAATCTCGGCTGTGCTGAGCTCTTCTTTCCACTACCGAACTCCTTTAGACGGCACCTTTGTCCTAGCTTCTGTCTTCCTCCCACATTCCTGACGTGCTTCCTTTTTCAGTGTGCAGTATTTTGAATAAGAGAAAGAATTTTGCTTCCCACATTTAATATAATTTCCTGTAAATTTATGATGAATAATCTTTTTTTTATGATGAATAATATTTTATCCTGTTTTGTTTTCCATCAACAACTGTTTTGCCTTTGTTTTATCAGTCCCTCAAACTAGCTTTCTTTGCCTGCCTAATGTTACTGCATTTACTCTAGCAGTCCCTCAGGACTTGTATAGGTCCTACCTATTTTGTATCCAGAGCTACTCTCAATGTGGGAATAGGCTAAAATAACATGCTTTGTTACCTTTGTATGGTGTTAGATTCAAATCACTAGTTTTGTTTGGTGTGGCTGAAAGCTGTGTATCACACTAAGTTTATCATATTTCCAATCAGTGATCTTTATTACTCCATGTCTACCTTCTGTCTACTATCAACAAAACACATCAATCTGCGCATTCTTAATTCTGTTTCTCCTCTCTGCCCCCTTCTCTCCCAGGTTGTGACTTTCTGAAGTTCTTTCTTCCTAACCTGGAAGACCTCAGGCTGGCCAGGTTGCTGTGCCGATGGCTGCTGAACATGTGGCTCACTGGAACTGGAACGGTGATGAGGCTGCTGGCCCTGCCACTGTGGCCAGACACTCACACCCTCTGCTGTCCTTGTCTGGAATTGTCCTGCAGTCTGTCCAGTCTCAGGAGCTAGAAATACAACAAGGAAGAATAAGAATAAACAACTTCAATTTACTAACTCCACTGGAGAGAAGAAACTCATACACAACTACATGAAAGCTATTAATTTTACCTTCTATCCTTTTTCAAAACTCAGTCTCAAATGAATTTTTCTTCTGTAGGCAGTCTTTCCAAAGAGCCTAATGACCATTTGTATTTCATCCACATTTATTAAATTTATAATAACATGCTTGTGGATATATGTTCTTTTCACATAGGTAGCTTTGAAATTTCCAACAGACCTTTACCTTCCAGACAAGACATTTGCATTTTCCCTCAAATAGGCTGATGCACCCAAGACACAGGCAAACAATTTTAACTGCCAAATCCTTTTTTTAGTGGTGTGATCTCCCTGTTACCCTCTTGTCATCTGAACTCACCAAAGGCAGACCCATGGTTCGTGAGACTAGGGTAGGCAGCAGCACCAGGTGATGTAGTAGAAGCACCAGGGAGAGACATGGGACTGAAAGAGGACGGAGTTTGAAAGTTGCCCACAGCAAACTGGGGAGAACGAGTCTTGGCTGTAGCCTGGGAAGTCACTTGCTAAAGGACAGAAAAGAACAGGGAGCAACAAATGGAATTACTGCATATACCACTCCTAGCAGAGTTCCTGCTATCCCTCTGCCAATCAGTATATCACTTGGAGCCAAGTCCATGACTTACTACCTACTATATAATTCTTTTAATGAACTTCCTATCTCTCTGACACTAATTTTTTTGGCAGCTGTGATAAAGTACAGAAGCAAAAGATAGGTTTAATAAAAACCACACACTTAATGTGGTAAGAATGAAATGAGATTTAAGTAAAAGTATTTTTTGTTGTTAAGTGAAAGTATTTTATAAACTATATCTATAAAAAAATCTAGAAGTATTAACAAGGGCAGATTATTATCTATGAGTGAAATACTTTACATTTTATTATTTACTCTGTAATGCCGTAATTTGTTCCTAACATCTGTATTAATTAAGCATTTTCACCTTTTCACAATGGCAGCTTGCTTCCAGAAACCCTATGAAGCTGGACAAAGGATGAAAGTCACACAGTTGTCGAGGACTTTCTTTCATAGGGTTGCTAAGAGTCACCAACGACTTGATGGCACTTAACGACATAGAGAGAGACCAGTTGGCCTAGTGGACCAAAAGTGATGTTACCAAGCCAAAGGTGGGTCACCCTAATCTGCAGCCCTAAGGCCTGTCTTTAATTGTTTTAGGTGAAACATTCTTCTAGGTTGTATAGCCCTGGTGTGTCCACTTGCTGTACAGAGGTAACTTGTGGTCACTGTGAAGTTGAACACTGTGACACTGACGTGTCAAATGTGATAATGGTTACCCATGGTGGACAGTGTTTGGTAGCATTCCCCAGTTAAAACAAGCTTGGAAGCAGGATAAATAGCTTGCCTCTTGGAAACCCTATGAACCTGGAGAAAAGATGAAAGTCACACAGGTGTCGAGGACTTTCGTTCAGAGGGTCGCTATGAGTCACCAACGACTCAAAAGAAATTAACAACAACATAATGGTAAGAAATACTTAGGAGTGAAGGGGATTTTTAAAAAATAATTTAATTTCACCACCAGAGTCCTTATGGTGAATATTACCTGCTGAATAGTTTCTAGTTCTTATTTTGCTATTTTTTTCTTTTTCTTATCATACTTCATATGTAACTATTTTAGAGCCGTTTTTGGCTTTTTCTTAAAGCATCAAAAGTGTTTCACTGTGATTTTTCCCCCCGTTGCTGCACATTTGCTTTTGGGTTTTTTAATTTAAAATATTGCTTGTGCAATGTTGCCATTATAATAATAATAATAATACATTTGAAAAATTACTTGCTTTGGGCTTAATAGATTTTTCTTTTCTTTTTTTTGTCTTACCCCTTCCCCCTTGTTGTGTACCACTGAATCAGATCCGACAGGCACAGGAGGAGATTGCCCCTCCTTCTCCAGCGACACATCTGGTGGATTCAAACCACATGCTTTTGGGATTGCAACACAGCTTCTTGCTACTAGGCCACCAGACCTCTCTAGGACTTAAGAGATGTTTAAGAATCTCTCACTGTATATTTAGGTGAGCAGGTATCACCATAAGTAAATTAGTATTTAACTGTATCCTTTGTTCTTGTATCCACAAAGTGAAAACTTCTTGGAATATACTCTAAGGAGTAGACTTGAAAATCAAACCTGTTTAAAATGTACTGTGTGAGTAATTCTGATCTAAAGTGGATATGTGAAAAGCATGGACTCCTAAGATCATTTTTGGATTATCTATGGTTTTTATTTTTGGATTATCTACAATTGCCTCTGTAAACATGCTAGAGTCAGCTAAGAATCAGTTCCAACTCGACCATACGTAGTTTTAATTATCAATTTGCTCTAATAAAGATGAAAACAGGACAGGAGTGAATGGGAAATTAAAAGGAATTAATAACAACAATTTTATTCATACAGGGGGAAAAAACTAAGCAAAGGGCAATATACAGGACAGCCAAATGAGACACTTTACCTGGGCAGAAAAGCTGGGGCGGGTGCTAGGGGTCCAAGTTGGAACTGCTCCCTGGGTGGGGTTAGAGTGGCGGGAAATCTGGGCCAACATCTGCCCTGCAGAAGTGGATGGCTGGACTATGGTTACAGGAGGGGCCAGACCACTATTCCTAGGAATGAACAAATAATGAAATAAAGGATTAAAAGGTTTCATTCATCACAGGAACTAAGAGTCAAAGCATAATCTAGTGCTATCCCTAAATCTCACTGACTCCCTGGAGTTAAGAAAAGTTTGATAACTGAATTTGGAAAAACAAGAAAGACTGACAGTCACACACCAGGACATACAGAATAGAACTGAGAACATGGACAAGAACAGAGAACTAAAAGGAGAGAGAGAGACAGAAAAGTAGTTTGCTTCATCTGAGGCCCTGCAAATTCCACTGTGTTATCTGAATGAAGAACAGAACATGATTCAGCAACTGGACCTCTCACAGCCCTGTGAAGCAGCACACACATAGGGGGCTCACCTGAAATTCTCTGCTGGCTGCCGAGGCGTAGGAGGGAATGTGCTGTTCTGGGAGAACAGCTGTTGGGTGGCAGGGACAGTGCTGGAGGAAATGCCTTTACTTTGATCTGTGGATCAAAAGGAGTTGGAGGGAGCACTAGTCAAGGGACTGAAGTTATTAGTTCCAGCAAGTTCTTATTTATCTATGAGGTATTATGATTAAGTGCAAATAGGTCAAATAAGTCATCTAAATAGAAACGGGAGAACAGAGGGAGATATATACCTGAATTAATGTTGGAGTATATTTCTGAGAACCTTGGATCTCTGTCCTGAGCAAACAGTCCATCTGACTTCTCAAGGGTCTTGCTGTGTTCTGGTCCTGTGGCCGTCACAGGCTGAACAGAGGCCTGTGAGACACAATGATAAAAATAGCCATGAAGCACTTGACAGAATAATCCAAAACCCTAAAATTCACATAGATTCATATACACGTAATGGGTACTAGGGGATATTTTTAAAGGAAATGCTCACCGTCCTCTTCGGGGAAGAAAACAAACACACCTGGGGATGATTGTAGCTGGCCAATCCATCTCTTCCTGGGACCACTTCCAACTCTGTTTGCTGTTGTTGCTGCCTGAAATGGGCAAAAAGATTTGAAAGATAATCTGAAAAAATACTAAAAATTCAAATAAGCAAATAAAAACAGCAAATGGCTGTTCCCTGGGCTAGTGACTATCCAATAAATGATTCTTTTATAATTTCTCACCTGGGAGCCAGCTGCCCTGAGCCCATCTCCAGGGGTAAATTGGCTGTGGGGCCTATTTGTGGCCTTTGAATTGTGCTGGAAAGTGTAGGCCGTGGTTCCTGGCTAGAGTTCCTGGGGAAAAGAGAGGGCAGATAAAACAACAGCAAAAAAAGCAATCTAACCCTGGTGGTACATAAAACTCTATAAAGTCATCTGTAGGTAATCACTAATAAATTGCCCATTAAAATTCTACAGGTCACCTATGACCTCAGGTTCAGCAAGTAATTCATTCAGTGGACAAACTGTTAAAGCCAAGCGTTCATCCTGATTGGGTTCTCCCTGGTTTTAGGTAATTAATACACTGCTGGTATCTGTGTGTATATGTGCGAGTACATGTGCACACACACATGCAATGAAGAGGAGTTAATAGGGAAAAAAGCAGAGGAAAAGAGAAAGACACATAGGGACTGGAACAGGAAAACTCTGGGGGGGGAATTAATCAACTGTTGATATAAATTTACAAATACGCATTAACTGGGGATAAAAGAGGCTAAGAACACATGCCAACTACTGATGATGAATGATACAAAGTTCTTCCAATAAATTCTAAGCCACTATACATAGTAACTTTATTTGCTCCATAAATATAATTCTAGATAGGTATTACATGTGACTTTATAGGCTATGAGTACACAATAATTACACACAGGCATAATTAACATGGCTCAATCTTTGACTACTTGTTATTCTTATTGTTGTTGGATTTTGTTGAGTTGTTTTCAACTCATAATGACCTATACAACAGAAAAGAACCAACCTACAGGGTTTTGTCAGCCACAGGTTTTACAGGAGTAACTTTCATGGAGTAACCTGAAAGGTTCTAACTGCCAAAGTTTGTTACCAGCTGAGTGTTTAACTGCTTGGGACACCAGAGCTCCTTGGTAGTATTTTTATAGATTTTTTTTTTCCATGTTAAACTATAATCTAACTGAAGACAAAAACTGTATGTACACATAGTCTCTAGATTATGAACAAGACTTGTTCCTTTGTCTCAGAATATGTAGGTCAGCCAGAACAAGTGCTTATGGGGTTTGTCTGGAGGGGAGAAGGGCTGAAAGGTTAACTTAATTATTTGCAGCAACAAAAAGAATGGAAGAGAGAAAACTTGAGTCTAAGACAAGAGGAAGACAATGGCTCTGGCTCAACCAGTGAGAATGTGCTCAATCCACTCCTCAGTCTTAACTCTAGAAGCCTGGCAGGTAGCAGCCAAAGATGAGGATTTTTCAAACGTTAAGTTCATTCATGGCGATGAGAAAGGGATCTTCTCTGTCTCCAGCCCCTCTAGCACAGACACACATACTGCCATCTAGAGTGTTCAGGTATGCAGCACGTGGGCACACTTGTACCTGATTCACTCGGATTGGTGTGTAGTTACTCTCCTGAGCAAATCTCCATATTCTCCCGACCCAGTCTCAGCATTCTCCAAGAAATCTAGACCTCCATCCTCCAACATCACCCAGGTTGTCACCATCAGAACTGTCTGTTGTCTGATATAATGTCCACACTACAGAAGCTCAGCTCTGGATCTCCCACAATTGTGAGACTTATAAACACCATGTGCAGTACCACACAGACCCCTTCATGTGGCTGTCATTATTAAGCCCTATTTTAGTACAAGAAAAGGCTCAAAGTCTTTTATGATTTTGAAGATACATATGTAAGCAAGTGAAGGTGACTGTGATACACAATTTGTTTCAAGTAAAGGCTGGTTCAATTCTTTCAAAATGCGAGAACATTTATTTAGTATTAAAGCAGGCATCCCTTTTCGCCTGCTCAGATGGCAACTGACCACATAGCTCTGAATATGTATGGCTCTCCACAGTCCTGCCAATAATCCAATCTTACACTTCAAAACCTTGAATTCCTACTCCAGGGCTGCGATCAATAATGATCTCATTCTGAATACTATGATGAAATTACCAAATTGTAAATATTCATGTCTGTTATTGTTTCTTTTCATTGGTCAAAGCCAGGTTTGAAGCCTTCTAGTAAAGACAAATAACACTAAAATCATAATAAAAAGAGGAGGGGAAAGAGCAAGCACTGTGATCCTTAAAACACATTATCGAACACCTAGACAAAGGCAATTTTTGGGCTCAAGATGTGTGATTTAACTGATATTTTCTTTTTCATTCTCCAATCTTCCCAAAGGTCATTAAGTGAAAAGAAAAGGACTGACAGATTTCTTCCATTTATGTTCTTTTTGATCCACATTCAAAAGTTCAATAGACTACTGTGATAAAGCCTCAAAATGTACATTTCCTAAGAACAAGTCCTGTTTTCATGATCTGAAACTGTTTTCTTATCCCAGAAATGAAATAAACCCTTACCCTAGTCTTCCATTTCCTTATTTGAATTAGTCCACTTGAAGGCTAGCTAACTCAGACTTGGGGCAGATATGAGGAGAAGCACACTCTTGAGAACTGTCAAAATTTTTATCAGAGGTCTGCTCAAACATGAATAATAACACAAGTACCAAGATCTCATTCTTAATAAATGGTTGATCAGAAAGTGCATTTTAACTGATCCCACCATTTCTTAACATTGATGAGTTTGGTTATCTAATAATGATTTATTGTTAGGTGCTACGGAGTCAAGTAAGACTCACAGCGGCCCTATGAACAACAGATATGAACCTGGTCCTATTTATTCTGTGCCGTTCTGATACTTCCTGACACAGTGAACTGGCTGCAGCAGTCACTGTGTCCATCCACCTGGTCAGAGGGCGGTCCTCTTGTATGCCAACCCTCCACCAATCCCAGCATGATGCCCCTTCCGAGGAATAGCCCCACTCCCAGCAACATGCTCAAAGCATGTGAGATATTAATATTATGATAGTTATCTCTAAGAATCAAGTAAATAGTAAGAAAATTTGAGAAGAAATTATTGATGCCAAGCTGTGGTATGTGCTGTAGCAGCATGTGCAGAAGGATAAGGGACAAAGGCCATTTGGAAGTTCTTTGACATCTGTCTCCACTACTGCACTCTTTTCCCATCAAAATAAGGAGAGTATCTACTCTGTCATGGATAGAGGCACTTCTCCTTGAATTGGTAAGTCAAACTGAGCTTTAAGGTAAATATTGCTAACTCTGTTGCCTGAATGAGACACAGAATTTAAAGACTTGACCTCTTTTCATTTTGGAAGAAATAAATCTTCAATATGATGAATGATTCTACTTGGCTATAGAAAAAGATTCTGCACAATAGCTTTTACTCCTTAAAATGCATAGGCAAGCTATTGATTTTGTTAGCTGAAGAAAAATAGTGGTATCAACAAGCAAGGGAGACCATACTTCTGATATAAATTCACAGAGGGCATCTTGCCACTAAAATGTTGGTTAAGATAGGGAGAGACTTGCATGACAATTTTATAAAAGCAACCAAGCACTAGAATATTTATTTATTTTTTCAAAACAATTTTAATGAGCATTTATAGAGATTTTGGATTTCCATTCATTCATTGCTGCACTTCTTTAAAAAAACCCAACAAACTTGGTGCAACCACGATGAAAAATGGTGTGGCGCTTTCTCAAAAAGGTGGAAATATAGATACCATCTGACCGAGCAATTCCCCTACTGGGAATATACCCTAAAGAGACCATAACTGACATCCAAGCAGATATATGCACACCCATGTTTACCGTGGCTTTGTCACAATAGCAAGGAGTTGAAAACAACCCAAGTGCCCATCAATAAACAAATGGATAGAGAAGCTGTGGTATATTCACACAATGGAATACTATGCTGCATTGAAAAACAAGGAACTCATGCAATATTACTCAAAATGGGTGACCCTGGAGGACATTATGCTGAGTGAAATATCTCAGTCACAAAAGGACAAATACTGCATGGTGCCACTTATAGAATGGGACTGGCATCAGGGTTGGGGTAAGACTGAGAAAAACTGGATAAATTATGTATACTGCATTGAAACAGAGGGAGAGAATAATTTAAAAGCAATATATGATAGGGTATTATGGTTATCACAAGAATCCAGAATTAAGGTTGTATAGTGGAGTGTACTCAGTGGGTACGGGGGGATTGTATACCAATGAAAGGATTTTTCTTTTACTTTTCAAAGAGATGAGCGAACTGGGGGGTGGAGGGGTGGGCAGGGAAGAAAGTGCAACAATGAATGAATGGAAATTCAAAATCTCTGTAAATGTTCACTAAAATTAATAAAATAAAATAAAAATAACTAAAAAAGCCCCCAACAAACTGAAGAAAGTCTTTTTTTCAGAAACTTGAGCTCTTTTACATTTCAAAATCTATATAATTCAATAGAGGCTGGTAGAACCCCAGAGACTATGGTCCTTAGTTACCTTTTGAATCTGGAACAACTCACTCTGACTACAACCCCCTACCCTAACTAAACTGTCAGCCAAACAAGACAGATCTATAAAGTAATCAATACCACCAGGGAAGCCCTTTCTCCTTAGAATAACCAACCATACATGGTCCAAAAAGCAGCATTTGCCCAAAGAGTACTATATCATGGTCGATACTGAAATGAATGTTATTTTTTTAAGAATATACATAAATGAATGAAAAGTCAATCTGCTTTGTAAATTTTCACTAAAATCACAATTTAAAAATACAACTTTTTTTAGTTTAAACTATAAACATATCCCAACTCTGTATAATACATAAATGCAAAAAGAAAAGGCCATAAACAACTTCAATAACCATGACCATACATTTGAATCCTAAGTTAAATGTTCTAATTCAACCCACTATTTTATACTGTTAGCTAACAGAGAATTAAACTCTACAAGTTCTAAAAGTTAAATTAGAGATTAATGACTCAGTGTTGTCACTAGGTATTATTCATGCATGCTGAGCATTCATAATGTGATTTCAGGAGCTAGGTTCCAAAGCCAATTCTACAGTAGATTAAAATGGCAAAATGAGCTGACAACTTAGATGCATAAGGAAGACAGAATATCAAAAGGACTGACAGCAGCAAGCACAGGCAGGTACACAAAGAAGCTGGAACTCTCATTCACTGCTAGTAGAAAAGGCAAAATGGTGCAACTGCTTTGGTAAGGGATTTGGTGACCCCACAGGAGTTTAAACATTGTCAGCATAATGTATCTGCACAAAAACTTGTACATGAATATTCATAGTAGCATTACTCCCCAAGAGCCAAAAAATGGACAAAACCTAAATTTTCAATCAACTAATGAATGGATAAGCAAAATATATACAGTATATATAAACAATGGAATAGTACTCAGTAATTAAAAGAAGTGAAATACTGGTATAATATAATCCTTAAATTAAAGAGACCAGTCACAAAATGACTATTTAATGTATGATTCCTTTTATGTGAAATGTCTAAATTAATCAAATTAATAGAACAGAATAGATTAGTGGTAGTATAGGGTGGAGAAAAAGAGACTGGGGATTAAATGTCAGTAAGTTCAAGATTCCTTTTAATAGGGAGAGAAGAAGATGTTGTCAAATTACATAGTGCCAATGGCTGCACTGAACTTTAAGTGGATCAATCATATGTACCCTAAGAAAGCTGTATAAAAAAAGGAGCTGAGGAAAAAACTCAAATAGAATAGAATCAAGAAAGAGAAACAGAAACTAATAAAAGACTGTGATGTATTTTAAAACCTACGTACCTGCAGTCAGTCAATTCTGGGTCTTAACGTATGGTTTTTCTAAAATTAAAGTTTATTGGAACACAGCCTTGTCCATTCATTTCAATTTCTTATGACTATTTCTGTGTTATAACAGCAAAGTTGGGCAGTTGTAATAGAGCACATATGGCCCAAAAAGCATAAAACATTTACTTTCATTCCTTTACAGGAAAAAGTTGGCAGATCCTTGTTCTAGGAAAAAATCCTTCCAGAATCAAACTCAAACTCACTGCTTTAGAGTCACACCTGACTCCAGACTCGTCACTGGGTTTTCCAAGGCTGTAAATCACATGGGATTTTTAAAAAAGTAAACAGTAAAAAAGAATAAAACTCTTTCTAAAAAGTGTGATAAAACGGAAATATAAGCCCTTCAGATCTCAGAGCTTAGTTTCAAAAATTATTTGTTAAAAACCTTACTCAATCTGGATCAACTCTCTAAATCCTGTAAGAAGAGGATGAAGAACTTGAACCTGGTGGAGTTTAATATTGAAAAGGTGAAAGAAAAGTAGACAGCTTGAAGACTAAGCAGATTTGGCCCATGAGAAATCCCAACACTAGAAAAGGCCTTCATGGTACATACTTCACACTGGTGTTGGTACATATGATGTACTCAATTTCATCTGAGTAAGGGTTCTGGAAAGTAAAGGAGCTTGTTCTCATCCAGAGCCATTCTCGGTTCTTAGATCGGAACCGGAACATGACAGACAGCACCTGGCCTTTTAACTTCACCACCTGAAAAATTTTTCATGCCATCAGTGAAATGCACAGCAAATTAATAAAAAAAAAACCCACTTCTACAACAGTAAGAATTATTACTGTCCTTAAAGGACCAGCCTCTTTCAAAATTACTAACAGAACAACATGAGGAACGTAAACTAAGTAAGGAGAAGTCCTGACCACTCCAGAAAAAGCCAAATAAGATTAATTATTATTTCCAAGAGAGAGAAAACTGTCTCCCCACTTTGCTTGGAAATGCCTTAAGGATATGCTCAGGTAGCTTTGTAAGTCTGTACTTAGAAATCTATACATTCAATGATCCCAAATATGGTTTTCATGTGGATATTCAATCCTACACTTCTCCCTAGAACCAGAGAATTCTTGTTTTCTCAATATAAAAACTGAGGTGTCATTAAATAAAATTTAAGTTCATTTTAGGTTTATTTTACTTTTAAGAAAATAATTTTGTTGTTGCTAAGTACAGTTGACTATGACTTATAGTGACCCGAGGAACAACAGATCTGTAATTTATTTTTAGAGTAATTTTTTTAATCACCCTCCCTAACAAAAAAATAATATCAACAACTGGTATTTACTTTAAAATTACTATGTATCAAACCACTGGGCTACATGCTTTATATGTATTATTTTATTTAATCTTTCCAACAACCCTATAAACTAAATACTATTTTTGTACCCTGTATCAGTAAGGACACTACTGGGGTTCAAAGAGGGAAAGTATTTATCTCATATAAACTAAGAGTTACTGCTACTAAAGCCAAGACTAACTTAAAACTAAATTGACCAGATGTACTCAGGAGAGCTAAGGCCTGAAAATCACAATTAAAAGAGTAGATTACAATTAAGAGTCAACTTTTAGTATCTACAAAGAACTCCCTAACATGAATTTTCCTAGCTCTCGTTTTGTCAAATATCTTAAGACAAGTACTTTGGATATGTTAGCTGGATGTGAAATAGTGAGAAGCATCTTAATTGTCACTGCTATGGAGTCAATTAGGACTCACAGCAACCCTATGAGTCAGGACAGATCATATGAGGACAGAGCAGAACTGCCTCATACAGTTTCTGAGGGTTTTTTGGTGTGTTTTTTTATGGAAGTGGAATGCCACATCTTCTCCCTGTAGAGTAGCCTGTGGGTTAATACTGCTGACTTTGTGGTTGGTAGCTTAACCACTGTACAACTCCTTAAGATGATTCCAAAACAAAATGTAAATAAATAGCATGGACATCATCTATTGTTTTAAAGTACTGGTTTCTTAAAAATAGATGTTAACTACTAAAGAATATAAAATTACAGTTCCTGTCATGTATTTATTTAACCAGTAGTCTGTAAATATTTGTGGAATGAAAATAATAGACAAAAATACTTATTTTGATCCAAACCAGGGAAAAGTTACCTGCTGGAAGCTGTCTCTTAGAAGCTGTTGATCTTCTGGATGACAGAATTCCACAATATTCTTTCCTAAGAGCTCCTAGGTGAAGGAGAAAGAAGAGAAAGATACTAAAGTGTTAAGAACATCTACCAGCCTGGTCTTTCAGTTGAGGGCCTGGATTTTATTCTTCCTGCTGCTGCTGTAGAGATACTAACTAAATGTGGAGCTAAAAAAAAAAAAAGAAATGAAGACGGAATATGCTAAGCTGCAAGTCAGTATTTTGTTTTACCGGACCCTTACACATATATTTTAACTATTTATTTACAATTTTGAGGTATATTTTACATAAACAACTCATCATTTTCTAGTGCATAATTTGATGATTTCTTATAAAACTACGCAGCTGTTTACAGTACATTAGTACAATCTACCAGAATTCTTTAGACCAAAATTTCTCCACATCTATCTAGCGTTGATTCCGTTTATACATAAGCCCAACCAACCACTGATTTGTTTCTTGCCTCTTTAGTTTTGTCTTTTCTGGAAATTTAGTATAAATGAATGAAATACTGTCGTTTTGTATTTCTTCACTGAATATATGAATGCATGCATACATAGTTCCTTTTCATTGTTCAATAGTATTCTAACATAATTATACTCACACTGAACTGCTGTTAGGTGCCACTGAGTCAAGTAAGACTCATAGTGACATTATGCACAACAGATCAATTTTGTGCCATCTTCATCACCTCTAACACATGAGCCAAACCTGCACTCCCTATTGTCAATCCATCTGGTTAAGGATCTTCCCATCTTAGGCAACCCTTTATTTTTCCAAGCAAAATATCCCTTTCAAAGAATTAGCCTCTCTTAACATGCCCAAATTATGTGAGAAAAAAATTCGTCATCCTTGCCTCTAAGGAACACTCTGGCTGCAATTTTTCCAAGACAACTCTGTTCTTTTGGCAGTTCATGGGCTATTAAGTACTCTTCTTCAACAGCACAGCTCAAAGGCATTAAATCTCCTGTTTTCTTTATTCACTGTCCAGCTGCACAGAAGTGATGGAAAAGACCATGGCCTAAAAATTAGGCACACCTTAGTCTCCACTGATATCACTGCTTCTCAGTAATTTGTAGAGGTCCCAGACAATGGACTTACCCAATGCAATTGGTCCCTGACCTCCTGATTTCTGGTACCAAGAGTGTAGATTGTAGACCCAATACGAAATTGTTACTATTTCAATCTTTTCTCCACCTTGTGTAACGTTATCAATCCAGCTGTGAGGCTCAGACTTACCTTAGGCTTTCCAGTAATATCCTTGTTATTTAGTGCTTTTAAAAGGGACTTAGCAGCAGACCTGCAGATGTCTCTTAATTTCTTGCTACCATGAGTTTTGATTGTGAATCCAAGTAAGATGAAATTAATGACACCTTCAATTCTTCCTCTCATCAAGATGTTGACTATGAATTAGTCCAGTGGTGAGGACTTTTGTATTCTTGAGATGTACGCCACATTACAGGCTTTGATATTCTGCAGTACAGTGCTTCAAACCTTCTTCACTTTCCACAATCAAGGCCGTGTCATCTGTATAGCACAGGTTGTTGATGAGTCTTCTTCCGATCCTGATTTCACACATTATTCTTCAGAGTCCATATTCTCCAATGATTTGCTCAGCATATAGACTGGGTATGGACAAAGAATACAACCAAAACATAAACCCTTCCTAATTTTAAACCATAAAGTGTAAGTACTCTTGCTTTCTTTGAACAACAGCTTCTTGGTCTAGGAAAAAGTTTCATATTAGCACAATATGTTCTAGGATTCCCATTCTTTTCAATAAATTAGCCATAGATTGTTATAATCCACACAGCCAAATGTCTTTACATAGTCATTTAAACAAAGAGACATTCTACTGGTATTCTCTGCTTTCATTCAGCCAGCATCCATCTGACATCAGCAAAGATATTCCTAGTGCCACAGCCTCTTCTAAACTCACCTTGAATTCTGGAAGTTCTCTATCAATATACTGTTCTAGCCATTTTTGGATGATCATTAGCAATTATTTTGCCTGCATGTGGTACTAATGATATTGTTCAATAATTTCCACAGTCTGTTGGATCACTTTTCTTAGGAATGGGAACAAATATGGAGCTCTTCCAGCCAGCTGGCCAGGCAGCTGTCCTCCAAATTAGACTAGTGAGACAGGGCTGCATCTGTTTGTTGAAATATGCCAAATGGTATTCTATTGATTTCTGGGGTCTTATTTTTTGCCAATGCCTTCAGTGCAATTTAAAGGTCTTCCTTCATTACTATTGGCTCTTGTTCATAGGTACCTTTCTGAAATGTTGCAGAGTCAGCCAGTTCTTTTTAGTATAGTGTCTCTGTGTATTTCTTCCATCTTCTTTAGATACTTTCTGGATCATTAAAGATTTTGCCCATAGCATCTCTCAGTATTGCAATTTGAGTTTTGACATTTGTTTTTCAATTCTTTGAACTTTAGAAATGCTGAGTGAGTTCTTTCCTTTTTATTCTCTAACTCCAGCTCTTTGTACATCATAATATTTTGCTTTGTGTTCTCAGGCTGCCCTTTTAAATCTCCTGTTCATTTCTTTTGACATTTCTTTCCTTTTGTTTTGGCTTCTTGACACTTTACTACAGTTTTAAAGAGTCTCTTCTGACATCCATTTTGGTTTTTCTTCCTCTTCAGTCTTTGCAGTGACCTTCTGCTCTCTTCATGGATGATGTCTTTGATTCACCGATAATTCATCTGGTTATCAGTCATTAGTGTTCAATGCCTCAAATCCATTCTGGAGATGATTTTAAAACTCAGTTTGTATATCTATTTTCAGTTTACGTATCTATTTGCAATTTGATGGACATTTAAATTATTTTCATTCTTTGGAATTCAGAGACTACTACTATAAACATTTGGGTACAAACCTTTGCGTGAATATGTATTTTCATTTCTCTTAAGTAGATACTCAGGAATAGAAATGCCAGGTCAGGAGGTGGGTGTATACTAAAGTCTTCAAGAAACTGTCTAGATATTTTTCTGAAGTGCCTGTGCCATTTAAGATACGTCAGCAACATAGAAAGTTTCAGTTTCTTCACATTTTCACTAGCAGTTAGTTCTCGGTCTTTTTTTTTTTAAATCCCCACTGTAATGGATATATTACTCACCTCACTTACTGCCATATAGTCAGAACTCACATCTGACCCTCCAGCAGGTTTTAAGAGGCTGTAAACAGGAGTTGACATCCTTCTCCCATAGAGCCAATGGTGGACTTGAACCTTTGGGCCAGCAAGCATTAATTCCCACAGACTACTTCACCAGATCTCCCTATATAGTGGTATCTCATTATCATTTTAATTTATATTTTCCTAATGAATGAATTTTCCTAAGTAATGCTGAACATCATTTCATGAGCTTACTAGCCATTCATATTTCTTCTTTGGCAAAATGTTATTCTAATCCTATATCCTTTCCTCCCCTTATATTCATTTTCATTATGTTTCATTCATGTACAATTCCCCCCGACTCCCTCCCAATCCTACGTCCTTTTGTAAAAATTTGGCTGCTTTTCTTCTTGAGTTGCATACAAGCTCACTATATACTGGTGGTGGTGGTGGTACAGAGGTGAGCACAAGATGTCTACTAAAAGTTCAGTTATCTATTAAAAACATACGCCTTTTTCAGATAACTTATAAATATTTCCCCCTCGTTTGTTGCTGGTCTTTTCCTTTTTTAAATGATGTTATTTTCTTGTTGTTGTTATGTATGCTATGTACAATAGCCCTAAAGCCTGCTCTAGCCTGTGCCAATCTTACTGTCTATGACACATCTACCCCCATTACCCCAGTCACTGAGTCAATCCATCTCATCGAAGGTCTTCCTCTCTTGCGCTAACAAGCATGACATCCCCCTCCAAGGACTGGTCCTTCCTTGGTTTGTTTTCTGAAGGGAGCTCTTATGGTCTAGTGGGTAGGGAACTGTGCTGCTAACCCAGGGGTGGTTTCTCTCTGGTAACTTCAATCTACCAACTCTTCCACTGGAGAAAGGGATAATCTCTTCTGTGCAAATGACTGCCTCTGAGAGTCCTGTAGTGGGTCAGTGATGAGTCAGTTCCAACCTTGCAGCAATAAGTTGGTTGGCTGTGTTTTTGGCAAAGTTTCCACAGTAAGGTTCCCATCTGACAATCTGCACACAAACTTCTCTGGGACATTTGTTATATTTATCCTAATCTGGAAAATATTCTCTTTAATTCTATTTCTCATTTTTTATTTTTGGATCATATTTTAGTCTCAAAAAGATGATTTTTTTAAGTAGAAAACTGATCTTATGAACAGTAGCTTTTAGTTTATTCATTACTCTGCTGTTTCACTAAAAGGTGACATAAGGCTCAATACTGTGTTTAAAGAGTATCTCAGGGCAACAGTCTCTAAGAGTTCTCTGTTGGCTATCAATTCCAGCTTATTTGTCCTTCTAAAAAGAGAAAAAAATAATTTTAGTTCTGCATCACATTTTCCTCCCATTCCATCCAGCACTATCTATTGCCACCCAAGTGAGAATGGTCAGTGGTGGCAGGTAGAATGACGTCCTTTTATGAGTAAATATTAGTTCTGATGAAGTAAAATTTATTAACTTTATTTTATGGATTAGGTTTTTAGTGCCATATAAGAAATTTTTGCCTAACTTAAGACCATAGAGATTTTCCTCCTGTTGTTGTTAAGTGCCGTCGAGTTGCTTGCAACTCATAACAACCCTATGTACAACAGACCTAAACTCTGTTCTGTCCTGTGCCAATCTCATTGTCTCCGACACACTCATCCCGATTATCCCAGTCACTGAATCAATCCACCTCATAGAGGGTCTTCCCCTCCTGCGCTGCCCCTCCACCCTCCCAAGCATGATGTCCTTCTCAAAGGACTGGTCTCTCCTTACAACATGACCAAAGTATGTCAGACAAAGACTCAGAATCCTTGCCTCCAAGGAGCAGACTGGTTTAACCCTCTCCAAGATAAATCTGTTTGTTTTCTTAGCAGTCCATGGTACCCTCAAAACTCTTCTCCAACACCAAAGATCAAAGGCATCAATTCTCCTTCTATACTCCGTAGTTACTGTCCAACTCTCTGTTGCGTAACATGTGAATGCAAAGACCATGGCCTGTAACAGATACACCTTAGTCTCCAGAGAGACACCATTGCTCTTCAGTACTTTAGATAGGTCCTGAACAACAGACTTTCCCATCGCAATACGTCTTTTAATTTCCTGGCTGCGGTGCCAAGAGTGTTGATTGTGGAGCCAAGCAGACTAAAGCTGTGAACAATCTTAATCTCTTCATCATCCATCCTGATGCTGCCAATTGGTCCAGTGGTGAGAATCTTTGTCTTCTTGACATTGAGCCTCAATCCATACTGAAGGCTGCAGTCCTTGACCTTCTGCAGCAAGTGCTTCAGGTCCTCCTCAGTTTCAGCAAGCAGGGTTGTGTCATCTGCATATCGCAGATTGTTGGTAGATCTTCCACCAATCCTGATGCCACATTTCTCCTCATAGAGCCCAGCCTCCTGGATGATCTGTTCTGCATACAGGTTGAAAAGGTATGGAGACAGGACACATCCCTGGCAAACGCCCTTCCCAATTTTGAACCACGCAGTGTTTCCTTGCTCTGTTCTGACGACTGCTCTTGATTCAAATATAGGTTTCGCATTAGCATGATCAAGTGTTCTGGGATTCCCATTCTTCTCAGAGTCAGCCACAGTTTGTTATGATCCACACAGTCAAACGCCTTTGCATAATCAATGAAGCAGAGAGAGACATTCTTCTGGTACTCCCTGCTTTCAGCCAAGATCCATCAAACATTAGCTACAATATCCCTAGTACCACGACCACCTCTAAACCCAGCCTGGACTTCTGGCAGTTCTCTGCTGATGTGCAGTTCCAAACGTTTTTGGATAATCTTCAGCAGAATCTTGCTTACATGTGAAATCAATGATATTGTTCTATAGTTTCCACACTCTGTTGGGTCACCCTTCTTTGGAATGGGAACAAATATAGATCTCTTCCAGTCAGTTGGCCAAGTAGTTGTTCTCAAGATTTTTTGGCACAACTTAGTGAGCATGTCCAGGACAGGATCTGTTAGCTGAAATATGTCAATTGGTATACCATCTATTCCCGGGGCCTTATTTTTTGCTATTTCCTTCAAAGCAGCCTGAACTTCTTCCTTCATCACCATAGGCTCTTGCTCATATGTTGTTTCATTAAATTCTTCTGTGTCTACAAATTCCTTTTGCTACAACGACTCAATACAATTCTTTCCATCTTCTTTTAATACTTCCTGGATCATTTAATATTCTGTCTAAAGCATCCTTGATTATAGCAACTCGAGGTTTGAATGCGTTCTTCAGTTCCTTGAGCTTAAGAAATGCTGAGCGAGTTTGGACCTTTTTGTTTTTTTGCTTCCGGTTCTTTTCCGTTTTCTTTTTATGTTTTACTTTGTCATTCCGTGTTGCCTTTTGAAATCTTCTGTTCAGCTCTTTAGTATCTTGAATTCTTCCTTGTGCTTTGGCTTCTCTGAGCTCCAGTGCAATATTCAGAGTTTCTTCTGACATCCATTTTGGTCTTTTCTTCCGCTTCTGTCCTAGAAGGTTCATAATTTTTGCTGCTGCATTTAGGTTTGCCAGTTGAGTTTTGTGTATATAATAAGGTAAGGGCTAAAATTAGTTTTGAGAATTTTTGTTGTTTGGGGGTATTTTTGGAGAGTAAGCTATTAAATCATTCCAACATTTTTTGGAAAGGTTTATCCCATTGAAATGTTCTAGTGCCTTTGTTGAAAATCACTTGATCATAAATGAGGCAACAGACTTTCTATTCTGTTCCACTAGTTTATAGAACTATCCTCATCCAACACTATACTTTCTTTATAACTATAATGTCATAATAATGTCGAAACTAGTAGTAAAAAGGTTTAACTCTGTTGTTTTTTCAAAACCTCTGCACATAGCCATAACCAGAAATAACCCCTGGTTAAAATTTTATATAATAATTTACATCTCAACTGAGGTATAGGTGTCTTGTTAATAAAACCCAAGAAACAAAAAATATTGTAACTAATTCTACATTTGCCTATTTTCTGGGTCACCTGTCATCTAGTGATTATGTAATTTAATAGTGGCTATAACACTAAAACTAATCAAAATGAACATTTCTGCATTATTATTAGATTAGCATCAATAACAAACTAAAAACGTACTCATATCTGCTTCTCCTATTTAATTTCACAAGTCCTATTTCTCTAGATGAGATTCTAGCCTTGGTAGGAAGATAAGAACAAAGTTAACTACTTAAGGAATGGGATTATCTCTTTTTCTAAGCTGGTGGTCATATGCTTTGGGAGTCTATGGAGTTACATGATGTCTAATCTCAGTATAACCATGTGAAAATAGAAGCCTAAGTATAAGTGATGTCACAGCTTCAGCTTCTCACCTGAGGCTGGTAACCAACAGTAGCCACACAGCGGTGATCCACAAAAGTGAAAATCCCTTCAATATTGTGTCTGGAGATAAATTCTGTTGGTTGACAAATGTTACTCATGTCTGTACAGTTGGGAGAACTGGTGACCTAAGAGCAAAGAGATCAAAATAAGATAAAATTATTCTCTTCATTGCAGATGTGGTTTTTTCACCTCCACATAACCAACTGTATAGACATAAGGCTCCCAGTTTTAGAAAAGTCTAGAAGTTCACAGCTCATTCAGAATGAGGGGGGGAAAAACCCAAAAAAACATAATCTGTAAAGGCACAAAGCCAAGTACACTTGCACACATACACATTTTACCAAATCCGTAAAGAAAGGAGAAAAAGTTAATTTAACCCAAAAGCCCATGTACTTCTATCTGGCTAGACTGTGGTCAAAGTGACATAGAGTTTCTACAGGTTAAGCAGTGAGTTGCTAACCCATACGTCAGTAGTTCAAACTACTCAGCTGCTCTGGCAGAGAAGGATGAGGCAGTTTCCTCCCATAAAGACTGCTGTTATATACTGTTGAGTAGAGTATGACTTTTAGCAACCCTATGAATAATGCATCTCAAAAACTGCCCTATCCTGTGCCATCCTTACCATCTCCAACACACTTGAGCCCACTGTTACAGTCATTATGTCAGCTCATGTTGTCGCGGGTCTTCCTCTTATACTGATCTTTAACCTTTCCAAACATGACATTCTTTTCCAATCCCAGGTGCTTTCTAACAACATGCCCAAAGCATGTGAGAGGAAGCTTCACTAACCTTGCCTCCAAGAAACACCTTGCTTGCACATTCTCCAAGACATACCTGTTTGTTCTTTTGGAAGTCCATGGGATGGTCAGTGGCGTTCTCCAACACCACAGTTCACAAAATTACTACCATCAAGTTAGAACCAACTCCTACCTGACTGTACATTGGACTTATGGGCTATAAATCACATCAGAGGACACTGTCCATATCTGTCTCATGGAACCACTGATAGATTCAAACTGCCAGAGAAGTGCAGCTTTTGGGTTAGCAATGCAACTCCCTATGAACTAGTCCACTAGAGCTCTGTATGAAAAGAATACAGGTGCGGAAAATTCCTTATACTTGCCTGCAGTCTGCCAATGGCCACTAGGCAAAACTTGCTTCCCTGGCCAGCCTCTGGGTCATCATCTGGGAGGGAGACACCTTTAGGAAGGTGAAGTTGAAAGTTTTAACAGGAATCTCAAACGGAAAAACCAGGCAGTTAAAGAGTTAACATCTATTAAGGCACAAAGAGGCTAGGTATAAAGCAAAAGAGTGAGGAATGATAATAAAGGAAAACAATTACATACAATTAAGTATTTTCACTCTATCTCTCACACACACTCTTTTTTTTTTTACCTACACTGACAGTAGCAAACTGGGGTATAAATCCCATCCAAGTATTCTATAAAACTATGTCAATCAACCCAAATACAGAAAGGCAGTAATTCCATGTCCCCATCACAGGATAAAATACAATCTCTTACTCAATCTGTGATTTTTTTTAACAACCAAAAATGAAAATAAACCAAACATTGAAAGTTATTTATGCTTCTGGAAAAAGAGAAGAGAAGCTAAGGTATCTGGAAAGGGAAACTACTCTTTATTTAGAAAAGTAATGTTTCTTTGTAAAAATCACCATCGTTCTTTCCTACCTGCTGGGGGCCAGGCTTTGATGTAGCCTGTGCAGTGGACCACCACAAAGTGAGGTTCTCCATCCTTCACAGAGCCAAGTCCATTCCTAGATTAACAATCACAGGTATCAGGAGAAAATATGGCCCAGCAAAGCTCCTAAAGGACAATGATGGCTTAGAACCTTTGTCTTTAGACTCTAGTGTATTTGGAAGTCAAGATAACCACTGCTTGGACATTTTCTACATCAAATTGACCACTGTATTTTTTAACCCTGACAAAGTCAATCAACTAAAAATTACTTAACAGAAGAAAAGTAGGTAAAACATAAAGGACAACTTCGAACAGGATAAACAAGAGAAGCTTTAGAAACTCAAAAAATGCCAAAGTGAGGGGCGAGAGGAAGGTAACCAGGAGGTGAACAATGAGGGTGAAGTATGATGAAGAAAAAACTACAGAAAGAATGGTTTAAAATATGATCGTCTATCTCTTTGGCTTTCTTTCTTTAAAATAAATTTATTTTCATTGCTATTTTAACGAAAGTTTACCAAAAAGTTGGATTTTTATTCATTCATGGTTGCACATTTTCCTCTCTCCCCAGTTTACTTTTTTTTCTTTAATATTCATTCTCTCATCATTGCACAATTTCCTCCCCATCTCTTTGGTTTTCAATGCTCTGGCACTCACCTGCATCTGTTCCTGACAAAACTCAGCCTATTCATGGAGACTGGGTCCACAGAGCTATTTCCACACCTGTTTCAAGGAGAGACACAGTGAGCATTTATTTAGGTTGTCTGATCAAAGAATGTTCCATTAGCAGCAACCTGCTAACAAGCTCTGGATACAACTAAACCAAGAAAGCTGGTGGCAATGGCAACATGCCAAAAAGGAAAGCTAAAGTTAAGTCAGGTTTCTTATTTCTAAATCCTACAAATAATGTCTTAGAATTTAAAGACAAATGTCTCATATGCGCTTCAAATGCAAAGCTTCTACAGGACCACCACATTTTCCTGCATTTCAATTTATAATACTTCACAGATACTGTGATTTTCACAGGCTGAAGGTTAATGGCAACCCTGCATCAGCACCATTTTTCCAACAATATACACTCACTTCATGTCTCTGTGTCACATTTTGGCAATTCTTGCAATGTTCAAAATTTTGTAATGCAACGGCACATATAACAGATTAAAACACAGGTTGTAGTTGTTGTTATGGACCACTGAGTTGGAAATGACCCACAGTTAACCCCTCTGGCAGGTTTTCAGAGGCAGTTACACAACAAAAAGTTATGTGTAACAAACAAGTAACAATGTGTTTCTGTGTTATGTATTGTGAAACCAAAATATATGTGACCCACATCACTGCTGTCTTTATTGTAGTAGTCTACACCCAAATTCACATCATTTCCAAGGTAAGCCTATACACACATCAGACCAAACAAAAAACGTCACCCCACTGCCTTTAAGTCGATTCTATCTCACAGCCACCCTATGGGACAAATAAAAATGTAAAACTGCCCTTTAGGGCTTCCAAGGCCATGGTTATTACAGAAAGCAGACTGCTAATCTTTCTCCTGTAATATACATCTGAGGTTGGTAAATGTTTTATTTAAAGGACCAAACAAAATCCAAACCCTGCCTCAGGTTTCTCCTACATAGTAGGAGCTGGTGATTCCAAAATGACAATTTTTTTAGTTAGCAAGTCACATAACTCTCTAATCTACCAGAGGCTCCTGTGCATAAAAAAAGCAGACACTATTTCAACTCTGTAGATCATATACTCTCTGTTGCAGCTATCTAACTCTTTAATGCAAGGAAACAGTCAAAGACTAAATACATATAAATAGGTATGGCTATGTTCTAATAAACCTTATTTATAAATAAAAGACCTTGGTTTTACTAACTTGTAAGCTCTATTAACAGAGCCAGAATACAAATGGTTAATGAATTTGTCTGCCAATCAAACTACTAGCAGGATGGCAATTTCAATCCATCTAGCAGCATCTAGGAACAAAGTGCTGGCAATATTCTTGCCAAAACTCAGACCCTGAAAACCCTACAGCTCAAGCACAGCTCTATTCTGGTATAAATCATGGGACTGTCATGAGTTGACAGTGACCTCATGGTAAATGTTTTCTATTTTTATTTGCTACATTTCATTACTATTTCTCTTGTTCCTGCCTACCTTTCACATTTGCCAAGTCTACATGATGGGATATTATGGGATATTCTTTTCCATACTCACTACTTTTTCTCTCTCATTTCTTTAAAATTATAATAATAAGCCAGACTTTAATACATTAGTATATGCTATGATTATTCTTTTATTAAATGAATTTTAATGAACATTTACAGAGATTTTGGATTGCCATTCATTCATTGTTGCACTTTGCTATGAATTATTCTACGCATTTACTTTCTCTAAGCCTTAAATCTGTCTTGGAGGAAGTGCAATCAGAGTGTTCCTTAGAGGCAAAGGATGGTGACACTCTCTCTTACTTCATACACATTTTCAGGACGAACCAGTTTTTGGAGAAAGACAGCATGCTGGGAAAGGTAGAGGGCCAGAGAAAAAAAGACAGACCCTCAAAGAGCTGGATTGACAAAAGGGGACTAGCACAGTGGGCTGGAGCAGGACAAAAAGTGTGAGGATGGCGCAGGATAGGGCAAAGTTGTTTAGAGTTGCTATGAGTCATATGGACTCAAAAGCTCCAAAATCCAGCAAAAATCCTCAAAACCATTTTATAAGGGCAGTATTACTAATACCCCAATTTCAGATAATGAAACCAAAGGACTGAACAATCATGCAATCAACGATCAGAGTTAGAAGGTGGCAAAGTTAAAATTCAAATCCAGGAGTCTGAGTCTACTTTAAACCACAAAGTCATATAATATTCACATATGTCTCTCTCAGGAAATCTTTCCTAATATTCTACCTATCATTTCTAGTGATCATCTTCTTAATACAATATAGCCAATTTCCATTATACAATTTGCATTTATTTTGAAACTTAAAGTGATTTTTTTTTCTCCCTGTTCAGAAAGGATTATTATCCTTTTTTTTCCACCAGTGCATAGTATAAATTGCTAACTAATACTGACTGAAGACATTATGTTTGAATGCAGCACTGAGTCTCCCAAGTAGGCAAAATGAGCAAAGCTCAACCACCAGAGTTGAAAAAATTTATGGACAAGAAGTTATCATTGAAATTAAATGATGGCAGACATGTCCAAGGAATATTATGAGGATTTGATCCCTTTCTGTAATAGATGAATGTGTGGAGATGGCAACTAGTGGACAGCAAAACAATACTGGAATAGTGGCAATACGAGGAAATAGTATCATCATGTTAGAAGCTTTGGAACATGTATGAATAATGAATGCCTAGCAGAGAAATCAGTTGCTTCCACATTTCCCTTCTCCCAAGGACAAATTTTACTATAAAAGAAAAACCAAGCTTCATACATTTTCATATTAAGGTTTTTGTTCAATAAACTTTTGTAAAAGTACAAAAAAAAAATACTGACTGAAAGACATATGTTGTTGTTGTTAAGTGCTGTCGGGTCACGGGCGACTAATAGTGACCCTATGAAGGAGAGTCCTCGATGCTTGGGTGCCTTTCATCCTCTCTCCAGGTTCATAGGGTTTCTGGAGGCAAGCTATTATGGAAGTGGATGCCACTCCTCCTTCCAAGAAAGACATATAGAAGCCTCAAAATTCTAAAACACACTCAAATAAAATGCAAAAATGGTTTAGATAAATTGATACTGTCTCGTAAGAAGGGAAAAAAATAGACATTTTGAGTCAAACAAATATGGATTAAAATAAAATCCTGTCTTACCTTCTTACCTAACTCATTGCTGTAGTTGGAACTGACTCATAGCTGAGCCTCAATGGGGTTTTCAGAAGATATCAACTGCACACGAAGAGAATGCCCAACTTCCTCCCATGGAGAAATTGGTATATTGGAACAGCCTGCCTTGGGACTGTAGTCTAACTCCCTGCCCCTAAACCATCAGAGTTCCATTATGTAATCTTAGAGAGTTAATTTGTTTAGTCTCTTTTTTATTAGCTAAATGGTAACTAGAAATCTGACTCTATAGGATAGTTGTAGGGATGAAATGAGAAAAAAAGACATAAAGCACCTCTCAAAATATCTGGCCTAGAAAAAGTTCAGTAAATATTTCCCTACCCAACATTTTGTTTTGTTACAACTCATGTGGACCTTAAATGCTAAATTTAATCCAACTGGAACTTGGATTTAAAATTTTAACTTTCACAATGAATCAAACCCTTAGCTCTCGATTATTCTTATGTCCTATTTTCAGTTTGACTCTTACCTCATACGGCAAATAAATGACCTTCTTGAGCCCATACACATCCTCATGGAAGACTGCTGACCTTCCTTTTTCACCGTTCCAGTCTTTAGATCCAAGATACGCCCTAAAGAAGGAAGTGCAGAGCAGTTTGGACTGTCAGTGTGGAGAAATTGGGGTGGGGAGATATGGGAAAGGACACACACACACATACACACACCATGAGAAAAAGAAGATACTGGAGTGAAAAAGAGGCCAGCATCCCATTCACATTCTACAATCTCCTTGCTTGTAACAGAATTAGCCAAGAAGAAGATAGATTTCTCTCCTGCCTCAAAAGCCTAAAATATTTCAATTCTTAGCAAGGAGCTGCACTCTTTAAATTAAAAAACAGTAAGGCAAAGAGCGATGGCCCAGTTGCCAAAGAGACCATGGTGCTCTTTGTGCGGGTGTTGAGTCAGTTTTCAGTTTTCAAACGTGAAGGACTACTCTGCCTCCAGGAGCCAGGCAAGCCAGTCTTGGCCTAGGGTTTAAGGAAGCAGAGGGCTTCAAGCCCAAAAGGGCCCTCAGTTTGCTCAGACATTCCTCTAGAACGTATAGCCCTGATGTACAAGTTGCCGTACCATGGTCACTTGTGGTTGCTGTGAGGCTGAACACTGTGACACAGATGTATCAAATGCATTAATGGCTGGTTACCCAACGCAGACAGAGAGTGGGGTGGAGCTTCCCAATTAAAACAAGCTTGGAAGGAGTGGTATCCATTTCCATAATAGCTTGCCTCTGGAAACCCTATGAACCCAGAGAGAGGATGAAAGGCACCCAAGCGTCAAGGACTCTCCTTCATAGGGTCACTATGAGTTGCCTGCAACTCGATGGCACTTAACAACAAGGCAAAGAGAAGAAGTGAATCTGGCAACCAAGAGGTAAGGATATAAGCTTATATCTGATTTTTTTTTACACACACATTCACTCTTGTCACATGTTCATTGATTTAGAAACAATTTTATATGCTATAGAAACAAATTCTCTCAAGTCAATATGGTTTTCTCCTTTATTACATACAAATAAAAGAGCAACTTTTAGGAAAAAAGAACTAGAAAATGAAATCCATAAAAACATGAAAGAGGGAAAACTAAATAACAGCACTGACATAACCATATTGGAATTTCTTAAATTTCATTTTAACTACCAGTTTTAATCTGCTTCTACTTTAAACTTTTCTCCAGAGTTTCTCAGGAGCAGATGTGACTTGTTTCTTCTAGCCAAACTCTAGCAAAGGGCTGAAGAACATTAAAATTGGAAGGGAGGGGGGGAAAGAACAAGCCAGAAGAGTATGGAATAGATTTAAAAAACAAAGACCCTTATTAACAGTGACTCACCTCTAAAATAAAAACCTGTTATCAGAGAATCTTAGACAAACCCAAGCACAAGCAATAGAAAAACTGCAAGTAAATTACCTACAAATGACATGAAAGCATAGCTAATTCATTCTTACAGAATGATTTAAAAAAATGTAGGCTGACTATTTGCTGTTTGATCTGTATTAATGTTATGGAGCAAATGTAAACTTTTATACACAGATTATCACTATTATAATATTTTTAACTGATATTTATTTTATTGCTTGTCTTATCTTCCTCATGCTAGTACCTTCATTATAAAAGAAATGCTATTTTTTAACCCCTGTAGATTTCACAGTTTAACATCACTTTAGCCTTTGTTAAAGAAAAATGTCTTTAATGTTAGGGGTTTTTTTTCCTTTTTTTAAATTTTATTTTACTAGTTTTAATAAACATTTAGAGATTAAAAGATGAGCCACAAAGCAGATACCTGGAGAAGAATAAAAAAGAACTTATGATGTTCACCAAAGGAGAAAATTCTAGAGGTCTCACTGGATTCACAAAGCCAATTTCTCCACAGGGTGGGTAGGCAGGTACTTCATACTTCACATTAATTACCTCGCCCACCTAATGCTTACCTGTCAGGGCATTTTCAGAAGTAGAAAGCTGCTCACGAAGTTTGTCTACATCATCTGGGTGCACCTGATCATAGAGTGTGCTGCCAAACCATTCAGATTGTGGCTGGTTCAAAACAGGGGTCACAGAATCCGAAACATAAACCACTCGGCCTGTCTCACATGACACAATAAACAGAAAGCCATCTGCTGCCTCCAAGATCAAATGTTTTAGTTCCTGCTCAAGAAAAGGAAAACAAGAATTAATAACGAACTTCAGAAAGCCAAGTATTTCTAAGACTCTTCAGGACATATCTGATCCAAAGCCACCGACTTTCACCTTGTTACCTCCCTGACATTTCTTCTTTATCTTGGGACTCAAAACAAGTAATAAAAAGGTTTACCGTAACAATTCTTTGAATCTAGGTCTTTTTTTAGGATCTTGCTCTACTAATATTTCTACCTTTTCTTTCACCTCAGGCCTATGATTGCTTACCCTCAATTTTATACAAAACTCCTCTCAACTTGAACTCATGTCTCTTTTTCAGTGCCAAGAATATACTATTAGTAAAGCTAAAGTCGCTGCCTCTATTCTTCGCACCTTTTCATTTCTTTCTCAATCATAATGTAGTCTTCACTCTAAAACATTGTTATAATGGGTTTTGTATTGTTTCAGTGTTCTTAAGAGAGCACAATGTTCTCCTATGTGACAACTCAAGTTCCCTTTCCTGGATTTTCATCATTTTATTAAACCACAATACTGATCATACTATTTTATGAACTTTATCTTTTTCCTCTTGCTTCTATGGCACTGTATTGAAACTTATGCTTCCTTCTCAAAAGTTCTTTCTCTGACTCCTTTACTTTCATTTAAGTCTTAGATACACACATGTCCTAAGAGTCCAGCTTAGGTTTTCTCTATTATACCACATTCTACTCCTGGGCTATCACATCCAGTTCTATCAAATATGAATTAGAATTAAAGTCTACATTCTTTTTCTTTCTTAAACTCTGTTGGTGTTTTGTACCACCAAGTGGAACTAACTCATAGCTGACCATCCAGTGGGGTTTCAGAAGTAGTAAATCACAAGGGAAGGAGATTGCCTAGCTTCTTCTCCCAGAGCAGCTGGTGGATTTGAACCATGTGCCTTTGGACTAGCAGTGCAACTCTTTACCACTAACCCACCAGAGCTTCCAAGTATCTGCTGAATGTTCTGATATTCTATTCAAATTAGTATTTTTCTGTTCACTCCTCCATCATATCACATCTGTTAACTCTCCAAAATTGATTATATCTGTGTATAAAACATTTCTTGGCTTTTTACATTAGAGGTCTAATACCATAACCGTACTTTTGTTACTGACTAATGCCTCTCAGCATAATTTGTTTTACTAAACTCAATTTCAGGAGCAAAGATACTGACTTGGTTCCCCATCTTAAAAAAATTCCTCCATGTTCTTCCAGCATTCTTTTTCTCAATTTATATTATCACCTCCTTCCATGCTGAAAATGTAACTACTCTTGAACACACTTAAATGACAACTCAGTTCTACCATATCTACTTTCCAATATTATCGATTCCACATTCCCGGTCCTTGTCATCATTTATCAAGACTAATGTAGTGATCACTTCTATTTTTTAATCTATCCTTAAAATGCTACCAGATGTACTAATCTATTTTTGATGATTCATCAAGGACTATGAATTAAAATCTAAAATCTTTAACATAAAACATGAGCATTCTTTCATTAGGTCCAGCCTTATTATTATTTCCAAAGCATACTATTTTTGATGAATAATTCAATCACTCTCACACTTGTTTTTGCTTGTACAAATCCCAAAATCTGTATTATTCCCTAAATCCTAGTTTCTATATCTATACTTTGACAAGACGTATTACTTTACTGCATGTAACAGAATTATGCTTGTTGTAGTATCTATTAACATGTTTGCTGGCAGCAACAACTACCTCTTACCATTATTTACGTTGCTCTCACAATGCATAGCACCAGCTTTGACTACAGAAAGTGTTTTAACTGCACTTAGTTGAATCGGCATATGCTGGTGTCACATGGGAAAAAACTTACTGTCTCACTGCTACAAAATCTGTGCTATGTATACTTTTCATATATAGCATCCTACTTGGGAAACTGCTATTTTTTTTTTCCTTTTGAATCATATTCTTTCTAATGTTTTCATTAAAAATGGTGAGCTAATACAGTACTTATTTTTTCTTACACTTTCGGATTCTCCAAATATTTCTGTAATAAATAGAGTGTTTTTAAAAATGAAAACAAAAGATAGGTTCTTTGGTGGTGTTTTTCCTGACTATCCTTATTTGGTTTGGTCATTCTATTCTCTTTACCCATTGCCCTAATACATACCTGATTCCATAAAAATTATTAATTTATTTTTTTAAAACCCTTTTCTTCTCTGTATTCATTCACCTGAATCAATTTTCTGTATTGATTCCCATTGCTCTAATACATAACTGATTCTACATAAATTATTAATTTTTTAAAAACAAACCTTTTCTTCTCTATACTCATTCACCTGAATCCATTTTCAATATTGATTTTTTTTCTGTATCACTTTTCTCTATCAATTTTCATTTATGTGCTTATCCTGTTATTCACTTACTGTATTCAGACTAGTAAATTCCTGAAAGGGAGGCACCATTTGCTCTATTATGTTTCACAGTAAATCAAACAGAACATATCATATCCCAACAACTGCTTATTTGATAACTTTTTTCACTAAATCAGAAAGCTGTTTCAAGCAGAAGTAGCAGATTTTTGTCCACCTTCCAAAATCCTACAACTTAACAAGAAGACTAGCTCCAAGAACTTACTAGTTGCTCAGTAAAACTTTATGATGTAAAAGAAAAAAAACACAGAGCTGTCATCAAGGAATTCCCCAGGTTATGTCTTCTCTCTCTGATTCTACTCTTCTTTTACCCTGTAGCTGATTCATAAGTCAAATTCTAAACTATCAACTTGCCAAAGTTTTTTCTCTAGTCTGTTCTATTTCTTACTGCCCTAATGCTAATAAATACTGTAACCAAGGACTGGAAATATTCATTCTTGCGAGAAATTCACTTTCACAGGGACTAAATTTTTTAGTTGAATTATTGGGGAGCTCTGGTGGCCTAGTAGCAGGAAGCTGCACTGCAATCACAGAGGTTCTTGGTTCAAATCCACCAGATGCCCTGCTGGAGAAGGAAGTTCAATCTCCACCAGTACCAGTCAGATCTGATTTGACAGTACACACGCAAAGATAATAAATTAAAAACTTAAAAAAAAAAAAGAGTTGAATTATTAACTTTTAAGCAGTCTACAAACTAGTTTTGCCCCTACCTACAGTCTTCCTCCTTAGGATTACAGTTATGCATCTCAACACAAAACATGTACCAGATTCATGCAGATTCTAGAATCCCTCAGAGCAATGAATTCCAGAGACCTGATCAGTGAGAAAAGATGGCTTGTAGGTGCCATCAGTGGATGTGTTGCCAGTTCCCCGCAAAGACTTCATATGAGAAACTGCCATGCGTAAGATGGTTAGCTTGTCAGGTTTTCGAGCCAGGGCACTACAGGTGGGCACCATGTCTGACAATTCAGTGATGTAGGCTGTCATCTTGTTTCGTCGCCGTCGTTCAATTTCACTATGGTTTTCCCTGCATGGAGAGAGGAAAAGTCCCATCTAGGTGGTCACATCTGGTTACTTAGCAGAAAAAAAGATCATGGATGCCAAAAAGCTGTTGAGAAATGAGCTATTGAGATTTTGTGGTATAAAACCCTTCAGAAGTTAGAATAATGTTTGACAACTTTCTCATGCAAAGCAAGCATGGAATAGAAACATACAGCAGAAAGAAAACAAGCAGATGCTAATTCCCTAAAGCTCCTCGAACTTCATTTTCTACATAAATTACTGCTTCACAACAAAATATGTTTTAAGAAACATGCTGATTTTACTCCTTTAAATTCCTGAAAGAAAAAGCATGTGTTTGGTTGGCTCCATTTTTATTAATGTAGTAAGGGGCTAACTCAACATTTTAATTTCTGTTTCAAGGAATCATGAAATGACCACTTTTTTTTCTAACACAATTATGCTGGCAAGCAGATGATAAAAGATTTAATTCTACAGATCTATAAAATGTTACTACATTTCAAGTGGCTCTTTTACTCCCAACACTAGAAAGCAAAACTGGAAGACTGTCAACTTTATTTATTCTATTAAAAAATCATGGTGACATAGTGGTAAAAATGCACAGCTGTAACCTTAGGGTCAATCATTCCAACCCAGGAGCTATTATGTGGAAGAAAGATGAGTCAGGCTGCTTACATAAAGAATTGCAGTCACAGAAATACTGTGGGCAATTTTACTGAGTCCTATAGAAACAGCATGAGTAAGAACTGACTTCATTGACAGTGGGATGGGTTAACCCACCAACACACAAAAGCCCTGTTTCAATATCTGGACCTGGTGCTGGTGCACTAAGCTTCTCAAGGGCTGCAATTACTACTACTATCATCTACTAGGCATTCACATGGATCTCCAATCTGGAACAAAGTGAACTGGGAAGTAGAAGCAGAGTAGAATGATGAAAAAAAAAGTCTGAAAATGGACCATTAGACCAGGTAAGTAGAACCCATCTTCAACAATGAATTTCTTAAAATTCAGACAAAGTGATACCATCATTAAAAGTGCTAATTCAAAAAAAAAAGAAAAAAAAAAGTGCTAATTCAATAGTTTTCAAACTAGATACTTTTAGAAGCCTTAGTATCCTCCATGGGGATGCCTCAAGGATGGAACCAAACAAGTAATCTTTTTGCTTCCACTTAATCTCTTTATTTACTTCCACTTCCACTTAAGATACCTATTTTAACAAAAGTTCTATGGCAAAAGGAAGAAAACTACTGACAGTATTTATTTTTTTTAAAAAACGATAATCAAGTGGTTAAGTCACTTCTCCAAAGGTTGTCCTCTCCCAATCTAACACTCCTCCCATCACACTATGTGATTTCAGTGATCCTCAGGTTGAAATGGTAGCAAAAGGAGTTTTTACCTGAACTGGAAGAGGTAAGTGATGCATAACAGGGGAAAATAAGAAAAAGTTAAGTGTTGACATTAATGATTCTTAGTGAATCATTCTAAAGCACAGACCAAAAGTACCAAAAAAGTATAGGCACATTATTCTTTCTGCAGTTATTTCTTACTATGGGCAAAAGAAGCCGCTCTAGTGACATGATGGTTAAGGCACTGGAGTATTAAACAAAAGGTTAGCAGCTCAAACCTACCAGTAGCTCCACAGAATAAAGACGAAACAATGTGTGTCCATGATTATTCACAGCCTTCCCAATGGAGCAACTCTACTCTAGACTACAGAATGACTGTAAGTCAGATTCACTTTATAGCAGAGAGTTTTGGTGTGAAAAAGAGCTATGAAGTGTCCTTTACAGTGAGGAAAAAAAAACCCACCTCAGCACATACATCTGTATTTTTCATTACTTGGCCTGAGATATATAAACTTGAAAACCCATTTCCTAGTACTTAAAAGAAAACTGATACACAAATCCAAAAGGTTGGGTTTTCAATGGTCTCATTAAGGCTGCTAAAACTTTTCTGGAAAACAGGAAAATTCAAAGACCAAAGCAAAGCATATACAGTTAAGACACAGTGAATGCCAGTGAATCTCAAGAGTCTACAGAGGAAAATAAAATGAGGATTTTTAGAAGTCTGCAATAAAATCTGAGGCCTAACTACTGGGAACCAATCATAAACAGACTTATCTGTTGGTTTTGTGTTTTTTTTTGGGGGGGGGAAGACTATTTTAATGTTAAAAAGCTAACTGGCACAGCTGCACTGTTTCTAAAAGCTTTCTAGTCTTTGTGACATGTTAGTGCTGAGATAGGAAAAAACACAGAGCAACCATGTTTTTGATGGGAGAAGCCAAAGTACAGATTACACATAAACTTTAGAAAAGTCTTGTCCTTTCTTGCCACAGATAAGGACAAACATAAAGGAAAAGGGAAGGGTAAAAAACTGCAGTCAGAAAAATAATGAGAGAAAGCAGTATCATCTTTTTCAACATGCTAACAGACACTGTTCTCCTACCTGGCAAGTCTCTCCTTATCCGCAGAGCTCTGCTCATCATCTGACCTAGAAACAGAATTAATGAACTAAGCTAAAATTAAAATAAAAAGGAGAAGAAATAAGAAGAAAACTAAAATGAAGCAGAGAAGAGATGAGGGAAACATCGGAAATATAGGCAAGAACCTTGCCTGTAACTTGACAAGGTCACCTGTTAGGATAAAGAAAAAGTTATTTACAGAGCACAAGGTCAATATAAAAGACCAATATTTACGGTAAATTAACATGATATGAACCCCCAGAAAAGTATTTTAGTTATCAAACTCTGTAGAGACCAAAGATACGTACAATTAAATGTAAACCAACCAAGAAATTTAGGAATTCATTCTTACAAACTGCTTCTAAGCTGGAAAGAAAAGTGATATTCACGTATGTTATTCTAGAATTTTTTAAAGGGCAATTCAAAGTATTTAATTTAGTAATAATAAATACAGTACAACACACACTCAAGAAAAAGTAACAAACCAAGTTTCACTAGACAAATAATACAAATGTACTAAGAACTATGTTTCTGTTTCTCCCCCCTCTCAATTTGGTGAGCAGGATACGGATCTTAAAACTTTGAAAGTGGTCATCTAAGACATAAATAGTCTCTATCTGTCTAGAGCAATAAAAAAAAGAATGAAACCCAATAATCAGAGAGGAGGCTAAGTTGAGAAGCTAGTTGTCTCCAGGAACTCGTATTCCCTCCTTTGTCATTACAGAATGTCTGGATCAAAGACTAAAAGATCAGATAAAATGGTGGGGGAGAGGGTACTGTGGAACAAAATTTCAAATTTCTTATAGGCCCAGACTTACTGGACCCACTGAGGCTAGAGGAAATGTAAAATCTTTTGTCCTAAGAAAATTTTTAAACCCTGAACCAAACTACCTCCTCATATCATTTTCAAATTAAATTAATACAGATTAATTCATAAAGAACATTCACCTAGACCACTGAGCTCTTTTAAAGAACTATCTATATAGGATAAAACAGACAGCTCCAAAGTATGGACAAGTAATTCATGAAGCAGTAAATCAAAGTCAATGGTGATGAAAGAGTATAGTATGGAAAGAGAGAGTGAAAACTGATGGCATACCATGAAGTGACTAATGTCACTGCACTGCAGATGTAGAAAGTCCTGAATGAGTATATATGATCTGATAGGTATATTTTCATAAAAATATTTTTTAAAAATCCTAAATTATTGACACATTCCCTTATCATTAATTTGTTCCTAAAACAGCTCTTAATTTCTATTTAGTCACTTTGTCATTTTTGTGCAATAAAGCCACAACAATCTGGATCCTCACTGAGTAATTTCCAAAGAAAGCATAACCTCGACCCAAGCAGATATATGCACACCCATGTTTATGGCAGCTCTGTTTACAATCGAAAAGAGTTAGAAACAACCTAAGTGCCCATCAACAAATGAATGGATAGAGAAGCTGTGGTATATTCACATAATGGAATACTACACTGCACTGAAAAACAAGGAACTCAAAATGGGTATATCTCAGTCACAAAAGGACAAATACTGAATAGTGTCACTGTTTTAATGGGACTGAAATCGGGGTTGGGGAAGACTGAGAAAGATGGGATAAATTATGTATACTGCATTGAAACAGATGAGGGAGAGAACTGTTTAAAAGGGATATATGGTTAGGTATTATTGTCATGACAGGAGTCCAGAATGAAGGCTGCAAAGTGGAGTGGACTTGGGGGGGAGGGATTGTGTAACAGTGAAAGAATTTTTCTTTTACTTTTCAAAAAGAGCGAACTGGGCGGGAGGTTGGCCAGGGAGAAAAGTGCAACTATGAATGAATGGAAATCCAAAGTCTCTGTAAACTTCCATTAAAATTCATTTTAAAAAATAATAAAATAATTGCCAGTAAGGTTCTCCAGAAAACTGAGAAACTGTAAATACTGGTAGCATCTGAATAAATCTAAAAGTATTGCTCTGTCACTGTACTAGTAATCAATTTCATACACATATACAGTTAAACAATACATTTATATAATTAAGTAATTATACAGATCTTAATTAATTATACAGCTCATAATTAATTATATAATCCTTTATGCAGGTCTGTATCATTTAATGACCATTCAGCAATGACTGAGTACATATATGTCTGTGGTTCCATAAGGTACATTTTTGTTTGGTTGGTTTTTTAAAAGGAAAGTAGTTCTTTCTCCTTTTACTATTTATTAATAATAATTTTAAATACTCCATACCTAGCTCTTGCAGCACTGGTCTGGTGAGGTTTAAAACATGTCTCTAGGTACAGGGTCTTGGGCATTTTCTTATGGGCTAAAGGTGACAATGGAGGCATTTAGGCCCAGGCTCTCCTGCTGCTCAGAGAGGCAAAACAGGGGTAAGGTGGGGCATAATCGACTCTCCCTGGGACACCCAACCACTACTGATCCAGTCAATTATCGCTACCACTAGCACTGGCAGCTTCTACCAACTTCTGCCAGTAACTCCAGCAGGAATGAGGACAATTGGAAGGAGGTACTCAAGGTTTCAGCATGGTGCTCACACTATCTAAATAAATTGTTGTTGTTGTTGTTGTTGTGTGCCGCTTGCGACTCATAGCGACCCTATGTACAATAGCCCTAAAACTTGCTCTATCCTGTGCCAACTGCACTGCCTCTGACACACCCATCTTGATTACCCCAGTCAATGAATCAAGCCACCTCACAGAGCATCTTTCCCCTCCTACGCCGTCCCTCCACCCACCCAAGCATGATGTCCCGCTCCAAGGACCTGTCCCTCCTCACAACATGTCCAAAGTATGTCAGACAAAGCCCCAGAATCCTTGCCTCCAAGGAGTAGCCTGGTTTAACCCTCTCCAAGATGAATCTGTTTGTTTTCTTAGCAGTCCATGGTACCCTCAATACCTCCAGCACCACAGCTCAAAGGCATCAATTCTCCTTCTATCCTCGTCATTGTCCAACTCTCTGATGCATAATAAAGTGATTTCAAAGACCATGGCCTGTATCAGACGCACCTTAGTCTCCAGAGTGACACCACTGCTCTTCAGTACCCTGGAGAGGTCCCTTACAGCAGACTTTCCCATCGCAATGCGTCTTTTAATTTCCTGACTACCAGTGCCAAGAGTGTTGACCATGGAGCCAAGCAGACTAACGTTGTTCACAATCTCAATCTCTTCATCATCTATCCTAATGCTGCCAATTGGCCCAGTGGTGAGAATCTCTGTCATCTTGACACTGAGCCTCAATCCATACTGAAGGCTGCAGTCCTTGACCCTCTCTGCAGCAAGTGCATGAGGTCCTCCTAAGTTTCAGCAAGCAGGGTTGTGTCGTCTGCATAACGCAAACTGTTAATAGATCTTCCACCAATCCTGAGGGAGCACTTCTCCTCATAGAGCCCAGCCACTCGAATAATCTGTTCTGCATACAGGGTAAAAAGGTATGGAGATAGGACACATCCCTGGTGTACACCTTTCCCAATTTTGAACCATGCAGTGTTTTCCTGCTCTGTTCTGATGACTGCCTCTTGGTCCAAGTACAGGTTTCACGTTAGCACGATCAAGTGTTCACGGATTCCCATTCTTCTCAGAGTCAGCCACAGTTTGTTACGATCCACACGGTCAAACGCCTTTGCATAATCAATGAAACACATATACATTCCTCTGAATTACATGCCTGTAATATGGATCTCTCTGTGTTACACCTGTTTATGTGCGTGCATGCATGTGTATGTTGTTAGATATGTACTGTCAAGCTGCCTGCAACTCACAGCAACCCTATATACAACAGCCTAAAATCTTGCTCTATCCTGTGCCAATCTTATTGTCTCTGACACACCTAATCCCTTTATGCCAGTCACTGAATCAACCCATCTCATTCCTCTCCTGTGTTGTCACTCCACCCTCCCAAGCGTAACGTCCCTCTCCAAGGACTGGTCCCTCCTTGCAACATGTCCAAAGTGTGTCAGGCAAATCTTCAGGATCCTTGCCTCCAAGGAGCAGCCTGGTCTCACCCTCTCTAGGACAAAGCTGTTTGTTCTCCTAGCAGTCCATGGTATATTTAATATTCTTCTCCAGCACCACAGCTCAAAGGCATTAATTTTCCTATCATCCCTAGTCACTGTACAGCTTTCTGATGCATAGCAAGTAATTGCAAAGACCATGGCCTGAATCAGACACACCTTAGTCTCAAGACTGACGTTGGTGCTCTTCAGTACTTCGGAGAGGTCTCTGACAGCAGACTTTCCCCAGTGCAATATGTTTTTCAATTTCCTGGCTGCTAGTACCAAAAGTGTTGATTATGAACACACACACACACACACAGTAGAAGGTTCAAAGAAAGAGTCTCAGTTTAAATTACAAAAGTAACAGAATAAAAGACTATAGCCATTAAAAATAGCAAGCACAATGACTTATTATGTAGAAGTTTCCATAAGATGAACATAAAGACACACACAAAATAGCATAGTAATAATGAAATAATGAGAATCATGTAAAATTTTATATGTTATTATTTTTGTGTACTGAAGAGACCCTCTGGCCGGTTTTCAGAAGCAGTTAATCACACGGGAGGAGAATCCCCATCATTTCCCCAGGGAACTAACCATGTGTTTAAAAAAACCAAAACAAAAAAACGCATGCAATGGGACCTTCTAAGAATCAAATCCCTATGCACATCCAAAAACTTCTCCAACAGGGTAAAAAGGGAAGCCACTGACTGGGAAAAAGTATTTGGTAATAACATATCAGATAAGGGACTTATATCCAGAATTTATGAAATACTTGAGCACCGCAACAAGGTAAATAATCCAATAGAAAAATGGGCACAGGATATGAACAAGCACTTCACCGAAGATGACATTCAGATGGCTAACAAGCACATGAAGAAATGCTCAAAATCCCTAGCCCTAAGAGAGATGCAAATTAAAACAACTATGAGATATCATCTCACCCCAGTCAAAATAGCAAAATTTAACAGAACAGCAAGTAACAAATGCTGGCGAGGTAGTGGAGAAACTGGAACCCTGATTCACTGTTGGTGGGAGTGTAAAATGGTGCAACCCCTGTGGAAAGCGGTATGGTGCTTTCTCAAAAAGTTGCAAATAGAGATACCATTTGACCCAGCAATTCCACTACTGGGAATATAAGCCGAAGAGACCATAAGTACCATCCAAGCAGATATATGCACACCCATGTTTATTGCAGCTTCGATCACAATAGCAAGGAGTTGGAAACAACCTAAGTGCCCATCAACAAACGAATGGACAGAGAAGCTGTGGTATATTCGCACAATGGAATACTATGGTGCATTGAAAAACAAGGAACTCATGCAATATTATTCAAAATGGTTGACTATGGAGAACATTATGCTGAGTGAAATATCCCAGTCACAAAAGGACAAATATTGCATGGTGCCACTGTTGTAGAACAGGACTGACCTTGGGGTTGGGGAGAGACTGAGTAAGAGTGGTTCAATAATGTATACTGCACTGAAACAGAGGAGGGAGAAAACTGTTTAAAAGAGATATGTGATTAGGTATTTCTGTCATGACAGGAGTCATGGCTACATGGTGGAGTGGACCTGGGGGAGGGTTTGTAAAACAATGAAAGAATCTTTTCTTTTACTTTTCCAAGAGGGTAGTGTTCTGGGCGGGGGAGCCTTGGGAGGGGATAAATTACAACAATGAATTAATGGAAATCCAAAGCCTCTGTAAATTTTCACTGAAATTAATAACAAATTTAAATTAAAAAAAGAATTAAGTTAGAGTAAGGATGGCAATGGATTTATAACTGCTCAAGCTAATAACACTACATCATGGCATGGAGGAGGAATAGTGGAAATGTATCCACATTTACAACATTCCTCTTACCAAAATCATTTATGGAAAATAGGTACTGCATTGGAACATGTCAACGAAGCACAGACATTCCTCTGGTACTCACTGACTTCTGCCAAGATCCAGCTGACATTGGCAATAACGTTAAAATAAATGATGGTTAAAATAGCATGTTATGTTTTCAGAGTTTTGTTTTTTCTGTAATTTTGATAAAAACACTGTGAACCACTAATGCAGCTTAAAAGAGTAGTTCTCAAATATCTACAATTAAAATTTCATTTTTGAGTTGGCTTACATTTTAAAAACTTTACAAGTATATAATGCAATTATTCTTGATAAGTAATTTCTTCAAACACCTCTTAAATTTATTCTTTCATTTCCTACTGTTACTGACACCATTAGGTGTCCCAGGCCCAGGCCCTCAGGATTTTATAGCTGCCTTATTATTTCAACAGATTTCCATCTACTTTCCTTACTACAGTCTCTTTCTTCTACCACAGAAAATCCCTAACAAAGCATTTTCTGTATTATTGTTAGGTGGCACGGAGTTGGCTCCGACCCGTACTGACCATATACACAACAGAATGAAGCCCTGCCTGCTGCTGGGTTTAAGTCCATTTTTACAGTTACTGTGTCATTCCATTGTGTTGAGAGTCTTCTTCTCTTTCAAGGCTCCTGCTCATTCCCACGCATGATGTTCTTCTCCAGGTACTGGCCCCTTTTGATAAACAGACCAAAGTATCTGAGATGAAGTCTCCCCATTCTCACTTCTTAGGAGCACACTCTAGCTGGAATTCTTCCTCCTCAAAACCTGTGAGGGCATCATTCTGCTGCCAAATATTGTTTAAACTACTTGGTTTGATATTTCTTGGCCCTTATGTAAGTGTTCTTCAAAGTACAGACCCAGGACCAGCATCAGTGGCAATGAATAATCAGTTGATTACTGATTTAATGGGTAATTTGTTGCTCAACTGAGTATTGGGTTTTAAAAGAACAGACCACCATTATTCTTGAGTGGCTGCAAATTTAATTTTGAAACAAATGTATCACTACTAGTAATATATAGTGTAAACTTTCTGAAAACATAAAACTGAGTAAAAAATTTATTGTTTAACTTTTTAATATATTTTCATTAATTTTACAGATTTTCTTCCCACCTACCCCACTCCCCATCCACCCAGTCCACCTCACAATGCACCCTTGTTGCAGACTGTTCTCATACATATAATGCATAATTATATATTCCCTTTAGGACAGTTCTCATCTACTTTTATACAGTGGTCACTATCTATCCACTCTTTCCCCATTTTCTCCCCACACCCCTCATGTCTGTCCTATTTTATAACTTTGGTGTTATGCAGTATCTGTCCTTTTGTGACTGAGATATTTCACAGCATAATATCTTCCAGTCTCCCCCAAGTGTGTAATGCTTTACAAGTTCATTGTTTTTTAATTCTGTATAATATTCATTGTGTGAATGTATCCAAGTTTTTCTATCCTATCATTGATAGGCACTTGGGTTGCTTTCATCTCTTTGCTATTGTGAATAACAACAATAAACATGGATGTATATACATCTGCTTGAGTCACGGCTCTGATTTCTTTAGGGTACACTCCAAATAGTGGAGTACCTAGGTGAAATGGTATTTCTATTTCCAACTTTTTTTGGTTTGTTTGTTTTTTATTAAAAATATGGAATGCTTCACAAATTTGTATGTCATCCTTGTATAGGGGCCATGCTAATCTTCTCTGTATTGTTCCAATTTTAGTATATGTGCTGCAGAAGCGAGCACTATTTCCAACTTTTTAAAAAAATGCCAGATCATCTTCCATTGTGGCTATACCATTTTACATTCCCATCAGCAGTAAATAAGAATTCCAATCTCTCCACAATCTTGACAGCATTTGCTATTAGCTGCCCTGCTGAAGTATGCTACAGCTGCTGGGGTAAGATAATATCTCATGGTTGTTTTGATGTATGTAGATTTTTATAGACCCATTCAATAATAAATACAACCATATACCCAAATTAATATGTATTTTGTTACTGGGGACACCAGAAAACAAACTACTATAGTTAACTATCACATCCATAAACATCACTTAGAAATATAATAGCATGAGTTTGTTATGGTATCATTTGAACACAAATAATACTTATAAGACTATTCATCACCTTTCAGAATAGGAAAGAAAAGAGACAGAGAAATTCATTCTCGTCCAGACAAAATTAACAGCCAATATGCTCAAATTGTTTGGTTTCACAAAATGGACCAAAATGTTCTATTTGATTACCTGGCAAACCGCTCCTTATCATTAGACATCTGATCATCATCACATCTGAAGAAGAAGAAAAAATAATTCAATTAAAGCAAATTTCTTGCAATACCTACCTCCCTCTAAAATGAAAACTAAAAAAGGGGTAAAAATATCCTACAGGGGGAAAAGGTCAACAGAAAAGCATCACAAGAGGTACTAATAACAGCTCACAGAACTTTAAAAGTCCGTTGCTATTCCTTGTCAAGTTTCTTATTTCCTCTTTTATCCTTATCAGACACCACATAAAATGATTATGATCTTATGGGGACATACCAACTGCCCTGTGAGCACCATTCTATGGTTAAGAAAAGTTTAAAATTATAGTTTAAACAATGCATTTTATCTTTTTGATCTAGGATATGCAATCCATTCCTCCAAATAACTTCCACTTAATATAAATCCTATTTGCTATTCCTAGAAACTAGAAGAAAAAAGTTAGGATATACTGAGAGAAGAAGACCTAATTCACAAAATGCCAGAGAGGTGTCCTCTTTTGGGTTTACTGTGCAGCTTTCAATGGACTACCCCTCCAGAGCTCCCCAAACTGAAATAAGAGACCTATAATTTACATATCAACCTTTAATCTCAAGAATACCTATTTCAAATCCTTGCTACTCAGGTATGGTCTGTGGAACAAAAGTTGCCGCATCATCTACCTTTCAAAAATGCAAAAGCATGGGTCTTAACCTAGACCCAGTGAACCAAAGTCTTCTTCTCAAAAACCCTAGGTGGATCTATATGCATATTTAAGTTCGGATAGCACCATTCTAGACACTCATGGGGGCACTGGCTGGTCAGTGGTAGAATTCTTGCCTTGTATATAGAGGGTCAGGGTCAATTCATGACCAATTTATCTCATGCACAGCAGCAATATTAATATTTCACTGGAGGATTTCATGTGGCTTTGTTACTATGACTTTAGCAGAGCTTAAGATGGACAAGGAAGAAAAGTTTGGCCATCTACTTCCAAATACCAGTCAATGAAAATTCTATAGGTCATAATAGTCTGATTTGCAAATGATCATAGGAACTGAAAAGTGTTTTGCTTTGCTGTATACGTGGGTAGAATGGAGGCAGAAACCAGACAGGCAGCAGCCAACAATAAAGATAATAATGACCCTGATACCATAGCTAGAGTTTTAAAGCCTCATATGCTTAAAAATTATTTTACAAATGTCTTGAGAATAAAATAAAAGGACTTGAACAAAGTAATGCATAAGAAAGCAGGTAAGTTAGAAGTGGCAAAAATGTAACTATTAAGAAGATTTAATGTTGAATTTACAGATTTACTGCTAATAAAAAGTTTCCACTCATTGATCAGAGTGTAAAACTCCAATTCTTTTTAAAATGTACTGATGGTCAAATAAAGAAATCTGGTCCTCTCACAGGTAGTTTTTGTGCTTTTTAAGATTGGGGAAGGACAAATGAACCTCTCTGCATCTGCACATCATTTGTGACTGACAGATTACAAACAGAGGCAATGATTAGGACTAGAATCTTGGTAGGTTAAAAGAAAATACTGACTGCCCCCACACCATTTATATTCATAACACAGTTACAACACTGTTACTATATACTATATTCACTGCTGCTGAATTAAAATTAACTCAGAGCTGATCCTCAAGCAGGCTTCCAGAGGCTATAAATCACAGGGGAGGAGACTGCCATCTTTCTTCCTTCACACCACAGGTAAGAAAGACAAGGCCTCCGGGTTACCAGCACAACTCCCTTTGGACTAAGCCACCAGACCTCCACTATTAGCATCTATCCATCTAGCATTTTAGCTATTGTTAGTTGCCATTCATCAGCTCTGATTCATGGCAATCTTACTTTATATGTAACAGAACAAACTGTTGTCCTGTCTCAAACCATATTCATGACCTTTTTGGTTCTTACTTATTGAAATATAGAATACCCCAGGGGAGTGCCTGGAACACACAGAAATTGTTTTTACAGCTCTATTCCTTGGCTGCTTGATAATCTTCATATGTTATGGTATCTTTCTTCTCAAATCTATGTCTAATCTGCTCTTTTTATATTTAAGATACAACCTATATACACACATGCATAGACAATCCTACAATAACACTGCCTTCATTAACATAACAAGTAAAACCCATTGCCGAATTATATTAGGCATCATTGGTTTAGGGGTCAGAATTCTTGCACCTGTTGTTTCTTTGGGGGGAGGGGTGGGAGAAGTGTTGAAAAACACAATTCTGTTTTTAATATTTGGTACACAATTGTTGGAGTCATTGTTGCAGCCATTGTGTAGTGCCCTCCAAGTTAGCAGGCTCATCTTCTAGCACCGCTGCTGTTGTTACTGTTATGTGCCGGCAAGTCACCTGTGACTCATATGTACAATAGCTCTGAACCCTGCCCTGAGCCCATATCACTAACTCCGACACACCCACCCCCATTAACCCAGTCACTGTATCAATCCATCTCATCCAGGGTCTTCCTCTCCTGCACTGTCTCACCATCCTTCCAAGCATGATGTTCTTCTTTAGGGACTGGCTCTCCCTGGCCATATGCCCAAAGCATGTGATACAGAGCTTCAAAATCCTTGTGTCCAAGGAGCGGCCTGGTTTCACCTTCTCTAGAATAAACTGGATAATTTTCTGTTCAGAAGCAGAGCATTTTCATCAGCCAAATTTAGAAAGAAGATTGACAGACTTGTCTTCCTTGTCTGTTTAGTCTAGCAGCTCTGATGAAACCAGTCCACCACAGATGACCCTGCTGATAAGCAAAGCACTAGTGGCACAGCTTTGGCATCACAATAACACACAAGCCACCACAATAGTATAAAAACTAAAAGACAAACGGCAAATTATTATCATTAAGGGTTTTCAGCTGAGTAATTCTCAGTAAAGCTGTTTTTCAGTTTAGCTTTCCCCTGAAAGGTATTTTCCCAGAAATCTCTTCCCTTCATCACATTTTTTAGACTAATTAAGTTAAACTGTCAAGTTCCTTCTTGGAGACCTACTGTTATTTATAACAATTTCTTCATGGTCGCCAACTAATAGACCTTGTTTCCATGAGCACCTTTTTAAATTATCATTTTTCTTTTATATTGGTTTGCATATAAGGTTTGTATAAACTGTATTTCATTTACATACACTGTGACCAAGGGTATCTTGTGAAGGCTTACCAACTAATCAGTGGTCATAAACTCAGTGCTTAACTTCAAACTTTACAAAAGACAAATGGGAAAAAAATGTTACTACACTAAATAAAATCAAACAATGGCAAGCAACTGGTATCTTCTATGTAAAAACTGTACAGAATCCTTTCTGTAAAAACAAAATCTAGAAAGATTATGAGTGTGCATGTGTGCACATAGCTGCATTAACTGTCTACATATACTTGCATACAAACTGAGTATTCTAGAAGGATACTAACTGGAAACTTTAGCTATCTAAAGGGGAAGGTTCTAACAGTTTGAAATTAAGTTAACATGCCCTTTATAAAAATTATGCCATGCAAATATATTAATTTTTCCAACTAAAAAAGTTTGCTAATAAGACTAATGAATAAAATGACATATAATCTGGGTTGTTGTTCTTGTGCACCATTGAGTAGAAACAATCCAGCACCAACTGACCCTCCAGTGGGTTTTCAGAGGCAGTTAATGACATGGGAGGAGATTGTCCATCCTTCTCCTGTGGAGCAGCTGGTGGATTTGAACTGCATGTTTTGGGTACTCATAATTAATTTTTTAAATGGCTTTCTTATTTTAGATTAATCATAAATCAAATGTATTTTACTCTGCAATGCAGACTACCTGGGTAATATTTTTAACTTTAGAAAAAAGAAAAGCAGGTTGCAATTAAAGTAAATCTTGCTCTTAACTGCTTTTCTCACTAAAAAACAACCCAAGGAACAAATCATCAATGAAGAGTACCCCTTTCTTAGAAAGAGTTCATTCATCAAGCTATTAAAAAATCCATTTTAACGTCCTATAAGAAAGACTCAAGGACACAAAATACAATTCCTGTTCTGTAGGAATTAACAAGTATCACATGGTGTGACAGAATAGAAGACGAACAATTCTCCAATAAAGAATGTCTCACAGTATCCACTAGCTTTTGTAATATCACTCCACATACACACTAATTCAGTAATGTCTTGGGCATGACTTGTTTTTGCCAATGGGATGTTAACAAATGTGATACAAAGGAGAAACCAAATAAGCTCTTGCACACTGGACCATGCCCTTTGAATTACACCCATCACCATGTGAAAACAATCAGTCTGGCCTCCATTAGGACAAAAGATCACAAAAAGAAAGATATCTAACTGAATCTAGTCCCACTGACAAGCTAGCTAAATAGTCTTACAAATGAACCGAGGCAAATGAGCCCTTTCCTCTCTGAGGCTCTTCTTCTGTAGAATTAACAGAACACTTGATATTTATGTGAGGTATAATATACAATGTGATGCCGCTTAGGCCCCAAACCAAAAAATAATAATACAAGGCAAAAATAAAAAGACACTCGTATGTTAAATTTTACCAGATTTTTTTTTACTAGAAAAAATTCATTTAAAATCTTACCTTAAGAATTTACTGTTCCCATCTCCATCATCATCAAAATCTAGCCTGGGAAAAGTCAAGAAAAAAATTCAGTAAGTCTACTTCCAGTAAAGCTATTAAAAAATTATAAACTCTTAACCCGCAAGCTACCTTACACACCACCTCAAGTCATGAAGAAAGTAAGTAGTAAACGTAGTCAAACAAAACTATGTTACATCAAGGCCTCTTCCTTGTAACGCCAAACCAGGCCAAGAAGCTGGACAATAGAAAAAGAATACCTACAGCCACCTCAGCACTTTCCAAAAGGAGTCAGTCATTCACTTCTGCCTAGTTTTACATCAGAAGAGTATAACCTCTACAGAAGGAGCAGAAACCCACTCAAAGAGGATTTCAATAATTTCTAAACTTAT
>NW_006400023.1:3110834-3112308 GCF_000299155.1 Elephantulus edwardii | reverse complement strand
TTAGGGCTGTTGTGCATAGGGTCGCTATGAGTCGGAAACGACTCGAAGGCACATAACAACAACAACAACAACAACATAGTCTAGTCTAAGTCATGTTACCAGTCTTTGGAAATATCTTTCAAAATAGAATGTAACCTAAGAAGATCACTGAAGAATGCTTCTTTCTTTCATCCAATAAACAATATATATTTCACTCAAGATACTTTGCTAGGTGAGGCAAACACAGGAACCTGCCTTCAAAGGACTCTTTGCCTAGACAATATAATACAAGTGAAATGGAAAAATACTATGTGCAGAGTACAATCAACATGCTATAGACATTTAGTGAAAGGAGGATGATTTTAATTTCAGGATATTAGGGATGATTATAGGTAACTGGGTAGATCAATCACCTTTAAATTGCACTTAATAAACATAAAATAATATTCATGTAATCACTTTAACCCAGTGATTACATTTGTGATCTATATTTATAGAATTACTTGATATTGTCATTTTTTTTATTCTTCCTTTCAACTTTCTATGTCCTCCAATCTTAACAGAAATGAATACATATTACTTCTTTTTTCTTATTCACAATAATGCATGTTCTCCACAGAAAACACGGAAAATAATGAAAATTTAAATAAAGAACTTATAATTACACTAGCCAAAAACACAGTAAGTATTCCTTCAATATTTTTATACCGTAAACACATTATACACATTTTTTTTCTTAAAGTAGATATTTATATATTATAACCATTTCTTTAACTCAAGATGCATTCAGGCCATGGTATTTCCAATCACTTGCTATGCATCTAAAAGCTGGACAATGAATAGGGATGACAAAGGAAGAATTGATGCCTTTGAGTTGTGGTGCTGGAGAAGAGTGCTGAACATTCCATGGACTGCCAAAAGAACAAATAAATATGTCTTGGAGAGGGTAAAGCCAGAGTGCTCTTTAGAGACAAAGATGATGAAGCTTCACCTCACATATTTTAAGTATGTTGCTAGGAAGGGCTGTTCCTTAAGAGAGGGACATGATGCATGGAAGGATGGAGGGTCAGCAAAGGAGACTAAGACAGTTCTCTATAATACTTTGTTTTGTCTTTACGACATGGCCTTTGAAAGCTTCTGTTCAACTCTTTAGTTTCATCATTTCTTTCCCTTTGTCTGGCTTCTCAGCATTCTAGTTCAATATTCAGAGTCCCTTCTGACATACATTTTGGTCGTACTCTTCCTGCTCTGTCTCTGTAATGACCTTCTGCTTTCTTCATGGATGATATTCTCAATATTGTCCCACAGCTCATCTGGTCTTCATTCATTAGTGTTCAACGCGTCAAATCTGTTTTTGTTTTTTTTTTCCACATCAATGATTTTTATTCCTTGCGTATTCCCACTTTCAAGACTCCGAGTTCCTTTTCTTTTTTTTATTTAATTTCTTTCTTTTTCATTTCAGTGAACATCTACAGGGATTTTGGAATTCCATTCA
>NW_006400023.1:3092210-3110519 GCF_000299155.1 Elephantulus edwardii | reverse complement strand
TTCTCAATTTCCCCCCATCATTGTTTATTTAATAAGTACACAGTTTCTAGAGCAAGATATGATTGTCATTTTTAAATCTTACTCTTCAGAGAACATCATCTCCACAAGGCTGGCCTGAAGACACTCAGATTCCACCAGGTTTTGAGGTGTTCCATATTTAAGTAGTGTAGGCACTGAGGTTACTTTCAGCTTTTTCCTGAAGTCATTGTTGGGATCTTTCCAGTAAGGGTTTTCTCCTACTTGGCAGTAGATGAAAACATATCCTTCTTTAATATGCCTTAGGCCCTCTGGTTCAGCTTACACACAGTCAGGGCACCAGCGATTCCCTTCAGTTTCCTTAGAACCCGTAAAGTAGGCGAAAATGCTCCTGCCATTGTGCTGCTCTACAGCCTGGTTGAATTCCTCAAACCCCATCATGGGTACTTCCTCATGTTGAGAAAAAAACGCCCCAATTAAGGAAAAGAAATAGCAAGACCCGCCACCCTGGGGCGGGTCCCACGTGGGACATCTTTCTCAATCTTAACCATGATTTATAATGACCCATGCAATCATATACTGTGTGAAGACACAGTAAACAAAACACACATCTTGCTGAAAACTAATTAAAAATTTCAAGACAACATCATGCTAGTTGGAAAAAAGATTAAAGTTGTCAACAATTTCACTTTACTTAGATCCATAACCAACATTCATAAAATCAAAAGATGTATTACAATTAACAAATCTGTTGTCAAAGACCTTGTTAAAGTGCTAAAGAATATGGCTTGGATCAGGCACCTTGGGCATTAATTTAAAAACCAAGGTGTGATTGATCGAAGCCATACTTTATATGCATGTGAAAGCTGGACCATTAATAAGGAAGACTGAAGAACTGATGACTCAGAAGTGTGGTACTGGTAAAGAGTACTGACTACATTGTGGACTATCAAAAAAAGAACAAACAAATCTCATAAGGAGAAAGTGCAACCTGGGTGTTCTTTAGAGGCTAGAATGGTAAAATCTCATCTCATATATTCTGGGCATATCACCAATAAGCACCAGTCCTTGGAAAAAAGACATCATGCTTTGAAAAATAAGACAGCACAAATGAAGATGACTCTTAATAAAATGGATTGACATAGTGATTGTAACAACAGGCTTGAGCATGGGAGAGATTCTAACGATGGTGCAGAGCAGGGCAAAATTTCAATCTGTTGTTTATAAGGTTACTACAAGTAAAAGTCAAATTAACAGCACCTAACAACTACAGCCTTCAATACGGACTGAGGCTCAATATCAGGAAGACAAAGACTGTCACCACTGGACCAATTGGCAGCATCAGGATGGATGGTGATGAGATTGAGATTGTTCACAGCTTTCGTTTGCTTGGCTCCACAGTCAACACTCTCGACACCAGCAGCCAGGAAATGAAAAGACGTATTACCATGGCAAAGTCTGCTATTAGGGACCTCTCCAAAGTACTGAAGAGCAATGGTGTCTCTCTGGAGACTAAGGTGCGTTTGATACAGGCCATGATCTTTGCAATCACTTGTTATGCGTCAGAGAGTTGGACAATGACGAGGGAGGATGGAAGGAGAATTGATGCCTTTGAGCTGTGGTGCTGGAGAAGAGTATTGAGGGTACCATGGACTGCTAAGAAAACAAATTCATTCTGAAGAGGGTAAAACCGGGCTGCTCCTTGGAGGCAAGGATTCTGAGGCTGACCGGTCCTTGGAGAGGGACATCATGCTTGGGAGGGTGAAGGGACAGCGCAGGAGGGGAAGGCCCTGTATAAGGTGGATTGATTCAATGACTGGGGTAATCGGGAGGGTGTATCAGAGACAGTGAGATTGGCACAGGACAAGAGCAGGGTTTAGGGCTGTTGTACACAGGGTCACTATGAGTCACAAGTGACTCGATGGCACATACAACAAAAAGTTTGCCAGAATAAATAATAATGTTTGAGAGACTAATGCTAAAGGTAGATATATGCTAGAACTTTCATTCATTAACTGTGGAATGTTGGACAAATACTTTTTTCTCTGAAGAGGAAGGATATCGGTTTAAAGACCAAGATATGCCAGACTGAAGCCATAGTCTTTATTACTTGCTATTCACCCATAAACTGGACAATGACTAAAGACAACAAAAGAATTGATGCTTCTGAGTTGTGGGGTAGAAGAGTACTGATTATTTCATGGAATGCAAAAAAGAACAAGCAAGTCTGTCTTGGAGATAATGTGACCAGGGCACTCCTTGGAAGCAAAGAGGGTGAAGCTTATCTCACATACTTTGGATATGCTGTTAGGACGGCTCAGTCTTAAAGAGGAACATTCTTTTTTTTTTTTTCTTTTATTGGGAAAAACATACTGGGGGTACAAGGAGGTGAGGGTTGGGGCAGAAGGGTGAGGATGGACCAGGATGCAGTTGCAGAGCTGCACAGTTTGGTCGGTGGGGGGAGCAGGTGAAGGAAATGATGAGGGTCCAGTGGGGACCAGATGCTACAGAGGAATGACAAGCATTTTCCAATGGTAATTAACCCAGCTCTCTTATAGATTTGGGAACTGGATGCCGACTCTCTGGCTTCTTCATGCTGAACAGGGGCGTAGATATAAAGGGGGAAAGAGAGGATGCTTTATTTCCTTACTGGTGGTCTTGGGTTAAAGCTGCTTGCCTTCTTGCTCTGTTAGAAGATATTTTCCTGTAATTTGCTCCCCTCTGAACTGCAAAGTGTTTTCCCAGGTGGGTCCAGTGGGGATGGCTGGTTGAACCCAGAGTCTCCATCCTCCTTTGCTTCCTTAGCTGTCAGTTGTATTTCCTTTTTGTCACTGGCACTGGGTTCAGGGTCAATTCTGGAGTAAAACTCAGTGTTAAGGTTACCTATAGGAAGGGAAGCAAACCTAGAGAGAACAAACTTGTGAGTTACAGATAGAAGGACTTTGAGGGTGTTGCTTTCAGGTTTACTGGGGGGTAGGGTGGCAGGAGGTGGCCTAGGTAACATTCTCTGGATACCCTAGGCATTCTTTTTTTTTCCCTTCCCCACCCAGGGGCCAGATGGCACAAGCTGGGGACTGAGGAGCTCACCCTGAGGGCTGCAACGGCTCACCTGGAGCCAAGGGCAGCCTGCCCCGGGCAGAGGGCCGCGACAGCTCACCCCGAGCCGGGGGCCGAGGGCAGCCCGCCCTGGGCAGAGGGCCACGATGGCACACCCCAAGCCAGGGGCCAAGGGCAGCCCATCCCAAGCAGAGCAACACCCCTCCAGGAGCTGGCTGGTATACTCCCCCTCCAATTGCCCCTACCCCAGACTGGTCCCCTCGCCTGACTGAGGACTCTGTGGTCAGGGATAGTGTCTCCCATTCCAGCACTGCCACTTTTACCCACCCCATAAGTGGTCATACTATATTTTGAAGTAGGTGTCACTGCCCTCCCCCTTTATATATGATAAAGGGAACCTGAGAATTATGAACAGACTCCTCCCAGGTCTAACCATCTTTTGGCAGAAGCATTCAACAGAACAAAATATGTGGTACATTTAGGATGTCAGTCCTCTTGTGCATGCTACCACTGTTAAGGTCATCAGACTCACAGGGACTTTCAGCAATCCATTGTATAGGTAATCATCTTCTTTCGCCTGTCCAAGGAAACCCAAACCTGCAGATGGTGGGCATGCATCCCATCCCCCACCTCCTACGCAGGCGGCCAGCGGGGCATGCGCTGTCCCCAGCGCGGGCGGCTGGCGGGTGGCGCACAGCCCCCCTCAGCGCGGCAGCCGTTGGGGGTGCGCCCCCCCCACCCTGCCGCACAGGCTCTCTGTGGCTGCGTGGCCCCTCTTGTGCGGGTGGCCGGCGGGCGCTTACTTCCCCCACTGCTGCCATCCTGGCTCCAAGAATTCTCTCCAGAACAAGTCCACCTTGCAGCAGTGTGGTGGCTTCACTGTACCAGTCTTGAGGAGGACCGGTGCCCAGCATCCATCCTGGGTGAGGGAATCCATTGTTCCAGCTGTGGAAGCCTCATGGAGCTGCAGCGGCTGTGTGGCACGGCGCGGGCTCTGCGGGAGGGGGTTGGGAGACTCACCCATTCCTCCTTGGGAATCCTTGAATTCCTGTTGTTGAGCCTCGATCTTCACCGAGGGCCAGTCATCAACTGTTTAAGTGTTCAATTATCAATAAGCTGAAGTCTGTAGGAGGCCATAATGGCCCTGCTTTAAGTGGTTCGCTGCTCCCGCAGCTCACCATGCTGTCTCTGCCTCTGCCGCCATCTTGGATCTCAAGAGGAACATTCTTAACAATATGGACTGACATCATGACTATAACAATGGGCTCAAGTCTTGGAGATGGTGAGGATGGCACAAGTCAGGGCCAGGTTCAGATCTGTTGTGCACAAGGTTGCTTTCTGTGAGTCACAACTGACTTGCCAGTATATAACAAAAACCTGGCAGTCAGCTCTGACTCAAATGGCCTGTATGGACCAAAGGACAAACATTGCCCTCTTGTAAGCCCATCCTCATAATCTCTGCTGTGCTTAAACCCACTGTTGCAGTGTATCAATCCTTCTTGTTGAGAGTCTTCCTCTCTTTTGCTGACTTTCTTACTTTAAAAGCATGATTTCGATAAGCTGGTAGCCTAGTACTAAGAATCTGCATTAAAATCCCAAAGGCACGCAATTCAAATCTGCCAGCTGTTCTGTGGGAGAAGGATGGGTATTCTCCGCCCAATTACTGCCTCTGAAAACCTGCTGGAGGGTCAGCTATGGGTTGGTTTTCAACTTGACAGTACACAACAACAACGAGAACACTGAACGCTAAAAGCATGATATAATTTTCCAGAGACTGGCACTTTCTGACCATGTGTCCAAAGTACGTGAGACAAAATCTCACCATCTTTTCTGTTTTTTTTTTAATTTAGTTTGTTTATTTTTCATTTCAATGAACATCTACAGAGATTTTGGAATTCCATCCATTCATTGTTGCACCCTTCTCCCCACACAAACCCCCCCCCGTTTGCTCCTCTCCTTGAAAAGCAAAAGAAAAACTCCCTCATTGGTACACAATCCCCCCGCCCCTCCCCAAACCCCACCCTCTACCCCCAAATATAATCTACTCTGCAACCCTCATTGCATACTCCTATGATAAAAATAATGCCCTAAAATATAATACTTTTAGACTATTCTCTCCCCCATAGACTTCAATGCCGTAAACATATTTCATCCAGTTTTTCTCAGTCTTACCCCCACCCCAATGCCAGCCTCATTCTACAACAGTGGCACCATATAGCATTTGTCCCTTTGCGACTGAGATACCTCACTCAGCATAATGTCCTCCAGGGTCACCCATTTTGAATAATATTGCATGAGTTCCTTGTTTTTCAATGCAGCATAGTATTCCATTGTGCGAATATACCACAGCTTCTCTACCCATTCGTTTGTTGATGGGCATTTAGGTTGTACCATCTTTACTTTTAAGACACTATGCTTGTTCCAAACAGATTTGTTGTTCTGGCAGTCCATGGAATATTTTTTATTATTATTAACCAAAACCATAACTCAAAGGCCAATTTTTCAGTCTGATTTTCACATGTACATGAAGCCAAGTGAAAATGTCATTGCCTGTAATAGGTGAACCTTTTAGTGTTTACACTGACATCCTTGCCCTTTAACATTGAAGAGGTCCTTGACAGCAGATTTGCTCATTGTTATACACTGTTTGTTTTCTTTTTACTTTAAGATATTTGAAATACACCTTTATTCTGGTTCTAAACAAAAAGGAATGGGAATGAAAGTAACAAACAAGATTTTACCACAGAATAATGTAATTTCAATGTTGCAGTCTTGTATTTGAAATTCAAGAAGGAAATTGCCTTCCAAAACAGCTAAATACGCAGGTCTAAAAAAATGAAGGGTTTTTTTAAACTGTCATACTCACTCTGAAGCCCATTCATCTCTCCTTCAGCATCCCAAAGATGAGCACATATTCTGCTTAGCTAGATAATAAAGTGGCAAATACAAGGCACCAGTGACATCACAGGACAGCTGCTTATAAAACTAGACTTCTGGGAGCTCTGGTGCTCTAGAAGCAAGAAGTTCAAATCCACCAGATGCTCTCCTGGAGAATAAAGGGCAATCTCCTTCTGTATCAGTCAGATCAGATCTGATGGTATACACATACATAATAAAAATTTTTAAAAAATCTTTTAAAAAACCACAAAAACTAGACTTCTGACACTGGGCTCCAGCTTCGTTCTCTCACAAATCATCATCCTCGTCTGGGAGGGCAGTTGTCTGAGCAAATCATGCACATACTGTGCTGCCAAAGCTGGGTCCATGACAACTTCTGCTGGGGCAAGAGCAGGAGCAGACCTGGCAACAAACTGCAAGTTAGGGTCTCCACTTAGTTTTCTAACAAGCCAAAGGAAAGGCTCTTCAAAGTTTTCTAATTTTTTTTCAAAATTGTTTTGGCAGAAATATCACAATACTGAAGATTCTTCTCTCAGTGGAAAACGAGGGATTTTGCTTTCACTTTCCTGTCCTTAATGTCCACTTTTGTCACCACACAACACAATGGGGATGTTTTCACATACTTAAACTAGACCTCTATGCCAGTTAGGCACATTATTGTGGGTAACTCTCGATGTTTTATCAAACATTATAATGCCACCTGTGGCTTGGATATAATAGCCATTCTTCAGTCCCCCAAATTTTTCCTAGCTAGCTGTATTCCACACATTGAATTTATCAGTGTTCTGTTGGTGTGGAACACGAGAGGATGGACCTCTCCAAGTCCAAGGTGGCTACGTATTTCTTCTCGAATTCACCAATCAGGTGACATTTCACAAACGTCATTTTTCCAGTACCACCATCACCCACCAACAGCAGTTTGAAGAGGACTTAAGAGTTCTCCTTGGACAGCCGTTGTGAAGGTTCTTCCAGAAGGGTCTCTGGGCCCTGTCTGATTGAGGGCACTCTTTGATTTCTTGACTGCTGCTTCCATGTGCTAATTATGTGTCCAAATAAAATTATATCATTGGCAACTTTAATTTTTTTCTCTATCAAGACATGAATTAAAACATTTAGCTTTTAAATATAGAGGTTCAAGCTGGATTTAGAAGAAGTCATGGTACCAGAAATATGTTCCTCATCTTACTGTTACCCAGGGATCATTCTTGGTAATACAATTTACTGGAGGGGAATAATACAACAATACGATTTAAAAAAAGAAATAGACAAAATACCAATCCTTCTTCGAAGCCTTTCTCTTTCACCTCTAGGGTGCTGGACCTGCAAAGCTTCACCACATTCTTGATGAAACTGTCTGCAATCTGCAGCAGCATCTCCTCTACATCTTCATCCAAATGTTCATTAGGATCCACTTCTCTAACCAAGTCTCGCAATTTCTTCTTCGTTAATACCTGGTTGTTTTGAGGGCTAAATCGACCTCCTGTTCCAGGAGAGTCTGGTAGCTTTACCAGAGTAGTGCTATCAGCCATGGAGCCTTGTGGAAGAGTGCTGGCTGGTTCTAGTTTTATGGATGAGAAATTGGAGAGGTTGATTAGAGCTGAGGGGCCAAACTGGTTCATAATCTGCCACGCTTTTGACTTCAGCTCATAGAGCTTAACAAGATCCTACTTCTTTTTAGAGCTTTGAGGGCCAAGGCCAATCAAAGGCGGCAGTGTCTATCTCCCCATGATATGCAGGGACTGTCCCAATGAAGCGTTTGTCTCAGCAGTGGGTCCCGGTCCTGCTTTTCTTTAAGCATCTCTGTACCCTAGCACAATCTTCCAAGTGCTTGAAAAGAATTTGCTATTGTGCTTAGTCCTCAATGATGTGTAAGGAATTTCTCCATATTTTACCTAGGTCATATATGCATTTTCTATAGTCTTAGAGCTTTTAAAGGAGCCAATCCTTTAAAAGTTTAAAGAATTCTTTGGTGTTTTTTTTATGTTTATTTTTGCTTTATTGACTATGCAATGGCATTTGACTCTGAATCTTTTTTTTTAAATAATTTTAATGAGCATTTACAGAGATTTTGGATTTCCATTCATTCATTGCGAATTATTTGGTCTTGAGGGTTACTGTGTCAAGTGCAACACGCCTAAATTTTAAGAACAGCATTCACTGTCTTTTCTACTTTCATGCTATTTAACAAACTTTTGTTTTCTTTCTAAACCAATACTGCTCCTTGTCTCTTACTGTTACTATCAGCATTGATTTTATTTGTCTGGAAGCCATGATACGTTTCATGGTAATTGTTTCAAAAGAAAATAGCTACAACACTAAAGAGACAGATACACTGATACATGAGACTGGCATGACTGGCAACAAGTCAAAGTATACACTGATCTATGAAAGTTGTTTGGATACAAAGTGGAGTACATACATAAGCACAGATGTTTATTATGAGCATCAAAAAGAGAGAGAGAGAGAGATAAAATAGGTTATGTGTATACTGTACTGTTTATATGCCTAACAGCACAATCATTTGGTACTGCAAGAAACAGGAGATGTGTATGTATTGCATGCAGGAGGTTACTGCATTCGTCAAGCCCCTTTCGCCAACAAGGACTTCTGAACTCTATTTTAACCTTATGGGACTACAGACACAAATGGAGTCAGATACTGCCTGAATGGACATTATGCATTCCATGACAATATTTCTGTGTATAATGATTATCTGTCAGAACATAAGCAACTTTGAGACAAACATGTATCTTATTTATATCTATACCCACCCCTGCAAAAAAGATAGAATACCTGTGCATGTGATCATAATAAAACAGTGTCTCTGTAGATGTAGTCAGTTAATATGAAGTAATACTGGAGTTGGGTGGGCTCAAATCCAGTAAGATTAATGCCTTTATGGGGGGGGGGGGGAAGCCAGAGACAAAAACAAGGAGAATACTACCTAAAGGCCAGAGCAAAGATTAGAGTGATGAATCTACAACTCATGAAACGGCAAGAGTTGTCAACCAGCATGAGAAGGTAGGAAAGGGAGACACAGAACAGATTCTCCCCCAAGGTACTGAGAAAAAAAATCAACATGATTTATATCTTAAATTTGGATAGTGAGGCTCCAAAACTGTGAAAAAATAAATTTTGTTATGGATAGCAGTGCAACACACTACCCCAAAGCCCCTTATTAGATTTCTGTTACTATAAACCTCCTAGTTTGTAATCATTTGTGGCAGGCCTCAAAAAGTAATAGAGTAATTATCTTTTTAACACTCAGAAGGATTCTGGAACTAAATGGACTCTGCATTCAAAAACAAGTTACACAGCAGTAACATAGAGAAGAAATATTTCATAGAGTTCAATATTGTATAAACTGAGAAAACAGTTTTGAGAATAGAGACACAAAGCTTAATGAAAAGAGCAAACTGTTTCCTGAGCTTAGTCACAGTTATTTACCTTGTGGGGTTCTTTGACTTAAGGAGAAGGGAAGTGGAAAATGGTTTATAAGAAACCTGGATTATGAAATCAGTTAAGTGGGAAAATGACAGCCTTTTTAACAAATGGAGCTGGCAAAATTAGAAAAATATCTGCAGAAGACTCAAGCAAGATCCACACCTCACTCCATATACAAAAGCCAACTCAAGGTGGATCATGGATCTAGGACTAAAACCTAAGACTATAAACTTCATTAAAGAAAAGCTTGGAAGAACTTTAGTAGTCCTAATCCAAAACATAAACAGTCTTCCAAATATCCTGAAAAATCTACAACCAGGAGAAGATAAAATAGATGAATGGGACCTTCTAAGAATCAAATCCCTATGCATATCCAAAAACTTCTCCAACAGGGTAAAAAGGGAAGACAGACTGGGAAAAAGTGTTTGGTAATGACATGTCAGATAAGGGACTTATATCTAGAATTTATAAAATACTTGAGCACCACAACAAGATAAAGGTAAATAATCCAATTGAAAAATGGGCACAGGATATGAATAGACACTTCACCAAAGAAGACATTTAGATGGCCAACAAGCACATGAAAAAATGTTCAAAATCCCTAGCTCTAAGAGACATGAAAATCAAAACAACTATGAGATATCATCTCACCCCAGTCAGAACAGCAAAATTTAACAGAACAGCAAGCAACAAATGCTGGCGAGGTTGTAGAGAAACTGGAACCCTTATTCACTGTTGGTGGGAGTGTAAAATGGTGCAACCACTGTGGAAGGCGGTATGGCGCTTTCTCAAAACGTTGCAAATAGAGAGACCATTTGACTCAGCAATTCCACTACTGGGAATATATCCCAAAAAAAGAGACCATAACTGACATCCAAGCAGATATATGCACACCCATGTTTATTGCAGCTCTGCTCATAAGAGCAAGGAGTTGGAAACAACCTAAGTGTCCATCAACAAACAAATGGATAGAGAAGCTGTGGTATATTCACACAATGGAATACTATGCCGCATTGAAAACAAGGAACTCAATCAATATTATTCAAAATGGGTGAGCCTGGAGGATATTATGCTGAGTGAAATATCTCAGTTTCAAAAGGACAAATATTGTACGGTGCCACTGCTGTAAAATGGGACTGATATCAGGGTGGGGGTAAGACTGAGAAAAACTGGATAAATTGTGTATACTGCACTGAAACAGATGAGGGAGAGAATCATTTTAAAGCGATGTATGATAGGGTATTATGGTTATCACAAGAGTCCACAATTAAGGTTGCATAGTGGAATGTACTTGGAGTGGTGGGAGAGGTGTGGGGGGATTGTGTACCAGGGAGGGAGTCTTTCTTTTACTTTTGAAAGAGAGGAGCAAACTGGGGAGCTGGGGGAGAGGGCTGGGCGGGTAGAGAAGTGCAGCAATGAATGAATGTAAATCCAAATTCTCTGTAAATGTTCATTAAAATTATTTAAAAAAAAAAAGAAACCTGGATTAATATGTAGTTGACTAATTCGGCAAAGCAGAAGGATACAAGATCAACATACAAAAATGAATTGGATTTTTCTACAGTGACAAAGAGAACACAGAACTGGAGCTAAGAAAAATACCCTTTATAATAGCTAACCATAAGATCAAATACTTGGAAGTAAATATAACCAGAAGCACAAAGGATCTATTCAAAGAAAATTATGAAATACTACTACAAGAAACAAAGAGATCTGGAGAAAAAGAATATACCTTGCTCATGAATAGGAAGACTCAATATTGTGAAAATGACAGTTCAACCAAAGGCAATTTACATTTTCAATGCAATCCCAATACAAATACCAATTCAATTCATCAACAAGATAGAAAAGGCAATCTCCAACTTCACTTGGAATGGAAAGAGACCCAGAATAAGCAAAGCACTCTTTAAAAAAAAGAGAAACAAGGTAGGAGGTATCTCATTCCCTGATTTTAAATCCTACTACACTGCCGTGGTGGTCTAGAAAGCATGGTACTGGTACAATGACAGACACATAGATCAACGAAAAGAATTGAGAACCCAGAAATCAGCCCATCTACCTATGGTCAACTGATTTTTTACACAAGGAGATGGAATCAGTTAAGTTAGGAAACAACAGCCTTTTTAACAAATGGTGTTGGCAAAATTGGAAAATCATCTGTGGCTAATTCAAGCAAGACCCACACCTCACTCCATACACAAAAACCAACTCAAAGTGGATCAAGAACCTAGGACTAAAACCAAGGACTATAAACGTCATTAGCGAAAAGCTTGGAAGTACCCTAGAAGCCCTAATCCACAATATAAACTGTCTTCCAAGCATCCTAAAAAAACCTACAACCAGGAGAGGATAAAGTAGATGAATGGGACCTTCTAAGAATAAAATCCCTATGCATATCCAAAAACTTCTCCAAAGGGTACAAAGGAAAGCCACAGATTGGGAAAAAAATATTTGGTAATGATATGTCAGATAAGGGAATTATATCTAGACTTTATAAAATACTCAGCACCACGAAAAGATAAACAATCCAACTGAAAAATGGGCACAGGATATGAACAGACACTTCACCAAAGAAGACATTCAGATGGCCCACAAACACATGAAGAAATGTTCAAAATCCCTAGCTCTAAGAGAGATGCAAATCAAAACAACTATGAGATATCATCTCATACCAGCAAGAATAGCAAAATTCAACAGAGCAGCAAACAACAAATGCTGGCAAAGTTGTGAAGAAACTGGAACCCTTATTCACTGTTGGTGGGAGTGTAAAATGGTGCAACCACTATAGAAGGCAGTATGGCATTTTCTCAAAAAGTTGGAACTAGAAATACCATTTGACTCAGCAATTCCACTACTGGGAATATAAAGAAACCATAACTGCCACCCAAGTAGATAAATGCACACCTATGTTTACTGCAACTTTGTTCACAATAGCAAGGAGTTGGAAACAACCCAAGTGCCCATCAACAAACGAATGGATAGAGAAGCTCTGGTATAGTCACACAATGGAATACTATGCTGCATTGAAAAACAAGGAACTCATGAAATCTCAGCCACAAAAAGACAAATACAGTACAATGTCACTGTTACAAAACAGGACTGCCATGGGGGCCGAGGGGAAACTAAAAAAGAGGGGATAATCTACACAGCATTGAAACAGATGATAAGAGTCCAGAATAAGAACTGCACTGTAAAGTGGTCTGGGGGGTGGGGTGGGGGTGGGGGAGTGTGTAACAATGAAAGAACTTTTTTCTCCAAAGAAAAAAGCGATGTGGGGAGAGGAGAGGGCAGGGAGGAAAATATGTAACAATAAACGATTGGAAACCCAAGTATTTTACAATCTTTAATTAAAATCTCAATTAAAAAAAGAAACCTGGATTAAAAATATAATTTTATATAAGGTCACAATGAAGGCCTAAACAGTTACATGATAACAGTATAATAACTGAGCAGTTGAAATAAGAGGGTAGAAACAGTCAAGTGATTCAGCAACTAACTACACAACTAACTAGGGTGGTTTACAGGAGAGAAAATCCTGACATTCTGTAACTGAAGCTCACCCTGGTCGCCGTTTGACAGCTCTCTGGACAATGGTGGCTCCACCTTGAATCCCAGGTCCAGCGTTTCCAGAGACAATGGCTGACCCCAGTGACGGCATATCTGACGTCATTTCTGCCAGAGAAAATGGTACATGAATATTAAAACAAATAAAAATCCTTGATTATCACCATGTCTAGAAGGTGTAAGTTGTTTGCTTTTGAATTCTTGATTTTTTAACTCTTACACTGGTAAATACTTTCCCTTAGTTTAGTTTCTAACCGTTCACAGAATTTGGAAGAAGAAGTACTACAGTTGTAATTTCACTTGCAAAAGCTTTTAAAAGACAATAATAATTTTTAAAATATACACAGATAAAATGTGTTCGTGCATTTCATCTGTTGTTGCTAAGTGCCGTCAAGTCGCAGGCAACTCATAGCAACCCTATGAAGGAGAGTCCTCAATGCTTGGGTGTTTCTCATCCTCTCTCCAGGCATTTCACCTAGACAACAAATATTTGAGTTCTGCTGGTATAGTCCACAGTCCAATGTGCTCTGTAAGAGGGCGAGAGTCATCACTTGTGTGGGAGGGAGCGGAGGCCGCGCGGTGGAATCCTCCGGCAATGCAGAGCAAGCAGCAAGCGTGGCAGAGCAGGAGCCCACCGCAGAACAGCTGGCCCAGGCTGCAGCCGAACGAACGAGGAGGACGAGCACTTGGTCAACTACAAGCCACATGCACAGAAGAGCAACCAGGAGATCCAGGACCTGGACAAGGATGATGAGAGCCTACACAAGTACAAGGAGGCTCTGCTGCTCTGCTGACCCCAACATCCCAAATGTTGTTGTGACTCGCTTGTGCAGCAGTGTGCAGCAATGCCCCTGGTCCCCTGGAGCTGGACTTGACCAGCGACCTGGAGAGCTTCAAGAAGCAGTCATTTGTGCTGAAGGAGGCCTTGGAGTACCGAATAAAGATCTCCTTCGGGGTGAACAAAGAGATTGTGTCCAGCATTAAGTACACCCAACACACCTACGGGTGTCAAGATTGACAAGATTGAGTACATGGTGGGCAGCTACGGGCCTTGGGTGGAGGAGTATAAATTCCTGATACCCATGGGGTAAGCACCCTAGGGCATGCTGGCCCGGGGCAACTACATCAAGTCCCACTTCAGTGACGATGACAAGATGGACCATCTGTCCTGGGAATGGAACCTCACCATCAAAAAGGAGTAGAAGGACTAAGTCCCGGTAGGAGGGACTGACTGACGTGCCCCTCTTCCTCCCACTCCCAGACCAAAGTGCTGACAGGTTCCCCTCTCAGCTTCCCAGCCTGTTAGGTTCCCCTCTCAGCTTCCCAGCCTGTCCTCCCCGACCTCTGCAGGCCCTGGCTTGGCCTCCCCACCAGACCTCCTGGCTCACCTTTCCTGCCCTCCACAGGCCCTGGCCTTGGCCTCCCCACCAGGCCACCCTGGCCTTGGCCTCTCCACCAGGCCTCCCCAACCTCTGCAGGCTCCAGCCTCTCTTCAGGCTCCAGCCCCGCTGTGGTCTCCGTGGTCAGTGTTTTATTGCTGTTTTTACCTGAGCTGTCCCCAGATTCCCGCCAGCTTCCCAGCCAGAGAGGGGCACAGCTCGGGGATCCTGCTGCTGGCCCCGCCTGTCCCCTGGCCTTGCGCCTGCCAGTCACCGTGTAACCATGATGCCTTAACATGTGCAGTGTGTGCGGGGCCTTTGCTAACCTCACCCTGGTGTCTGCATGAGCATTTCCCCGTCCTGTTTGCGACCCCGATGCCTAGAGGTGTCAGGTGCTACTCTCCAGCTGTCAGGGCTGTGAACGGCTCTGTGGCTCAGGGATGCCAATTTGCCAAAATCTGGGTGTCCCAGGAGGGCTGGTGGCCTCTCCTTGACCACCCTCGTGCTCACCCACCAGAACACAGAGCCCTTAGACAAAGCCACGGCCTGCCTCACCTAGCCCATCTAGCCTGGCCAGAGCTGTGTGCCTGGCTGTCACTATTTATTGCCTCCATTCCTGTCATCTGCTAGGCCCACCCCACCCTGCCCTCTGCACCTCCATCCAGCTCTCAGTGCTACCACCCTCAGGTAGGCCCCTCCCCAGGACCCAGCCAGGGCAGACAGGGACCAAGCCCGGAGGTGGGAGCCTTCTCCTGTGCTGCCCCCACCCCCACCCCAGTCATGGTATTGTGTCTGCTGGGCCCTTGGCCTCTGAGACCACAGAGGGCCCCTCCCTGCTTCCCTCTCTGACTGGGAATAAACTCCCCCAAAGGGAAAAAAAAGAAGAGAGAAAGATGAGCAGACTCCTCCCATTAAGATTTACAGCCTTGAAAACTGCTGAGAGTCACTAAGTAAAAAACAACTCTATCAAAAGTCTGAGGGGGTTTTGGTTTTAACTCCTTTTATAGTCATTTTTTAAAATTTTATTTTATTATTATTTTGTGTGTGTGTACCATCAAATCAGATCTGACTGATACAGGAGGAGATTGTTCCTCCTTCTCCAGCAGAGCATCTGGTGGATTCAAACTGTATACCTCTGAGATTGCAGTGCAGCTTCCTGCCACCAGGCCACCAGAGCTCGCCAATAGTCATTTCTTTTGAAAGTAAAAGGCCAAAAGTAATAGTCACCAAAATTCCAAATTACATTGCAAAAAAAAAAATTTGAAAAGCACAATCACTATGTCTCTCTCTCTCCTGTCTTCTGCCTCTCTTCTTCTAATTCACAACATGACATCAGAACTGGAGGCTCACCAACAACCTACATTGTGCAGATGACAAAGTTTTGCTCACAGTAAAGTGAAGACGATATAAAGCACTTACTGAAGAAGAGCAAAGATAACAACCTTCAGTATGGACTACTTCTTACTACCAAGAAAACAAAAATCCTCACCAGTGGAGTAATAGGCAACATCATGGAGAAAAGATTAAAGCTATCAATGGTTTCATTTTACCTGGCTCCACAATTAATATCCATCGTAGTAGCAGTAAAGAATTCAAAAGATGAATTATCAGCAAACCTGCTGTCAAGGAAATTTCAAAAGTGCTAAACAGAAAGAGTATCTGTCTTTTCAATTGATCCTTATACATATGGAAACTGGACAATGAAGAAAGAAGAGCAAAGAAGAGTGATGCCTTTGAATTGTGATGTTGGAGAGGAGTACTGAATATCCCATGGACTGTCAAAAGAACAAACAAGTGTACCTTGGAGGAAATAACAATCAATCCCTGGAGGCAAGGATGTTGAGACTTTGTCGCCCCTACTTTGGGCATGCTGTTAGAAGGGTCTAGTTCTTAGAAGAAAGATCCCATAATAGGAAGAGCAGGTCAGTGAAAGGGAGGAAGATGCTCAATGGGGTGGAATGACACAGTGACGTAGACTGGGTATGATCCTGGTGAAGAGTGTGAGGATGGAGCAGAACAGGTCAAGGTTTTGATCTGTTGTCCATGGAGTTCTTCTAGCCTTATAACATGTCCGAAGTGTATGAGATGAAGCTTTGTCATCTTTGCCTCCAAGGAGCCTCTGGCTGTGCTTTCTTTAAGACATATGTTTGTTCTTTCAGCAGCCCATAGGATATTCAATATTATTCTCCAACACAACAGCTCAAAGGCATCATCAATTCTACTTCTGTGATCTCAAGTATTTGGAGAATGTTGCTAGAAGCAGCTTTTCCTTGGAGAGGGACATCATGCTTACAAAGGTGAACGGATGGCAATGGGGAGAAAGACCTCAACCAGGTAGACTGACAGTGACCGCAGCAACGGGCTCAAGTGTAAGGACGGCACAGGACTGACTCCAGAATTCAGATCTGTTGTTCATAGGATTGCTGTAAGTCATACCTAATGATAACTAACAACAAACCAACACCACTAATAATCTCAGAGAAGGCACACTGAGAGAGTTAGGATTTCAGATTTCTCAGTATTAATAACACCATCCCCATCATGATGTTAGCAGAGATGATGCCAGGAGCTGTAACTTCTAACCCCTATCCTTAGAAGTCCCTTGTCCCCAGTTCAACAGAGGTGTAGTAAGGAACCTGGGCTTCAACTTCCACCTAATAGGAACAAAGTTACACTCTCTTCTTCCTCTGACAAAGTGATGTCAGAGAAAGTCAACTAAAATACAAAGTTTAAAAAAGATTCACAGCTGCATAAGAGGTTTCATTCAAATATCACACTAGACCAATATCCTGATAGAACTCAAACTGAATGAAAACTAGCAGTAAGATTATCTGACAAATTTTTAAAGCAACCACGAATAAAAGACACCTCCATGAGCAATTATAATATGAAACAAATTAAAAAAAATACAAGCCTCACAAAAAAAAAAAGGAAGAAACTGGAAATTTCAGAACTGAAAAATACATGACTAAACAGAATGAAGGGAACAAATAAGAGAATCAGCGAAATAGAATGGTACAACAGAAATTACAAAATCTGAAAATAGTTTGGGAGGGAAAAGAACAATGTTCTAAATAACCTCAATGCCCTTGAGTTGGAAATGACTCACAGCTGATTCTTCAACAGTTTTTCAGAGCCTATAAATCACAGTAGGCAAGAACGCTTACCTTTCACAGAACAATTAATGGATTTGACACGCCTTAGAGGGTCTACATCTGTATTAACAGCTTAACTCTCTAAAAGACTACACAATAGAACTCCCAAAAATGGACCGAATAAACAAATAAGCAGTCTCAGTTGTGTGCCGGTTAACAAAATATCTAACGTTCAGGAAAGACTGAAGGATAAACTGAAAATTTACCAAATTTGGCAAGATATAAACCTACAGATTCAAGAAGTTGAGTGTAAAAATTCTATGGCAAAAAAAAAAAAAATTCCATGGCAGAAAGTGTCTGATCTCCTCTAACTTCACAAGGAGAACCATCACTAGCATCAGGCCAAGTCTTAGTCCTGTGATACAAAAATCAGACATACTTCCTCTCCAATCTTTTTACCAATCTTGACTCCAGGAGTACCTCCCACATACTTTGTATTTCTGTTAGATTTGGCAATTCATTGCAATGACCACACAGAACACTCAGAGAAGATTCACGATTATGAGGTTTATTAGGGAAGTAATAAATTGCACGCATCCAAGATCAGGAACAAATGAGTTCTTTTAACAGGGCAGTTTCAAGCCCTTGGCATCTGGAGCCTACCCAGCCACTGAGTTGCTCAGCCAAGTGTTAAAAAGCTCTTTGGTGCCCAAAGGCACTCACACCTCTAACAAACTGGGGTCCAAATCACTCTGTTTTCTTGCTTCTGAGCCAAGAAGCTCACTCCACCAATTCCTGCTGGTCTCCTGGTTCTGCTGCCTCTGTTCCTGTCATTTCTCTGCTACAACGTCTCACCCTTTCTGATCACCTCTAGTGTTAAAATACTCTTTCTGAGG
>NW_006400023.1:3084128-3092065 GCF_000299155.1 Elephantulus edwardii | reverse complement strand
GTACACTCACATAAAAATAATAAAATAAAACAAACAAAAAAAATACTCTTTCTGTGTCTCCTGAGTCTCAAAGGTTCTCAGCACGGGGATTCCAGGTTCAAAGGATGTGCTCCACTGCTAGCTCTTCTTGTTAATAACTGCAGTCTCCCTCAGCTCTGAGACTGGATCTCTTTTTTTAAGTATATCAAGTTAGCAAAAGTCAATTCTCTCAAGAGGTTCCATATATATTATTTGCATGGTCCAAGACCCCCCACAGGTTCCAAGACCCCCCCACAGGTTCAATGTACCTTATTTGCGTTCTTAGGAGGCTGTTCAACCAGCCCTTGGTGGGCTGCAAAAAAACATTTTCATAGGCCTACCCATGCAACCAAAATATTGCTAAAGATTATTAAAAAATGGTTAGAAAATACACTGACACAAAATTGCCAGTCCAAGCTGGATTTAAAAGAGGCTATAGCACCAGAAATATCACTGCTGATGTCAAATTAATCTTGGCCAAAAGTAGAATTCTAGAAGAATGCCTATTTGTGTTTTATTGAGTATGCAAAAGAATCATTAAAATTGAAAAGAATGAGAATTCCAGAACACTTAACTATGTCTATACAAAGTCTAGACCTGGACCAAGATACTGTTGTCTGAATACAGCAAGTAAACACTGCAGGGTTTAAAATTAGGAAAGGTATGCGTCAGGGCTGTATCCTTTTTTTCTCTATTCAATCTGCATGATTACTGAGCATATCATTAGAGAAGTGGACTTTTTGAAGAAGTGTGTAGCATCGAGACAGGAGGAAAGATCATCAATAACCTGCATTATGCAGATGATAAAACCTTGCTCACTGAAGATGTGAAGCCTTTGCTGCAGATCAATGGACTGCATCTCACATCAAGAAGATAAAAATCCTCACCACCGGACCAATCAGCAACATATCAACGATTTCACCTTTCTTGGATCCACAATCAACACTCTTGGTACTGGGAGCTCTGGTGGCCTAGTGGCAAGGAGCTGCAACTACAATCCCAGAGGCGCACTTCGAATCCACCAGATGCTCTGCCGGGGAAGGAGGGAAAATCTCCTCCTGTACCAGTCTGATCTGATTTGATGGTACACGCACACAAAAAACGGGGAGCTCTGGTGGCCTAGTGGCAAGGAGCTGCAACTACAATCCCAGAGGCGCATGGTTCGAATCCACCAGATGCTCTGCCGGGGAAGGAGGGAAAATCTCCTCCTGTACCAGTCAACCAGTCAGATCTGATTTGATGGTACACTCACACAAAAATAATAATAAAATTAAAAAAAAAACCAAACAAAAAAACACTCTTGGTACCAAGAATGAGATATCAAGAGATGTACTGGGACAGTGTGCTGTCAGGGATCACTCCAAATTACTGAGGAGTAATGTTGTCAGTTTGAAAACTAAAGTGTACCTGTTACAGGACACAGTCTTTTCAATCACTTGGTATGCATGTGAGAGCTGAACAGTGAAAAAGGATGACATAAGAATTGATGCCTGAGACTTGTGGTACTGGAGACCAATTAAGAGCCCATGGACTGCCAGGAAATAGGTATGTGTTGGAAAAAGTGCAGCAGGAGTGCTCTTTGGAGAGCTTCATTTACATACTCTGGGCATGTTACTAGGCCCACAGTACATCCCTGGTGTACTTTTGACTGCTAATACTGAGCTTCTCTAATAATTCCTTCCACAGAGGTAGTCAATCTGATTCCTGTATAGCCCATCAGTTAAAGTCCATGTGTAAAGTTGCCAATTGCATTTTTAAAACAGATATTTGCAATGAAAAATCACTGAAAATACAAAATTAGATCACTTTATTTCCAGCCTCATTTATGTCACTAAGCCTTTATTTTCCAACTACTATTCTTTCTTCCTGGTTTCCAACTTTCGCATTCTAGTCACCAATTATCATTAACACATCTCAATTGCATGTCCGATCCATTTCAGACTGCAGGATAGGGTAACAACTTCCAATTTTTTCTTCTTTGGCTCTAGACATAGGAGCAAATATTGAATTCGTATTAATGGGTCTTCCCCGTATGCGTATGGATAATATCCTATCACTCACAACACTGTATTTCAGGACAGAACTCGAAATTGACTTTTAGACTTTAAGTGCAACATTCTTCTTCTGGTTTTCATTCCCAGCATAGTACACCATGTGATTATCTGATTCAAAGTGGCCAACGTTCCTCCATCTCAACTCACTAATGCCTAGAATTTCATGTTCATACACTCTATTTCATTTTTTAAAAAATTTTAATGCTTTCCAACATTCAAATTATATCCATTTCATGGTCCAATTATTAAAGGATGTTTGTCATTATTTTTCCTCATTTCAAATGACTTTCAATCTGGGCTCTACCACTACTACTATAACTACCTGCATTCCTCTACTGTTAATAGGAGTTACAGAGGTCTGTTATAGGAACAGTATATTAAAAAACCACTGAACAAAAACAAGCATTAAAAAAGAGACCTTACAAACACTACACAATATGGGTGAGCCTGGAAGACGGTATGCTGAAATAGCTCAGTCACGAAAGAATAAATACTCTTTAATACCACTGTTAAAAATTGGGACTGTGCACACCCATGTTTATCGCAGCTCTGTTCATAATAGCAAGGAGTTGGAAACAACCTAAGTGCCCATCAATAAATGAATGGATAGAGAAGCTGTGGTATATTCACACAATGGAATGCTATGCTGCATTGAAAAACAAGGAACTCATGCAATATTATTCAAAATAAGTGACCCTGGAGGACATTATGCTGAGTGAAGTATCTCAGTTACAAAAGAACAAATACTACATGGTCCCACTGTTGTAAAACAGGACTGACCTCGGGATTGGGGGGAGACTGAGAAAGATGGGTTCAATAATGTATACCGCACTGAAACAGATGAGGGAGAAAACTGTTTAAAAGGGATATGTGATTAGGTATTTTTGTCCTGAAGGGAGTACAGAGCAAAGGCTGCATAGTGGAGTGGACTTGGGGGCTGGGATTGTAAAACAATAAAAGAATTTTTCTTTTACTTTTCCAAGAGGGGAGTGAACTGAGGGGATGGCTGGAAGGGGGGAAAGGTGCAATAATGAATGAATGGAAATCCAAAGTCTTTGTAAATTTTCACTGAAATTAATAATAAATTTAAAAACTTTTGGGGCTGACAGTGGGGATTTGGGGAGAGAACAGGAAAAGTGTGGATAGATAATAATACTGGACTGGAACAGATAAGTGGGAGAACTAAGAGGTATTTATGATTAGACATAACATACAACAATCTGGAACAAGCAAGTATTACAGAGTAGAGTAGGGGAAGGAGAAAGGGCAGAAAATGTGCAACAATGAATGACCCAACCTTTCTGTAAACTTCCGTTAAAATCACAATTTAAAAAAAAAAAAGTGATCATTTAAACCACTTTCCTAGTAAAAGGATCTCTAAGTACAATTATTATACAGGCAAATTCTCCAAGCTATTAAAGTAGAACTAACACAATCTCTTTCAGAAAATAGCTGAGAAGGGAGAACTTGTACAATTTATTGCTTTTTACTGGTTTATTTACAGAGTTTGTATATATTGTTTTTCACACCAGATTTTTCCTATTTCCTTTTCCCAACCCTCCCTCCATCCCCACCTTCCACCCACCCTCACCCTCTGCTCTCCCCTCCCTTGGATCCTCATACTTGTTGTACAATAATGATCTTACACAGTATTTGTCCTTGTGGGACTGAGTTAGTTCATAGCATAATGCTCTCCAGTCCCTCCCAAGTTAGGTAGAAATTGACCAAATCATTCCATCATATGAATGTACCATAATTTCTTAATTCATTTGATTGTGGTCGGACATATGGGCTGTTTCCATGTTTTTACGATGCTGAATAATACTGCAATGAACACTGGTGTACAACTCTCCATTTACATCAGTTCTCATTTTCTTGGGGTATATTCAAAGCAGCAGAATAGCTGGGTCATATGAATTTCTATGTTCAGCTTTTTGAGAAAATCCCAAAATGCCTTCTGGAGTGGTTGTAACATTTCAAAATCCACCAACAATGTATAAGAGTTTCTATCTTGCCATACTGTCTCCAACATTTATTACTTGCTGTCCTGTTAAACTTTACCACTACTACAAGATAGATGGTGAAGAGACTAAGATTGTTAACAGCTTGAGTTTGCTTGGCTCCACAATCAATACTCTTGGTACCAGCAGACAGGAAATAAAGAGACTAATTGCATTGGGAAAGTCTTCTGTCAGAGACTTCTCCAAAGTACTGAAGAGTAATGATGTCAGTCTGGAGACTAAAGGGTGCCTGATACAGGCCATGGTCTTTGCAATTACTTGTTATGCATCAGAAAGCTGAACGAGGAGGGATGATAGAAAAATTGGTGCCTTTGAGCTGTGGTGCTGGAGAAGAGTGTTGAATGGACTGCTAGAAAAACAAAAAAGTGTGTCCTTGAGAGGGTGAGACCAGGCTGCTCCTTGGAGGCAAGGATTCTGAAGCTTCATCTGACATACTTTGGATACATTGCAAGATGGGACCAGTCCTTGGACAGGGACATCACGATTGGGAGGCTGGAGGGGTGGTGCAAGAGAAAAGACCCTCAATGAGATGGATTGATTCAGTGATTGCAGTAATGGGGGTAGGTGTGTCAGAGACAGTAAGACTGACACTGGATAGATCAGGTTTTAGGGCTATTGTACATAGGGTCGCTATGAGTTGCAGGTGACTCTATGGCACATAACAACGGGAAATGGTCTCTCACTGTAGTTTGATCTGCATCTCTCTTATTGCCAGAGACTTTGAGCATTACATGTGTCTGTTGGCCATCCGACTACCTTTCTCTGTGAAAAGTCTTTCCATGTCTTTTGCCCATTTTGTAACTGTGTTATCAGTCTTCTTGTGGAGGCCCAGGAGTATTCTGAAAACTTTCATTATGAGACCCTTGTCTGAGATGGTATTGTCAAATGTTTGTTCCTAGTCAGTAGGTTTTGTTTTCATCCTGTTTGAAAAATTTTTTGATGTGCAGAGAGATTTAATCTTTAGAAAGTCCCATTCATCAATTTTATCTTCCTCAGATCGTGCATTTCTGGCTGTATTTGGAAGTCTCTTAATACCTTAGATTAGGCCTTCTCAGCTTGATCTCAGATTGTCTCTGATGAACTTAATGTATTGGTGCTTTATTTGCAGGTCTCTAATCCACCTTGAGGTGATTTGTGTGTATGGTGTGAGATGTGGATCCTGTTTCAGCCTTCTATAGGTGGAAGTTCAGTTTTGCCAGCACCATAGCTGAAGAGGTTGTCATTTCCCCATTTGATAGGTTTTATTTCCTTGTCAGTATCAGTTGACCATAGGTAGCTGGCTCTATTTCTGGGTTCTCAAATCTGTTCCATTGGTCTATGTGCCCATCATTGTACCAGTACCATGGGCTTTGGTTACTACTGTTTTTGGTTATACAGTAGATTTTGAGGTCAGGGAATGCTATGCTTTCCACTTCATCTTTGTTTTTCAGAAGTGCTTTGCTTTGTACAATTTATTTTATAAATTAATTTCTACTAGCCTGATATTGAGGCCAAGACAATATCAAAAAACAAAATCAAAAACCAATATCCTTCATAAAGAACAGACACAAAAACCCTTAACATAAACAAAAGAGCATTAACAAGTAGAATTTAGTAATAGAAAAAAATTAAACACTATAAACAAGTAAAGTTTATTCTATAAATTCAGGGTGTTTAATTATTTGAAAATAATCATGTTAATAGGCTGAAGAAGGGGAGGGGAAATCACATGATCATACCAAACAATGTATTAAAAGCATTGGCTAAAATCAGTATCTAAGCTTCGTAGATCTCAGGAAAATACAGAAAACTTTCTCAATTTCATAAAAGCACCAACAAAACATGGATTAGGGCTATGACCAAACTGAAGTATGTTAAGATTCCACCCTTAATCCTTTTACATCTATTTGGTTTACAAGTTATGGAAAAGTACAGTTTCCAAGTTACATATATGTATGTATTTTAGGGAGACACAATGTAACCAGGTTGCTTATTAGAGGCAAGGATATTACTTCATCTCATATAGTTCGGGCATGTTGTCGAAAGGGCCAATCCTTCAAAAGACACCATGATGGGAAAAGTGAAGGTCAGAGAGAGAAGGAAATTCTCAGCAAGATGGACTGATGAGAGTTAACTTTAAAAGTGGGCTTGAGCATGACAGCATGTCGGAGATCATAAGGACAGGGCAGGGTAAGGCAGAATTCAGATGTGTTCTTCATAAAGTTGTTATAAGTGATAGTTAACTTGATGGCACAGAAACACAACAATTCGATCCATAATACATATCAAGAAAAACAGAAATAAAACTATCTCTATTTGCAAATGATGATGTACATTAAAAAATTCTAAGTAGTCTACCAAAAAAGCGGAATTAATTTGTTCTTCCAAGTGGTAGTATAAAAGAAAGAAAAAAAATTGTTTTACTTCAATTCAACTTCTATGAGTTCTAATGGCCTAGTGGTAAATAAAGAGTTGCACTGCCAACTCAAAGGCACATGGTTAGAATCCACCAATGCTCCATGGGAGAAAGATGAGCAAAACATGTGACTTATATACTTCAGCCTATAGAATGCTGGTGAGAAAAATCAAGGAAATATTAAATAGCAAAACAAGAGTATTTGTGGATTTCTTACTATGTGCCACCAGGTCTGAACCATAGCTGTCCCTCCAGGGTGCTTTCAGAGGCTATAAACCTGGATGGAGGTTAGTAGAGAAGCAATTAGTAGATTTGAACCACCAGCCTTTGAGTTGGTAATACAATTATCTACTAGGCTACCAGAGCTCCCTCGCTATTCATGAATTAAAGACTCAAGAAAGATGTCAAATCTCCTAAAATTGTAAACACGCTCCAAGCAATTTCTATCACAATCCCAGATAGGTTATTTCTGTAACATAAACAGATTATTCTAAGTTTATATAGAAAGGCAAGGGAATGTTTTTATGTGCCATCAAGTCAGCTATGACTCACAATGACTCTGCACAACAGATCTGAACATTGTCCTATACTGTACCATTCTCATTAATTCCAACATGCTCAAGCTCATTTTTACAATCAATTCATCCCAGTGAGGGTCTTCCTTTTTCACTGGCCCTCTACCTTTCATATGAAGAATATCAAAGATTTTCCCCTGAGATAGTTCAAACCAGGAACGCCTTCATTCAGTCTAAAACAGGAATCACAAGACCAACTATTAAAAAAAAAAATCAATGCAAGTGGAGAAACTCTTAACATCCATCCACTGTTGATAGGGATATAAAACAGTGCAGTCAGGAATGTGATGCAAAATATAATGAACTCTATCAAATCCTAAAAATCTTAGATTTGTTTAAACCCAGTTCTATGACCAGTGTCAATCCATCTCGTTGAATCTTCTATTGCTTTCCTCTGTAGAGTTGATGGAGGGACGTGGCGCCTTTCACACCTGCAATACTGTTTTTAGTAGCTCTAAAGCTGTTCTAGATAATAGAAGAATGTCTATTTGTATTTTATTGAATATGCAATGGCATTTTATAATGTGGATCTTAACAAACTTTGGCCAACATTGAGAAGAATGGAAATCCCAGAATTGTGCTCATGTGAACCTAGACCAAGACACTGTCATGAAAACAGAGCAAGGGAACATTTCATAGTTTAAAATCAAGAAATGCATATGTAAGAGTTGTATACTTTATCCCTAAGTATTCAAACTGTATGCTGAGCAAATCACGTGAGAAGCTAGACACTATGATATGACATCTAGATCAGAGAAAGGTTCACGTACAACCTGCATTATTCACATGACATAATTCTACTTGACTGCTGAAAGTAAAAAATATGAGATACGCCCTGCAACTTTTAACTTGTTAAATTTGTGTCTTCTAGGCT
>NW_006400023.1:3051730-3081323 GCF_000299155.1 Elephantulus edwardii | reverse complement strand
ATTTGACATCCTCCCACAACTCATCTGGTCTTCGCTCATTAGTGTTCAAGGCCTCAAACCTGTTCCTGAGATGATTCTGAAATTCAGGTGGGATGAAATCAAAGTCATATTTTGGCTCCTGTGGATTTGGTTTAATTTTCCTCAGCTTCAGCTTGAACTTGCATATGCACACCTATGCATCCTTGGTACTAGGAGTCAAGAAATCGGAAATATACTGCATTGGGAAAATTTGAAGTCAGAGACCTCTTCAAAAGTACCAAGAACCAATAATGTCAGTTTACAGAATAAGGTGTGCCTGATTCAGGCCATGGTCATTTTAATCATTTGCTATGCATCTAAGAGCTGGACAATGAATAAGGAAAACAGAAAAAGAATCAATGTCTTTCAGTTGTGGTATTGGAGAAAAGTACTAAATATCCCAAGGACTGCCAGAAGAACAATCATACTTTGAGAAAGTGCAGCCAGAGTGCTCCTTAGAGATAAGGATAAAGACGTTTTACCTCACAAATCTTGGGCATGTTGTTGTATGTTGACAAGTCAAAACCAACCAGTAGCTGACCCTCAGATGGGTTTTTAGAGGCAGTAAATTACACCTTCTTCCTTCTTCCACAGAGCAGCTGGTGGATTTGAACCATGTGCCTTTGGGAATGCAGCACAGCTTCTTATCTCTAGGCCATCAGATGTTCCTGGGCATGTTGTTAGGAGGGGCTATTTCCTGTAAAGGGATATCATACTTGGAAAGAGAGGAAGACCTTCAATGAGATGGACTGAAACAGTGACTGCAGCAACAAGCACAAGTGTGTCACAGATGATGAGGATGGCACAGGATAGGATCAGAATTCAGATCTGTTTTTCACAGGGTCACTATCAGTTGCACTTGATTCTATGACACCTAACAACAACAAAACAAACGTGGTCTGTTAATCCAAAGGTTGTGCCTTTCTATCAGTTCTAATCCAGCCGGGGCTCCTCAAGATAAGGATGGGCAATCTCCTCCCAGCCTCTGAAACTCAGGGAGTCAGCTGTGAAACAGTTCCAAGTCAACAGCAGTGAGAAAAGCATTTGATTTCTTAGCTTTTCTTATTATACCATGATATCACTTGTAAAGGATGATTTCACCGTTTTTTTACACAATGTGTGAAATAATTATTTCTTTCTTCTCTTACTGCATTTATCCAAATATTCTTAACCTGTGGGTTAATAGGTAATATGAGATGGAAAGTATGTGGACTTGGATAAGAAAAAATTTTCTTTGTTCTGCTAATCTCTAAATGAAAATTAAAATTTCTTTCATTATAAAAGTTGTCGTGTGCCATCTGATAGAACCAATTCATAGCTGACCCTCTAGCAGGGTTATAACTCAGAGGCTATAAATCGCACAAGAGCTCGTCCATCTTTCTCCCCTCAGAGCACCTGGTGGATTCAAATTTACTGAGTAGGGAACTGCTTACTCATCAGACAATCACAATTCAAGAAATAATTTTAAAATACATTTGATGTGGTCTTTCTTCCATTCCTGATGGAATAAAGGTAAACCAGAGTAGAATGAAGCTCTAAATTCAACTAAATCATAAATAAGACAGACATCTTTATTCACGTTGGAGGTTCTCTCAATCAAAATTTCTTAACTCTTATGGCTCATAACAATTACACAGTCTGGCAATACTTCTGAATGTTATTCTTAGAATGTTATTCAGTAAAAAAAAAAATACTACTATGTAATACTACAAAGAATAAAATTAAAGAACTATTAAATAGTTATCAAAATACTAAAATTATAACTTGTTATAGTGATTAATAGAGAGCTCTGGTAGCCCAGTGGCAAGAAGGTGCACTGCAATCCCAAAGACACACAGTTCTAATCCACCAGCTGCTCCATAGGAGAAGGATGGGCAATCTCCTCCTATTTGATTAACTGCCTCTGAAAACCCACTGGAAGGTCAGCTATGGGTTGGTTCCAACTTTACAGTACACAACAATATAGTTATTAATAAATTTCTCTTTAATAGGCTTTGGTGTCACAGCCTGTGGGGAGTTGCTCTGCCAACCCAGAGGCTGTGCCTCTTTGGCAGTTTGACTCCCCCACAGTTTCAAGTGTGGAGAGACGGGCAGTCTCCAACTCTCAGTTCTGGAAAACCACTGAAGGGTCAGCTCTGAGTCAATTCTGACTCAATGGAAATTACTTGGACTGTATTTTTTTTATTAATACAGTAACATGTGGTAACAATTCTAAGAACTATCATATTTCAAAACTAATCTTGAGTATAATCTGGGTACCTGCAGTAACTATCATGAAAATCTCTTTTCTGTTGGTGATATCACCAAGCCCCTCTCCTTTATAGTACATTCTGACTCATGACAATTTCCTCTGTTACAGAGTAGAACTGCTCAGTAGTATTTTCTCAGCTGTAATCTTTATAAGGATCCCTGGTGGTGAACCGTGTTTTGAGTGCTTGGCTGCTAAACGAAAAGTAAGCTGTTCAAAACTCATACAGTGACTCTAGGGAGAAAGACATGGTGATTAACTTCTGTAAAACCAAGAAAACCATAAGAAGCCATTTTATGTTACATGGGATTGCTATGAATCAGAAAAGATTTGCACACAACAATCTTTATGGAAGCCTATCTATGATGCTTTATTCTTTGATGTACTAGGTGGATTCCAACAGCTAGCCTTTAGATTAAAAGCTGAGTACAAACATTTCATGCCATGCAATGGACCTTAAGAACTATCACAGAAACTGCTAATATTACTCTACTTTCTGGTGGTCTAGTGAAAAGGAGTTGCACTGCTAACCCAAAGGTAGTAGTTTCAAATCCACCAGGTAGTTCGAGAGGAAAAAGATGGGCAATCTCTTCCAGGGCGATTTTTAAGCTCTAGAAACCTACTGTAGTGAAAACTAAGTTGTTTCCAACTCAAATGCACACAACAGCAACTTTCATAATTAAAAGTAATTTTCATTTCCATTTAGAGATTAGGAGAAATAAAGAAAACTTTTTTCCTCGAAAACCCACAGAGGTTTAGCTCTGAATTATTTCCAAACCAATAAACAATGACTCAGGTTTTTTTAATTTTAGTCTGTTAATGACCTAAACTAATACTGAATTTTTGTCTCATGTTTAAACCACCAAATGTGTCATCCCAAGAGTACACATCTGGAACCCTAAAAACGGATCTTATCTGTAAAATAGACTCCTAGCTCACTCTGCATTTCTCAAGCTTAAAGAAGTGAAAAACAAATTTAAGCCTCGTGTTGCAATACTGAAAGATGCTATGGCAATATATTGAATGACCTACAAAGCATCAAAAGAAAAAGGAGAAAATACACAGAATCAATACGCCAGAAAGAACTGACTTGACACTGAAAAATTTCAGGAAGTACCATATAAAGAGGAGCCCATGGTAATGGAGGAGGAAGTGGAAGCTGCATTCCAGGAATTGAGGGGATATCCATTGACTTATTTCAATTAACAGATACAACCGTGGATGCACTCACCAGTTTATGCCAGGAAATTTGAAGAAGAGCTGCCTGGCCATCAGAAGAAATCCATATTTGTTCCCATTCCCAAGAAAGGTGATCCAATTGAATGGGGAAACAATCAAACAATATCATTAATATGACTTGCAAGCAAAATACTTCTGAAGAGCATACAAAAACAGCTAGAACAAGGAAGCTTTGGTGGCCTAGTGGCAAGAAGCTACACTGCAATCCCGAAGGTATACACTTTGAATCCACCAGATGCTCCACTGGAGGAGAGGCAATCTCCTCCTATGCCAGTCGGATTTGATTTGACGGGACACAAAAATAAAAACAAACAAACAAAAAATGACGGCTAGCACAGTACATAAATAAGGAACTGCCAGAAGTTCAAGCAAGATTTAGAAAAGGCCATGACACTGCTGATGTTAGATGAATCCTGGCTAAAAGTAAGGAACACCAGAAAAATGTCTATTTGTGCTTTGTTGATCATGCAAAGGCATTTGACTGTGTGGAATACAAGTTGTGGCTGACAATGAGAAGAATGGAAATCCCAGATTGATTGTGCTCATGTGGAACCTATACCTGGAGCAGGAAGCTGTTGTGCAAACATAGCAGGGGACAATGCATGGTTTAAAATTGAGAAGGAAGTCTGTCAGGGTTGTCTCCATACCTATTTAATCTGTATGCTGAGCAAATTATCTGAGAAGCTGGACTCTATGAAGAGGAGTGTGGCATCAAGGCTGGAAGAAGACTTATCAATAACCTGTGTTATGCAGATGATACAATTCTGTTGCCTGAAAGTAAAGAGGACTTGAAGCAGGACTTGAAGCACTTGTTGCAAAAGATCAAGGAATGAAGCTTTCAGTATGAACTGCATCTCAATGTCAAGAAAGCAGATTCTTACTACTAGATCGATAGGTAGTGTTATGATGGATGGAGAGGTGACTGCAACTGTCAAAAGTTTCATCTTACTTGGATCCGCAATTAACACCCTTGGTACCAGCAGTCAGGAAATAAAGAGACACACTGAACTGGGAAAATCTGCAGTTAAGGACCTCTCCCAGTTTTTGAGGAATAATGTCAGTTTGAGGACTAAGGTGCGTCTGATTCAGGTCATAGTCTGATTACTTGCTATGCATCTAAGAGCTGGACAATGGTTAAGGATGACAGAAGAACTGAGGCCTCTGAGCTCTGGTGTTTGAGAAAAGCAGTGAACATCCACAGACGACCTGGTGAACAAATGGATATGTCTTAGGGTGCAGCAAGAGTGATGTTTGGAGGAAGAATGATGAGGCTTTCACTTTACATATTTTGGGCATGTTGCTTAGGAGGGGTTATTCCTTGGAGAAGGACATGATGCTGGGAAGGGTAGAGGGTCAGCAAAGGAGAGAAAGACCCTCAAACCAGGTGGAATGACATAGTTACTGCTGCAATGGCCTCTTGCATGTCAGGAAGTGTGAGGGTGGCACAGGATATAGCAAGGTTCAGATCTTTTGTTCACAGGGTTGCTATGAGTCATACTTCACTCGATGGCACCTAACAACAACCACCAACAATTTAATTAGTCAAGGTAAAGTCACAATTGATTGTAGTGGACCCCAAATCTAGTAAGTGATATCTGAACCCAGTCCTATCCTGTGCCATCCTCATAACCTCTGACACACTCAAGCTCAACTCAAAGTCACTGCACTCACTTTGTGAATCCACCTGGTTTCAGTCTTCCTCTCCTCTGCCATCCTTCCACCGTTCCAGGTATGATATCCTTCTCCAAAGAACAACTTCTCCTAGCAACATGCTTAAAAGTATGTGAGGCAAAGCCTCATCATTCTTCTTTGTCTACAAGGAGGACTCTGTCCGTACCTTCTCAAAGAAATAACTATTTATTCTCTTGGCAGTCCATGGGATATTCAGCACTCTTCTACAACAACACAGTTTAAAGGCATCAAATCTTCTTCTGTCATCCTTATTCACTGTGTCAAATGAATAGCAAAGTGACTGAAAAGATCATGGCCTGGATCAGGCACACTTTTGTTGTTAGTTGTCTACAACTATAGACCACAGAAACCCTATGAACAAAGCCCTATCTTGCACCATCCTCATGATCTCTAATATGCTTGAGTCCTGTTTATAGTCACTCAATCTATCTTGCTTAGGTCCTTCCTCTCTTTCTCTGACCCTTTACCTTTCCCAGCATGCTTTTTCCAAGGGCTGGCCCCTGCTGACAACATGAAGAAAGGAAAATTTAGATACAGAAACAGAAGGCACACAGGTTAGAAGGCTATTTAAGGAGGAAAAGACTGGAGTGATGCATCTACAAAGCAAGTAGACAAAGGACTGTTTGCAACTACTAGAAGTACAGGACAGTTTCTCACTCAGGGCCATCAGAAGGAACTAATCCTGCTAACATTTTGAGATAACTGAGGTAGTTTTTTGTTAAGCTAACTAGTTTGCACTAATTTTGTTACAGCCCTTCTAGGAAAACTAATACAATGATCAAACTGGTTCTTTTCACTATATTGCTGGATATAGTTTGCCAGATGGTGGTTGTTAAGATACCATAGCATCAAGTGAAATGTGACTCACAGCTAACCTTGTAGCAGGTTTCCAAGGCTTTAAATCACAAAGCAGGAGACTATCCATCTTTGTCTGGAGGAGCTACTCACTGGCAGAGTCAAGCTCCAGGGCAGCCTATGGGTTAGCAGTGCAACTCCCTATGGACTAGGGCACCAAAGAGTCAGCCTCTCAATGGCAATCAAGTGAGAAGTGAATTACAGCTGACCCTTCAGCAGGCTTTCAGAGCCTGTAAATCACACAGGAAGAGATTGCCTATCTTTCTCTCGAGGGGCTACTGGTGAATTCAAATTGTGAGAAAGGTGTTGCCTTTTGGTTAGCAGCACAATAACCCAGAGTCCATGCCACCAGAGCACTATTAAGGTGGTGGTAGTTGCTGTTAGGTGCCGCTGAATCAAGTATGACTCATAGCGATCCTATAAACAACAGTTCTAAACCCTGCCTTATCTGCTGCCATCCTCACTGTTTGACACACTTGAGCCCATTGGTGAAATCACTGTGTCATCCATGCGGTTATAAGGGTCTTCCTCTCTTTCGCTGTCCCTCCACCTTCCCATGAATGATGTTCCTCTTCACGGAAAAGGCCCTCCTACCAACATGTCCACAGTATATGAGATGAAGTTTTATCATCTCTGTCTCCAAGAATGCACTTTTTCCAAGTCATATCTATTTGTTCTTTGGCGATCCATGAAATATTCAGTACTCTTCTCCAGTAGCACAACTCAAATGCATCAATTTTTCTTTGGTCATCCTAATTAACTGTCCAGCTCTCTGATACGTAGAAGGTGATTGAGAAGACCATGGCCTGAATCAGGCATACCTTAGTCTTCAAACCGACATCAATGCTCTTTAGTATTTTGGAGAAGTCTCCAACAGCAGACTTGCCCAATGCAATGTCTCCTGATTTCTTGACTGCTGGTACCAAGGGTGTTGATTCTTGATCCAAGCAAGGTGATAGAATTGATAGCTTCAAATCATATGTTGACAGTTGGTACTATAGTGAGAAACTCTGTTTTGATGTTGAGATATAATCCATACCAAAAGCTGTAGTCCTTGACCTTCTGCAACAAGCATTTCATATCCTCTTCCCTTTCAGCAAGCAAAGTTGTGTTATCTGCCCAACACAGGTTGTAGATGAGTGTTCCTCCAATCCTAATGCCAGCAACAAACAGGGGCACATATATCTATTTGAATCATGGCTCTGGCTTCTTAAACACATTATTTCCAGTCATGGAATTGCTGGGTCAAATGGTATTTCTATTTCTGACATTTTTAGATAGGTTTGGACCAACTTCCATAGTGGTTGCACCATTTTATATTACCATCAGTAGTGCATAAGGGTTCCAATCTCTCCACAACCTTGCCAGCATTTGTTGTTTGCTGTCCTGCTGAACTTCGCTATTGTTGCTGGAGAGGTACTCAATTTTAAACATACTTAATGTTACTAAATTCTATAGTTAAAAATTGCTAAAATGGTATATATCTGTTATGTCTATTTTGTTATTGTTTACTACTATTAAGTTGATTTTGACTCTGGGTGACCTGTGCTTTCAAGTAAAATTGCTTCACAGGGTTTTCTTTGCCATAATCATAACAGCTGTTATTGTCATGTACTACTGTCAAGTCAGATTCAACTCATAGCTGACCCTCCAACTGGTTTTCAGAGGTTGTAAACTGCACAGCCCATCTTTTTCCCAGAGGAGCTATGGTGGATTCAAACCATCTGCCTTTGGGTTGGCAGAGCAATTCCTTACCACTAGGTCACCAGAGCTCCCTAATCTTAACAGCTGTTGTTGTTGTTAGATACCACTGAGTAAGAGCCAACTCATAGATGACCCTCTAGTGGGTTTTCAGAGGCATGACAGGAGAATGCTTGTCTTTCTCCCAAGAAACAGCTAGTGGGTTTCAACCATCAGTCTTTGGGTTGGCAGAGTAACTCCTCACAACTAAGCCACCAAAACTCCCTAACACTAGCACACCATCCCAAAAAAGAAATATATTTATGAGAGCAGGAAGGAAGGTACACTGCTACTATTAAATGATGATGGCATTAAAATAGCAGCACCAGAGGTAAAAATCTTGAATTCTAATCCAAGATAAGAAAATCATCTGATAACAAAGGCATCTTAGCCTTCCTTTCCTCACTGATGCAGAGTCAATTTCAATTCATAGCTGGTCCTATAATCGACATTCCAAGGTTGTAAACAGCACAGGAGGAGACTATCCACTTCAAAGCTCCAGTGAAGCACCACCTTTGGATTAGCAGGTCAAATCCCTGGGCTTCCAGAGCTCCCCTACAAAGCAACTTAGGTAACACTTTATACTACTACTAAATGTTAGAATACTTGGTTGCTAAGTGAAAAGTTGCAGGTTCAGGTCCACTTGGTAGGACCTCAGAAGAAAAGTCTGGCGAGCTACCTGCAAAAAAATTAGCCACTGGAGATTCTGTGAAACACAGTTCTACTCTGTCACACATCGGATCACCATGGGTCAAAAATGGCTCAACCATAACTAGTTTAGGATTACGTTTTTCCTGAAGTCAGGGGGGAGGGGAGAGTAGGGCAAAGGGATGTGGGGTATGAAAATGTCCTTTAAAAAGAGGAAAATGCTAGAAAGAAGCTTTTATAAGCAACAAGGGATAGATTAGATTTTCAATATAAAAAACAGAAGATACAATAGGTAATAAATATATGCTTGAAGCAAGTAGGAAAGCAAGTATGTGTGGTAAAAATTTTAAACCGCAAATTATCCCCTGGAGTCTTCATAAAACCAAACAATAGTTTGGCTTAATTAGTAAAAAATATCTGCCATGTGAATTATGCTCTTTTAAAAACCATCTACACAGGACTAAAATGGGGTTTTAAACTGGTTCAGACAGGTTCAATCATGGCCAAAAAAGTTACACTGGAAAAAACCCAAAATTTTAAAATGTGGGTGAATCGCAACATTAACATGAATGGAAAAAACTACGTTTTGAAGACCTGCTAAAAATCTGAAGACCTGCTAAAAATCTCCTTATTACAAAACAAAGGCAGCATGTGGGTAGAAGAGCAACCAGATCTCTTGACCCTCGGATTCAAAAAGGAAAACATCACTCAAAGATGGCAGCCCAAGAATGAAGTGGACCCTGCTGCTTTGAACATGTATACTCTTCCCAGGCCTGGAATTAATTTACCCTCAGGCATTAGCTTCACAAAAGGGCTCACTATGACTCCTTCACTCATCCTTTGGGCAATGGTGTTCTCCTGAATAACCAACAAAAAAGATAATGTACCTGCCTCCTTCTTGAAGATAGCCCTTGTACTATATTCAGTAGAAAATGGCTGTTATATAGCCAGATGAAAAAGTTTTATAACACAACTGAAAGACTAAGAATATACACTGTGGTTTAACAATGAATGACTGGAAACCTTAAGTCTCTGTAAACTTTCATTAAAATTAGTTTAAAAAAAAAAAGGATTTACACTATGTAAACAGTCTACCAGCAATTCCAAGAAATCAGTTAAGACCTGGTCAAATGACAAGATCTATATTTGTTCCCATTCCCCCCAAAAAAGGTGATATGATGTGGAAATTAACAAATAATATCAATTTGTTCATAAATATGGAACAAGGATACAATCCTGATGCAGAGTTTTCTCAATTCTAAACCACGCTGAGTTTCCTTGTTTCGTTTGGACAACAGCTTCCTGTTCTAAGTTTCATGTAAGCAAAATTAAGTGTTCTAGAATTCTCATTCCATGTTAGCCATAGTTTTGATATGATCCACACAGCCAAATGCTGCGGTTAATTAAAATTCAAACCGACATTCTTTTGATATTCTCTGGTTTCAGCCAGGATCCATCTGATGGCAACGATATCCCTGGTGCCACAGTCTATTCTAAATCCAGCTTAAATTTCAGGTGGTTCTCTGTCAATGTACTGTTCTAGCCACTTTGGATGTTGTTTGTTGTTTAATGCCGTCGAGTCGTAGACGACTCATAGCGACCCTATGAACGAACAGCCTGAGCACTGTTCGTACATAGAGTTTCCAGAGGCAAGCCATTTTGGAAGTGGATGCCGCTCCTGCTTCCAGGCTTGATTTAGTCGGGAAGCTCCAGCCAACATTGTCTACCATGGGTGCCCATTACCACGATTGGCACATCACTGTCACAGGCTTCAGCATCACAGCAACCACGAGTTACCTCTGTACAGACAATTTGAACCTGGCCGCGGGCCACAGATGACAATCACCCACCTTCGGTTTGGTAGCACGGCTTCCTTCCACTAGGCCAACATAGCTCTCGCTTGGTTGTCGTCATTGTTATTGTTGTTTAATGCCGTAGAGTCGTAGACGACTCATAGAAACCCTATGAACGAACAGCCTGAGCACTGTTCGTACAAAAAGTTTCCAGAGGCAAGCCATTTTGGAAGTGGATGCTGCTCCTGCTTCCAGGTTTGATTTAGTCGGGAAGCTCCAGCCACTTTGGATAATCATTAGAAATATTTTGTTTGCATGTGATATTAATGATATTATCTATGATTTCCACAATACCTTGAATCATTGTCCTTGGGAATGGGCACAAATAAGGATCTCTTCCTATCAGTCAGCAAAATAACTATCCTCCAAATTTCCTGGCATAGACGGGTGAGCACATCTAGGACTTGGATCTGTTATTAGCAACATGTGAACTGGTTTTCTATTAATTTCAGGGTTTTGTTTTGTTTTGGGTATTTTTTGCCAGTGCCTTCAGTGAAACTTGAATGTTTTCCTTTATTTCCACTGGCTCTTGCTCATATGGTACTTCCAGAAATATTTCTGTGTCCAACAATTCTTTCTGGTACAATGACGCTATGTATTCCTTCCATCTTCTTTTGATGCTTACTGGATCATTTAAGATTTTGCCCATGACCCATCTTTGTATTAAAATTCGAAGCTTGAATTTCTTTTTCAGTTCTTTCAACTTTAGAAATGCCAAGCAAATTTTTCTTTTTTTAATCTCCAATTCCAGCTCTTTGCACAGCAGTCTTTTATAATATTTTGTTTTGTCTTCTCGAGTTGCCCTTCGAAACCTTCTGTTCATCTTTCTGACCTTGTCATTTCATCCCTTTCTTTTGGCTTCTCAACACTCCAGTGTAATTTTCAGTCTTTTCTGACAACCATTTTGGTCTTTTCTTCTGTCTTTATAAGAACCTTCTTTCTCTTCATATATCTTTAACGTTATCCCATAACTCTTCTGGTCTTCAATCATTTGTGTTTAATGCCTCAAACCTATCCTGGAGATGATATTTTAAATTCAGGTGGAATCAACTCAAGGTCATATTTTGGTTCTGGTGATCCTATTTTCTTCAGCTTCCATTTGAACTTGCACATGACACAGCGACTGCAGCAAAGGCTTCAAGTATGTCAGAGATAATGAGAATGGCACAGGATGGGGCAGGGTTCAGATGTGTTGGTAAAGATAAGCGGTACTCGACTCAATGACACCTAACAATAACAACCTGAATACTGCAATTTAGTTTTTAAATATCAACCACTGCCTGGCACTGTGGAAATTCCTACTGTTATTGATTGCTGGCATGGTAGTATATTGAACTGCTAACTGACAAAGAAGCAGTTACACCAAGTGTTCCAAGGAAGACAAATGAGTAGTTTGTCTACAGATCTATAGGTTTATAGACTCAGAAATCCAACGGAAGGCAACTGTGAGTTGGAATCTACTCAATGGCCATGGGTTTACTAACTTAGAAGAAAGCCATCCATAGCAAAGAATCACAGAAGACTTTTACCAACATCTACAAAATAACACATTTACATTTTTATTCTCATTTGTTAGTGAGCTGTTGAAATAAAAAGCTGGGTGGGTGGACAAAGAAGGTTATGTACAACTGAAATATAAAAAACTATTTTTTTCAAATGGCAAAAATACTAGAGTTGCCAGAATACTGAAGTATTTTTGTGTATGTAAGGAAAAAAACAGATGATTCAAATTGGTAGCACAAATCAAACTGCATTAAATAAAATAATTAACTGCATAGAAAGGATGGAGATTGAGGTCTGTTTTTAAAATGTTCAGCTGTTGAAACAGTAAATCATATTTAAATACCTTGAGATCTTTATAGTATGCTACAGTGATATAATAAAAAAGATGTGCTGGTGGTTTAGTTTGTACCAAATACACTACTAATCCAAAGACTGTGCAACTCTGGCAGTTCAAATCCACTAGCCTCCACCATTTACAACCTCTGAAACCAAATGTCTCATGAGTTGGAAATTACTGAACGGTAGTGAGAATAAATCCGAATAAAAACTGATCTTGTTATTTATCAAATAAATGTATGTCATTTTTTTAATGTCATTTTTTAATTCTTGAATACAAGCAAGGTAACTTGGAAAGGACTGAACTTCACAACAGAGCAAAGAAGAATTGTTGTTGTTGTTGTTATGTGCCATCGAGTCGCTTGCGACTCATAGCAACCCTATGTACAACAGCCCTAAACTCCTCTCTGTCCTGTGCCAATTGCACCATCTCCAATACACCCATCCCAATTGCTCCAGTCACTGATTCAATCCACCTCATAGAGGGCCTTCCCCTCCTGTGCTGTCCCTCCACCCTACCAAGCATGATGTCCCTCTCAAACACCGGTCCCTCCTTAACAAAATGTCCAAAGTATGTTAGACGGAGCCTCAGAATCCTTGCCTCCAAAGAGCTGCCCGGTTTAACCCTCTCCAGGATGAATCTGTTTGTTTTCCTAGCAGTCCATGGTACCCTCAATACTCTTCTCCAGCACCACAGCTCAAAGTGTCATTGAGTTGACTATGACTCATAGTTAACTTATGAACAACAGCTCTGAACCTTATCCTATCCTGTGTCATCCTTTCTGATCTCTGATGCACTCAAGCCCTTTGTTACAGTCACTGAGCCAATTCAACTCCCTGACACTCTACTCTTTTGATGACCCTCTCTCTACCTTTTCTAGTATTCCACACACACACACCCCCCCCCGCAAGGACTGCTCCCAAAATGTGTGAGAAAAAGTTTCATCGTCCTTGCCTCTAGGGAGCACCTTGAAACTTCATCCAAGACAGGTTTGTTCTTTTGGCAGTCCAAGAGATATCCAGCACTCTTCTCCAATACCACAATTAAAAGGCACCAATTCTTCTGTCATACTTAGTCACTGTCCAACTTACTGATGCATAAAAAGCAAGTGACTGCCACAAGAAAAAGACTGGTAACAATCACAAAATGGGCAAAAGACAAGAAAAGACTTTTCACAAAGGAGAACATCTGGATGACAGACAGACACATGAAGAAATGCTCAAAAATCACTGGCAATAAGAGAGATGCAAGATACTATCTCATTCCCCTGGCAAAGTTTAACAGAACAGCAAAAAATAAATGTTGGAGAGGATGTGAAGAGATTAGAACTTCATTCAGTGCTGTTGCTGTTGTTTGCCTTCGAGCCAGAACCCAGTCATGGCTGACTCTCCAGCAGATTTCAGAGGCAGTTAATCATACAGGAGGAGATTGCTCAACCTTGTACAGAGACTGCTGGTGGATTAGAATCTGTGCCTTGGAGACTGCAACAGAATTTCTTGCCACCAGGCCACCAGTGCTCCCCTGCATTGCTAGTGGGATTGTAAAATGGTATAGCCACTCTGGAAGGCAGTTTGGGATTTCCTCAAAAAACAGAACAAAGAAATCCCATGAGACCCAGAGATTCCACTGCTAGGAAATATCAAATGGAAATTAAAACCAAGATATTAACAAAGATATGTATATCTATATTCATGGTAGTGTTATTCAAAATAGCAAGAAAATAGAAAAAGTCCAAATGCCCATTAACAAAGTAATGGATTGAGAAATCATGGTACATCCACACAATGGAATACTATTCAGCACTAAGGAACAACAATTTTGTAAAATACTATGTAACATGGGGAAGTCTAGAGGGCATTGTGCTAAATGAACTAACTCAGCCTCATAAGGACAAATAATGTATTATTACAGTAAGACCATTATTATAAAAACAGAAGGGTAACTAGTTAGATGTGTATAAATGTCCAAAAGAGGAAGGTGAAAGGGGGAAGAGGGAAGAAAAAGGGGAAGGGTAGAAATCACCAGAAAAGCAGTTTAGTGGGCAGATGAGGGACTAAAGGAACAGGAAAGATGCAATAGAGATGTAAAAGGGTGAGTAATAATAGGCATAGATCAATGGTAATTATATAAAAAACAATACATATGAATGATCATAGGAAACATAAATGAAAAAACTGTGAAAATACAATGTACATGACTAAAAAAAGCAAATGAAAAAACTATGGCTTGGGCGAGGCACACCATAGTCCTTTCAACTGGCACTGTTTTCTTTAGCACTTTGAAGAGGTCCCAGAAAGCAGATTTTCCCAATGCAACATGTCTTCTGTTATTGACTGCTGTTACCATGAGTACTGATTGTGAATCCAATCAATGACTATCAACACAATCATTAACAACTTCAATCTTTTCTCCTCTTTTATGATGTTGTCTACAGGGAGAGAGGTGTAAAGAGTTTTGTTTTCTTGTAGTTGAGATTTAATTCATATTGAAGGCTTCAGTCTTTGATCTTCTGCAGTAAGTGCTTCAAATCCTCTTCACTTTCTACAAGCAATGTTGTGCCATCTGCATAGCCCAGGTTGTTGATAAGTCTTCCTCCAGTCCTGATTCCACATTCTTCTTCATTTAGGATTGTTGTTGTTATGTGCTATCGAGTTGCCTGCAATTCATAGTGATCCTACCTTGCTCTATCCTGTGCCAATCTTAATGTCTCTGATACACCTACCTCCATTACCCCAGTCACTGAATTAATCCATCTCATCGAGGGTCTTCCTCTCTTGCACTGTCCCTCCACCCTCCCAAGCATGATGTCCCTGTCCAAGGACTGATCCCACCTTGCAACATGTCCTAAATATATCAGATGAGGCTTCAGAGTCCTTGTCTCCAAGGAGCAGCCTGGCTTCATCCTCTCCAGGATAAACTTGTTTGTTCTCCTAGCAGTCCATGGTATATTCAATACTCTTCTCCAGAACCACAGCTCAATGGCATCAATTCTCCTTCTGTCATCCCTTGTCATTGTCCAGCTTTCTGATGCATAGCAAGTAACTGCAAAGACTATGGCCTGTATCAGGCACACTTTAATCTCCAGACTGGCACTGTTGCTCTTTAGTACTTTGGAGAGGTCTCTGACAGCTGACTTTCCCAATGCAATTCATTTTTAAATTTCCTGTCTACTGGTACCAAGAGTGTTGACTCTAGAGCCAAGCAAACTGAAGCTGTTAAGAGTCTCATTTAATACAGCTTCTCAAATTATTTGTTCAGCACAGACTGAATAGGTATAGAGAAAGGAAATAACCACAATACACACTTTTCCTGATTTTAAAACATGCAGTATTCCCTTGTTTTATTCAGGAAATTGCTTCTTGGTCCATGTAAAAGTTTCATATGAGCACAAACACCTGTTCTTAGATTTCTATTATTCTCAATGTTGGTTGTAATTTGTTATAATTCATAAAGTCAAATACTTTTGCACAGCCAATAAAATACAAGCAAACATCTTTGTGGTAGTCTCTGCTTTCAGCTGAGATCTATTTGACATCAGCAATGATGTCCCTACTGCCATGGCCTCTTCTGAATCTAGCTTGACTATCTGGCAGTTTAGCTTGACTATCTGGCAGTTTTCTGTCAATGTACTATGGCGGCTGATTTTTTTAAATAATCATCAGCATGGTTTTACACAAATATGTTATTAATGATAATTTTCAAATAGATCTTAAACTGTATAAAATCCTATTTTCCAATATTTTATAAGGGCAAAAAAGTAATGGGTAAAAAGTATGCTATTTTAAGTTTTTAAAACTATAATTTACACTGGTGAAAATTATATGAAAAAAAGTTTCTCAAATGTCCTATCAACAAACGAATGGATAGAGAAGCTCTGGTATATTCAAAAAATGGAATACTATCCAACATTGAAAAACAAGGAACTCACGAAATATTATGCAAAATGGATGACTCTGAAGGACATTACACTGAATGAAATATCACAGTCACAAAAGGACAAATATTGCACAGGGCCTCTATTGTAAAATGGGACTGACATTAGGGTTGAGGGAAGATAGAAAAGGAGGGTAGAAATGATGTATATTGCATTGAAACAGATGAGGGAGAGAACTGTTTAAAAGAGATTTATGAAAAGGTATTCTTTTTTTTAATTTTATTAAATTTTATTCGTTTTAATGAACATTTACAGGGATTTTAGGTTTTCATTCCTTCATTGCTGCACCATTCTCTCTACCCTCCTCCCCAGTTTGCTCTTCTTCCCTGCCATCCGAATGTCTGTTTTAATTGTCCAATTGCCACAGTGCTTGTCAAAGTCAGTTCTGATTAATCTCTGAAAAGGTATTCTTGTCATTATAGAAGTCCAGAGTGAAGGATGCCTAGTGGAGTGGACTTGGGGGGAGTGATTGCATAACAGTGAAAGAGTTTTTTCTTTTTTTTTTATTATTGCTAATGAAACACTTAATTTTATTTTTCTCTCTTCGGAGGGGGAAGCGAGCTGGTGGGGAGGGGTGGGAAGGGAGAAAATTGTGGCAATGAATGAATGGAAATCCAAAACCTCTGTAAAAAAAATTATTAAAAAAAAAAGATATTAAAGAGCTGAACAGAAGATTTCAAAAGGCCCCATGGGAAGACAAAGTAAAATATCACAATGCTATTTTGTGCAATGTGCAAGGAGCTGGAGTCAGGAAATCAAAAGGGCTGAACTTACTCAGCATTTTTTAAGCTCAAGGAACTGAAGAACAAATTCAAACCTCGAGTTGCTTTGGGCAGAATATTAAATGATCCAGGTAGTATTAAAAGCAGATGGAAAGAGTATACAGAGTCACTGTAACAAAATAAATTGGAAGACACAGAAGAATTTTATGAAACAACGTATGAGCAAGAGCTTATGGTGATTAAGGAAGAAGTTCAAGCTGCTTTGAAGGAATTGGCAAAAAAAATAAGGCCCCAGGAGTTTTTTCTTTTTCTTTTCAAGGAGAAGTGTGAATTGGGAGGTACAGAGTGATCAGGGAGAAAAGTGCAACAACGACAGGAAACCCAAAGTCTCCGTAAACTTTCATTAAAATTAATAAATTTTTTTAAAAAAGAGAAAAAGTTTCTCAAATGTCAACCTTATAAACCTATGTGTTTCTGCTACCTCACACTCTTTGCCTACAATAAATTGTACCTATAGAACAAAAAAAGACTTTTAATAGGAATACCATAATCAAATGAAGAAAAAACAAACCTAGAGAAGTATTTACTTCTCTGGCTTAGATCCAGAATTGTAAATGACTACCTCATCCAAAATAGTTTTTTAACCGAGCCACACATCCAACTACAAAAGTATTCCTCATAATAGTAGTAGCCTTAGACTTCATAGACCACTTACCCCTTTCTGCTTGCCCCTAGTAAGAATTAAATAAAATTGATAGAATATTTAAAAATTATTAATTTATACAAGAATAAAAATCAAATTTGACCTCTTAGACAATACTATTCAAGATAATAAAGTAGAAATCGTGGCTTGCATTTTTCTGCCATGTGAAAATTGCAGAAGAATCCAGTCTTTGCAAGACACTGAAGTAAGTACCACTACCATTCTCTAAATAAGAATTTAAGCATAACATGATGAAGCATTGTTTTAATCCTAAAATTAATTTAAATGAAGCCTGTTGTTGTTGTTATGTGCTGTTGTGGTGAATATGACTCAACCCTATGAACAATGGCTCTCTGAATGTTGCCCTTTCCTAAGCCAACTTCACAATCTCCATCTGACACACCTGACCCGACTGCCCCAGTCACTGTGTCACTTAAGGTTTTCCTCTCTTGTGCTGGCCTTTTACCCTTCCAAGCATGCTATCTTTCTATAAGGACTGGACCCTCCTCACAACATGCCCAAAGTATATGAGATGGAATTTGCTTCCAACGAGCACTCAGGTTTCCCTTTATCCAAGACAGACCTGTTTGTTCTCTTGGCAGTCCATGGTATTTTCAATATTTTCCAGCACCATAATTCAAAGGCATCAATGATTCTTCTGTCATCCTTAGTCACTGTCCAGCTTTCAGATGCATAGCAAGTCATTGAGAGGACCATGGCTTGAATCACACACACCTTAGTATGATACCACTGCTCTATAGCACTGTGGAGAGGTCACTGACAGCAGATTTTCCTTGTCTTCTCATTTTCTGACTCAAAGTGCCAAGTGTTAATTGTAGATCTGAGCAAGATTAAATCCTCAACTTCAATCCTATCATGACGGTACCTATTCGCCAATGAGAATTTCTGAAGAATGAAACAATTATTACAAACATCCTTCACAGGCAGATATGAAGAATAAAAACTATCAACCAGTACTTAAAAAAGAAAAAAAGAAACAGGTACACAATCCCTGTCCACACAGTGGCTCTAAGGAAATAAGGTTTGACCATGCAGCAAAGAATTCTGACCTTAAAATAATTTACTTAATTTTCAAGAACACAGTACATTTCCATGTGGCTTTTTTCCATTCACGGTGGGTCTCATTTCCCAAAAGTCCACAACTCATTACTATCTTGTCATTTTTACATAAGAGAGTAAAAGGAAAAATTAAGGAAAAAGCATATTTTCTGATTTGTAATGCCTTAAATGTAGGATAAGTTGAACCAGAAAATACTTTTTCAAGTCAAAAAGGAAATCTAAATATTGCAGAAACAGGCAAAGAAAAAGAAATAAAATTAAATGTTTCATTAGCAATAATTTTTCCATAAATGAGTATTATTTTCTGCTTACAGATTTAGGGTGATATTGATTAGCCAATAAAAATGTGGCCAGGAGATTGTTCTGGCTGCTGTTCTTTAAAAATAAATTAAAACAACCCCACCCACACAGATGGAAAAAAGCTTCTGACATATGCACTAAAACTTGTTTACTCAGGCCACTTCTTAGTACGACTAAATGCTTTGCATCTTGACTAAGGTTATATAAGAATTTTGCAATGTGTGATAAGTTTAAAATCTTGTTTATTTACTCAACTGCTCACAGGTTATTCTACTACAAGACCAGGTTTGCAATAATGAAAGCATCATTCTACTTTCGTTCCAGGAACCCTGATGATACAGTAGTCAAGCCTTTGGCTGCTAGCTGAAAGGTTAGTGGTTCTAACCCACCAATTGCTCCTCAGGAGAAAGATGTGCTCCCTAAAGAATGTTGCTGTTATGTGTTGTCACGTCAACTGCAACCCATAGCGACCCTATGCACAGTAGCTCTGAACCTTGCCCTATCCTAAACCAATCTCACTCCCCTAAAAGACTACATCCTTGGAAATGTCTATCAGGCAATATCACTCTGTCCTGTTGTGTTGCTATGCTATGTTATATGTGTTGTTATGTTTCACTGAGTTGGAACCAACCCATAGGTGACCCTCCAATTAATTTTCAGAGTCTATAAATCAGAGAGACTACTACTCATCTTTCTCCAGTGAACAACTGGTAGATTTGAATCACATATACCTTTGTGTTAGCAGTGCAACTCCTAACCTACCACTATGCCATGCCAGAGCTCCACCTTGTCCTGCAGGGCTCACTAATGAGTCAGAATGAATCAAATCAAAAGCAATGAGATTGGTTTGGGTTCATTTTATTCCATCACTCAGCATTTCCTGAAAGAGAATTTTAACCATGAGCTTTATCTTTCTTTCCTTCACAAAAAATTTAAAAGACAAAATATATGCTACCTATATATGATAAATAAGCCATTTCTTAATAAAGTTCTGTTCTCAGAAACACACTGGGCACCTTAATAAATTTCCCAGTTCTTCAACTATAATGGTATAAAATTCTGGACACTGTATAATAATACTGTATTTTAGAATTATATATTTTAAAAACTATTCCATTTAAAGCTTAATGCCTGATACTGCTGTGACTCCCTGTCATTGTCCTTTTTCAAAGAATGCACAGATGAATGCACGCATGCACACGCGTGCACACGCACAGACACACACATCTATAAAAATAATATCTTTAAAATTTTAGTTTGCTGCACTGCAATCCAAGAGGTGCACGGTTCAAATCCACCAGATGCTCTGCTGGAGAAAGAGGAACAATCTCCTCCTGTACCAGTCAGATCTGATTTGACGGTACACACACAAAAAAAATAACAAAATAGAAAAATAAAATTTTAGTTTGCAAGAAGGTGGTTAAGGTCACCAAGGTAAATCAAGACTCCCAAAAGTGAAATAATTTCTAAGGAGAATTATTATAATAAAGCCAAAGAGGGCTGCTGTTTACTGCTGAGTTGGAACCAATTTATAACTGACCCTCCAGGGAGGTTTTAAACAGTAAATCAGACCAGTTGTAGTTGTTGTTATGTACCATCAAGTGGGAACTGACTCATAGCCAACCCTCTAGCATGTTTTCAGAGGCAGTAAATCACATGGAAGGAGACTTCCCATCTTTCTCCCATGGAGCAGCTGGTGGATGTGCTTTGGGTGAGCAGGAGTAGCTTACCACTACACTAGGCTACCAGAGCTGCCTAAAAGAGGGTGGTTGTTGTTGTTAAGTGCCATCAAGTCATAGGCAATTCACAGTGACCCTATGAATGAAAGTCCTCTACACCTGCATGACTTTCATCCTTTCTCCAAGTTCATAGGGTTTCCAGAGGCAAGCTATTTACAGAAGTGGATGCCACTCCTGCATCCAAAAAGAGGGTTAGGGTTAGGACTAGGAATTTTAAAACTTCATCTTTCCTTGCTGTGTGCTGTGGAGTCACTGATGGCTTACAACAACGGGGGGGGGGGGGGCCATTTAGGGTGTCCTGGATTGTAAAATTCGTGTAAACATAGACAGTTAAGCTTTTTCCTCCCGTGAGTTCCAGTCAGCCACCTTTCAACTTTTGGGTTTGCAGCTGAGAACTTAACCACGATGCCACAAGCGCCTCCTCTTATCTCTTTTAAGTAAAAGAAAAATTTTTAAACCCTACCAACATCACTGCCATCAAATCAGGCCGAGATCTTATTTACCAGAGTACAACTACCTCAAGGGTTCTCACAGAAGCAGAATACCAGCAGTTTTACTCTTCTTGGAAGTTTAGTGGATTCCAACCTCAGACCACTCAGTTAACACCCAAGGGCTTAATCACTGAGCCACCAGCGGTTAGTCTTCGAAACTTTCACCTCATCCAACTCTAGGGCAAGATGATCTGTTTTGTGGCTTTTCATGTTTAAGACTCTCCCATTTCAAGATAATTACAGGAAAATGGCATAAAACCAAACTTTTCTGAAAGAATGGGAACTGTCTTGACCTACAACCAACACGATTTCAAGAGGCTTGTCCAGAAAAAAACATCCACTGCACAAATTTCTGCCCTCAGCTGCTAGACAGACAGCGGAGGCACCTCCTAACATATAAAGCCAAGACCGGAGGAGGGAGGGTGGGATCTAAAGACACTAGACGATACTGTAACAGCATTTGGAAAACTTAAAATTTAAGTCAAAATTTAAACATCTAAATGTCTGGAATTTAACCTCTTTGCAGAACAGTAACGTCGAGTATTTATAAACCCAAACTACTCTTAAAGGAAACCGAACCACTCTGCCCAGTTACTTGGCACCAAGCAGCGTCAGCGGGCAAAGGGTTAAACACGGACCACATCAGACAGCAGAACGCCAACCGGGGCCGCCGCTGCGACCGACCTCAGGTCACAGAAGCCTCAACTCCACTCCGCTCGCCGGGTCCCAGCACCTGGGATCCCCGTAGTGCCTAGGTCACTCCCCTCCCCCACTGCCCTGCCCGCCCCGGCCCGTCCCGGCGCCCTCAGCCCTTGGCAGAGCCCCAGAACCCTGGGTCTCCCCAGTTGCCAGCCCCTCCCCATTAAGAAGCACCCCAAGTCTCAATCTACCGTGTCCTCACCGGGGTTAGCAGCAGTCGCCGCCATGGCTGTAGATGCCACCGCCACCGCGCCAACCCCCTAAGTAGGAGGAGTCGCCGTAACCGAGCTTGGGGGAGGGGGAGGAGGGAGGCGCTCCTCAGTCGCGGCGCCGTCCCGCCGCCGCTACCGCGGAATCCAAGATGGCGGCCGCAGCAACCCATACCAACCCCGCCCCCACGCCGGGAGGTTCCGCCCCGAAAAGTGGATGCCGGAGTTTGCGTCCCGGCTCCTCCGAGAAACTGACCAATGGCAACGTCAAACCGACCGTGGGCCGGGCCGATCGCTGCGCCAGCCAGTCCCGTGGGAGAGAGAGGGCGAAGGAGTCCAGCTGTCTCCATAATCCCGCCTCCTTTGCGTCAGAGGTCAATGACCGCGTGACGTCAGTGAAAAGCAATTAAGATGGGGATTTTACTAATAGAGCTTGCGGAGTCTGGTAATGAAGGATTCACTGGGCTGATTGCTCTGCAGATGACTTGTTTGGTAAATCCTCTTTGTTCAAATAATGTTCAAACTTCACATGTTAAGTTATAATTCTTTTACAGTGATTTTCTTTTTTTAAGGACTATTGTCCCTGATAAAGGAAAAAAAAGTTGAGGAACAAATGTTTTAATTCCGGCTGTGAAACTAGAGAAGGAATTCAACAATAGAACTAGCAAAGGAACACTAGTGGCATAGTACAAACCCAAATATCGGCTGTTCAAATTCACCAGCTGTTTGACAGAAGAAAGATAGGACAACCTCCTCCCATAATTATGTGTCGCCTTGATATCCCACTGAATCCGAAATATAACGAAACTAGCCAGGAGCTCTCAAGTCCTGTTAAGTGCTAGGCTGCTAACCGAAGACTCCTTGTTCTAAGAAAAGAGCCACAGATGACTATGTGCTACCTTAAAGATAACAGTCTTGGAAACTCAATAGGGCATTTCTGCGCTCTCCCATAGAAGTGCACTGAATCCAAATGGACTTGATGGTATTGTGAGAGTTTTTTAAAATTATAGTCGTTTAAGAGATCTGGAGCTTGATACCTACAGCCAAAATAGAGGCAATATATACTTCCCTATGGTCAATAGAGTTATAATGTACCATCAAGTTGAAACTGATTCTTAACTGACCTGCCAGTGGGTTTTCAGAAGCAGTAAATGGCATGGGAGGAGACTGCTCATCTCCTCCTACCTTGGAGCAGCTGGAATTCGAACTGTTTGCCTTCAGTTCGGTATTGCAAACCCTTACTACAAAGACTTCTTAGTAGAAAAATGTTGAACGAGAATTAAACAGATTCAGTATTTTGTAATAGTAAGCATGGGAAACTTTGCACAGGGCAGACACTGTCCAAAAAAACCTTTTTTTAAAATGTACTTATCCATTTCATCCTCAAGTCAAGTGAGAGAGATCCTATTTTTGCAGACAAGGAAATAAAGATTAAGCAAGGGACATTCAGCTAGTAACTAGTGGTATGGGTAGCCAACTGAACAAGACTTACTGAGAACCTCTTTCCTCCATTCCCACATTTTAAGACTATAATTTTAAATATTATATTTCACAAGAGTTCTTATCTCCAACTAGGTCCCTGCTCTACTCTTAGTTCCTGCTACTTTTTTAAGCTCACAAACAGTTTGGAAAACTTAGAGAAGCATGTCAATCTAGGGACTAAGGTGTGTCTGGTCCATGCCATGGTCTTCCCAATTACATGATATGCATCTGAGAGCTGGACAAGGACTAAGGATGACAGAAAAATCATCAATACCTTTGACTTATGTTGCTGAGGAAGAGTATTGAAAATACCATGGACTGCCAAGAGAACAAACAGGTCTGTCCTGGAGAGGGTAAAACCAAGTTTCCCTTAGAGGCAAGGATTTTTGAAGCTCTGTCTCACATACTTTGGGCACATGGCCAGAAGGGATCAGTCCTTGGAGAAGGACATCAGACGTGGAAGGGTAGAGGGACAATACAGGAGGGAAGACCCCAGTGAGATGGTTTGACAAAGTAGAAGGGATCTATGTGTCAGAGTCAGGGAAACTAGATCAGAATAGGGCAGAATTCAGAGTTATTGTACATAGGGTCATTATTAGTGGGAGACAACTCAATGGCACATAATAACAACAACATTCACTTACTAGATTTTTTTCATAAATATTCTACTTTGCAATTCATCTCTTGATTTCATGGCTGCTGGTAACAAGAGTGTTGACTCTGGAGCCAAGTAAACTAAAACTGTTAACTATCTCAATCTTTTCACCATCCATACTGATGCTGCCAATTGGCCCAGTGGTGAGAATCTTTGTTTTCTTGATGTTGAGATTCAATCTGTATTGAAGGCTGCAGTCTTGACCTTCTTCAACAAGCACTTCAGGTCGTCCTCAGTTTCAGCAAGAAGGGTTGTGTCAACTGCATAATGCAGGTTGATGATGACTCTTCCACCAATCCTGATGCCACATTCCTCCTCATACAGCCCAGCATCCCGGATGATCTGTTCTGCATACAGATTGAAAATGTATGGAGACAAGATGCATCCCTGACGGATCCCTTCTTGATTTTGAACCATGTAGTGTCTCCTTGCTCTGTTCTGACGACTTCCTCTTGGTCCAAGTATAGATTTCGCATAAGCACAATCAAATGGTCTGGGATTCCAATTCTTCTCAGAATCAACCATAGCTTGTTGTGATCCACACAGTCAAAAGCCTTTGCATAGTCAATGAAGCACAGATAGACATTCCTCTGGTACTCTCTGCTTTCTGCCAAGATCCATCTAACATTAGCTATAATATCCCTAGTACCACAACCTCTTCTAAATCCAGCCTGCACATCTGGCAGTTCTCTGTTGACATATTGCTCCCATTGTTTTTGGATAATTTTCAGCAGAATCTTGCTAGCCAGGAAATCAAGAGAAGAATTTCATCTGCAAAGTCAGCTGTGAGGAACCTCTCAAGAGTACTGAAGAGCAACGATGTCAGGATGGAAACCCACAGTCTTCGCAATTAAGTGCTATGCATTGGAGAGTTGGACAGTGTGAATAGGGATGATAGAAAGAGAATTGATGCCTTTGAGTTGTGGTGCTGGAGAAGAGTGTTGAATATACCATGGACTGCTGGGATAACAAGCAGCTTTGTCCTGGAGAGGGTGAAGCCAGAATGCTTCTTGGAGTCAAGGATTCTGAAACTACGTCTGATATGCTTTAGGCATGTTGCAAGGAGGGACTGGTCCTTGGAGAGGGACATAATGTTTGGTAGAGTGGAGGGACAGCGCAGGAAAGGAAGACCCTCAATGAGATGGACCGATTCTGTGATTGGAGTGGTGGGAATGAGAGTGTGTCAGAGACAGCAAAGGAAAGAGCAGCGTTTAGGGCTCTTGTACATAGGATCACTATGAGTCAAAAGCGACTCAATAGCACATAAAAACAACATTCTACTTTTTATTCTTCTTGTTGTATGTACAAGGTTTACATGGATCCATTTCTTAGTCAACTGCATTTTATTATAATTTACATATTATTATTATTTATATTTGTTGATATTTCATTTCTCTTTATTACCATTTTGTAGTGTTCATGTGACCTTTGACTATAAGAAACTTTGTCAGACTTGGAAAGCTACCAAACCTTTCAAGTAATTTTTTTAAAAACTTTTTAATTGATATTTTAATGAAAGTTTACAGAAAACTTGGACATTCATTCATTCATTATTGCACATTTTCTTCCCTCCACCCCCACCCCCCCGGTCACTTTTCTCTTTAAAAAAGATTCTTTCCCTACAACCAGGAGAAGATAAAATAGATGAATGGGATCTCCTAAGAATCAAATCCCTATGTGTATCCGAAAACTTCTTCAACAGGATAAAACGGGAAGCCACAGACTGGTAAAAAGTATTTGGTAATGACATGTCAGATAAGGGACTTAACATCTAGGATTTATAAAATACTTGAGCACCACAACAAGATAAAGGTAAATAATCCAATTGATAAATGGGCACAGGATATGAACAGACACTTCACCAAAGAAGACATTCAGATGGCTAACAAGCACATGAAGAAATGTTCAAAATCCCTAGCTCTAAGAGAGATGCAAATCAAAACAACTTAGAGATATCATCTCACCCCAGTCAGAATAGCAAAATTTAACAGAAAAGCAAGCAACAAATGCTGGCAAGGTTATAGAGAAACTGGAACCCTTATTCACTGTTGGTGGGAGTGTAAAATGGTGCAACCACAGTGGAAGGCTATATGGCTCTTTCTCAAAAAGTTGCAAATAAAGATACCATTTGACCCAGCAATTCCACTACTGGGAATATACCCCAAAGAGACCATAACTGACACCCAAGCAGATATATGCACACCCATGTTTATCGCGGCTCTGTTCACAATAGCAAAGAGTTGGAAACAACCTAACTGCCCATGAACAAACAAATGGATAGAGAAGCTGTGGTATATTCACACAATGGGATACTATGCTGCATTGAAAAACAAGGAACTCATGCAATATTATTCAAAATGGGTGACCCTGGAGGACATTATTCTGAGTGAAATATCTCAGTCACAAAGGACAAATACCGTATAGGGCCACTGTTGTAAAACAGGACTGACCTCGGGATTGGGGGGAGACTGAGAAAGATGGGTTCAATAATGTATACTGCATTGAAACAGATGAGGGAGAAAACTGTTTAAAAGAGATATGTAATTAGGTATTTTTTCTCATGACAGGAAGGCTGCATAGTGGAGTAGATCTGGGGGGAGGGATTGTAAAACAATGAAAGAATTTTTCTTTTACTTTTCGAAGAGGGGAGTGTACTGGGGGTGAGGGTGGAGAGAAAAGTGCAGCAATGAATGAATGGAAATCCAAAGTCTATGTAAATTTTCATTGAAATTAATAACAAAAAAAATTCTAAAAGTGAAAATTCTGTCACACAACCACCTATGTCCTTTAAGCATATATATTGTGCTGATGACAAATTTTGGGTCTTCATATATAATGTATAGGACCTCCCTGTACCACCCTTACAATGTGATACGTAATGATAGTATTTGTATTTTTAAAATCTGTATTGTTATAACTATTTTAAGAAAAAATATATATCATATCAACAAATGAAAAATAAAGTGATAAATAATAGATAAAAAAGATTATTTCTGCAACCACTATGGAAGGCAATATGGCACTTTCTCAAAAAGTTGCAAATAGAAATACCATTTGACTCAGCAATTCCACTACTGGGAATATACCATAAAGAAACCAGAACCACCACCCAAGCAGATATATGCACACCCTTGTTTATCACAGTTTTGTTCACAAAAACAAAGAGTTGGAAACAAACTAAGTGCCCATCAACAAAGGAATGCATAGAGAAGCTGTGGTATATTCACACAATGGACTACTACGCTGCATTGAAAAACACTGACCTCATGAAATACTATACAATATGGGTGACTGTGGAGGATATGATGCTGAGTGAAATATCTCAGTCAGAAAAGGACAAATACTGCATAGTGCCACTGTTGTGAAATAAAACTGACATTGAGGTTGGTGGGGGAGGAGACTGAGAAAGATGGGATAAATTATGTATACTGCGTGGAAATAGATGAGGGAGAGAACTGTTTAAAAGGGATATATGATTAGGTAAAATTGGGATGACAGGAGTCCAGAAAGAAGGCTGCATAGTGGAGTGGACTTGGGGGGAAGGATTATATAACAATGAAAGAATTTTTCTTTTACTTTTCAAAGAGAAGAGCAAACTTGAGTGGGAGGTTGGGCAGGGAGAAAAGTACAACAATGAATGAATGGAAATCCAAAGTCTCTAAACTTCCACTAAAATTAATTTAAAAATAAATAAATTAAAACAACACTCAAAATTTTAAAAAAAAACCAACCACCTAGGGGCATAGGTTAAAACTTGTCAGACTGCTAACTGAAGCTCAGTGATTCAAACCCAGTAGCTGCCAAGACAGAAAGATGTCTCCTCTCATAATTATTTACAGCCCTGGAGAGCCTGTGGAGGGCTGCTGTGAGCCGGAACTCACCTGAAGGCGGTGGGGAAGGCCCCAAGGGCCAGAACTTTTCTCTCATTTGCTAACCTGAAGTTTGGCTAGTCAAACTCGCCCAGTGGTGTCATGGAAAAAGAGCAAGGTAGTCTTCTTCTGTAAGGATTACAATCAAGAAAATACCGTGAGCTATTCTCTGTGGGGTTGCCATGGCCAGAGTGGACTAAGGCATGGTGCCCATGATCATCACGAGTCCCACCTAACCTTGTTATCAAACCCATGCATAAGTGAGGAGCTGGAGGCAGAAGGTTGTGTGCCCAAGGTCACACGCGAGTAAATGGCCTGGCCAGCACTCCAACTGGCTGTTCCCAGTTAGCTCTCTCCTACTGCCCACACTGCTCATTTTTGTTGTTGGGTTTTTTTTTTAAGAAAAATAAACTTCTTTTATACTGGTTTACTTAAAAAAATTCTTTCATTGTTGTACAATCAAGTCATTTTTTAATGTAATAAACTGACTTCTAAATTAACTTTTCCAAAATAAATGCAAAATATTATTTTCCAATATAAGATTGATTAATTTTATCAGTAAAGAATTTTGTCTTTGCCCTGAATTCCTAAGACAGAATCTATAAAAAGGCTTGGAATTTAAGTGTTTCAAAAAGAATGTCAGACCTCACCTAAGGTGAGGCAATGAGAGGACTTTGGGAAGGGAGATGCCAAGGTAAAAACATCCACTATGTAATGCCTCATGACCACCTCATCACCTCATCTTAGAAGAGGGACTGCTAAGTTCAGAAAGGCTCTCTTGATATCATCCAACCTTAGAAGAGAAAGGCTGGAGTTTGCATTATGTAAAGAGACCCTCAATAAAAGCTTTGGAAAAGGATAATCCCTGAGCAGTTGTTGTTGTTGTTAGGTGCCATTGAGCACGACCCATAGTGACTCTATGAACAACAGGTCTGAATTCTATCCTATCTCACACTCCTAACTCACTAGAGCCTATTGCAGCAGTAAGCATGTCAATCCATCTGGTTGAGAGCTTTCCTTTCTTTCACACACCCTCCACCTTTCCAAGTATGATGACCCTAAACAAGGAATAGTATCTGCCAACAACATGTCCAAAGTGTGTGAGATGGAGATTTATCATCTTTGCCTCCAAGGACCACTCTGGCTGCACTTTGAAGACACTGAATGGTGTTGAATTAATCATCAAAAAGGAAATTTCTAGACAGATAGATATTATGCACATAGCTTTTTACAAGAAGATTATGTCAAAATCTATCCTGAAGTACAATGTTGTCAGTGAAAAGATACTATACTTGTATACACAAGGAAGATTCATTGATACATTTATTCAATCACTAAAGTAAAAAATAAACAAACTGAGAACTTAAACTACTGCCGTCTGAAAATGATTAATACAATCAAGATATATTAATAATTAATGACTGGAATGCAAAAGTTGGAAAGAGGATTGATACTTAAGAAAATAGGGCCTTTTTGACAGAAATGAGGTTAGAGGTCACAAAACAATTTTTTATAATAAATTGTTGTTGTTGTTATGTGCCGTCGAGTCGCCTGCGACTCATAGCGACCCTAAACTC
>NW_006400023.1:3040644-3049295 GCF_000299155.1 Elephantulus edwardii | reverse complement strand
CGATCAATCTCCGATTGTAAAAGTTGGTAAAAATCTTCTATCTCCTCTTCCTTGGCTCTGGTTGTTGGTGCATATATTTTAATGATAGTGGTATTCACTGGACTTCCTTGTATGCGTATAGATATTATCCTGTCACTGACAATATTGTACTTCAAGATAGATCTAGCATGCATTGAAAATATCTTTTTTAAAAAAAATATAAACAGCAATTATACACATGGACTTTGCCTGAGGGATTTCACAGGAATCAAATTTACTACATTTGTAGAAAGAATCACTGCAGAAGCAGTCAGAACAAGGCCAGGGGACAATTATTTACATGGAAGTTCAAATTGAAGTTAAGTAAAATGAAAACAGGTACACAAGAAAAAAACTATAAGTTTGTGTTTATCCCACCTAAGTTTGAAACTTGTCTCAAGAATAGATTAGAACCACTGAATACTAATTGCTGAAGATCAAACTAATTGTAAGATGACAATAAAGAGACATAGATTAGGAAAGTAATTATGAAACTCAATGCCCTTGATTCATACTTGACCCTTCAGTTGGTTTTCAGGAGGCTGTAAATTTCAGGGGAAGAGATTGTCCATCTTTCTCCTGAGAAGCTACTGGTAGAGTCCAAACTGTGGGGCTGCTTTGTTTGAGTTAACAGCACATCTCCCTACAGACTGCCACCAGAGCTCCCATTTTGGGTACATTGTTGTCATCATGAGCTATCAAGTTAACTGCAACTCATAGTGGACCCATACTTAACTATCTATCCCTTCCCTTCCCTTCTCTCTCTCTCTGCCCTCTCTGCCTCTCTGCCTCTCTTCCTCTCTCCCTCTCTCTTTCTTTTTTTCCTTTTCCTTTTTCTTTTTTCTTGTTGTGTGTCATCAAATCAGATCCAACTGGCACAGGAAGAGATTATCCCTCCTTCTCCAGCAGAGCATCTGATGGATTTGAACCATGTGCTTTCAGGACTGAAGCACAGCTTCAGGCCACCTGAGCTCCCTCATATTACACTTTCAGTACAAATATGTTCCAAATACTGTTGTTGTTATTGTTAGGTGCCATGAAGTCAGCTCTGACTCAAAGCAACTGTCATTCCATTTTCAAGGTTGTAAATCACAATGGGAGATGACTTTTTCTCTTTCTCCCACAGAATAAATACAGAAGTCTAACCACCAGAGATTCATTCCCAATGTGTCAGGGGTTGACCTGACCTGCCATCTGGATAAAGCTGCCAAATATGATGACATCAAGAAAGTAGTAAAGCAGGCATCAGAAGGACCCCTCACGGGCATTCTGGGATACACTGAAGACCAGGTGGTCTCCTATGATTTTAACAGTGACACCCACTCTTCCATTTTTGATCCTGGGGCTGGCATTGCCCTGAACCACCACTTTGTCAATCTCATTTCCTGGTATGAAAATGAATTTGGCTACAGCAACTGAGTAACTGAGTGGTTGGCCTGATGGTTCACATGGCCTCCAAAGAATAACAGCGCCTTGAACCACCAGCCCCAGAAATAGCACTAGAAGAGAGAGAGAGAGAGACTCAGCTGCTGGAGAGTCCTTGTCCCAACTTGATATCTCACACACACACACACACACACACACACACACACACACACACACACATACACAGAGAAACTTTAACATCCTTGACACAGTTTCCATCCAACCCCTTCGAAAATGGGAGAGGCTTAGAGAGCCCATCTTGTCATATATCATCAATAAAGTACACTGTACTCAGAAAAAACCCTTTGCTTTATGATAGAGATTATTCCAAAAGACATTACCATCACTGCTTCATTATTTCTAGTGGGCTTTATCAGATGACTTATCAGAACACTGTTTTCATTATTTCTATTTATATTAAAGTTTAAATGTTATTATCTTTTAACATTAAAGGGGAAAAACAGAATTTTGTAAGAAAATTGTGATGTAATTGCCTTGAATACCAAGAGTTTATTATTACCCAACACACAGTACTTTCCTCACTTCGTCAGGGAAAAAAGGGGAAAGAAGAATGACATTTTAAACCACATAAATGTTGCAAAACAGTGATCAAAAAATACTCTGCAAAACTTAATATCATCGATGAGACTACATACAAACTCTACTCTCTCTTCAGTTGAAGCATTCCATTTTCTAGCTTTTAAGATTGCTATTTGTTCTGCTCAAGCTCTGTTGGAACAGTGGTTAAAAACTCAGATGCTAGCCAGAAAGTGCAAACCTAAAAATCACTATGAGGGATAAAGATATGGTAGTTTGGTTCCAAAAAGATTTATAGCCTTAGAAATGCTGTGGGACAAAACTTCCTGGACGAAGAAGCTGTTGTATGAACAGAGAAAGGAAACACTGCATGGTTCAAAATCAGGAACAGTGTGTGTCAGGAAGGTATCCTTTCTTCATACCTGTTCAGTCTGTATGCTGAGCAAATAATACCTGAAGATAGACTGTATGAAAAGCAATGTGGCAACAGGATCAGAGGAATACTCATCAACAACCCACGTTACGCAGATGACACATCCTTGCTTGCTGAACATGAGGAGGATGTGAAACATTTGCAGCAGAAGATCAAGGACTGCAGCCTTCAGTATGGATTGCATCTCAACATCAAGAAGACAAAAATCCTAACCACTGTGCCAACAGGCAACATCATGATAGACTAGAAAGCATTGACATTATCAATGATTTAATCTTGCTTGGATCAAAAATCAACACCCTTGGTACCAGCAGTCAAGATACCAGGAGTCGTATTGCATTGGGCAAGTCTGCTGTCAGAGACTTCTCCAAAATACTAAAGAGCAATGATGTCAGTTTGAAGACTAAAGTAAGCCTGATACAGGGTATGGTTTTTCAATCTAAGTGACAGAAGAATTGAAGCCTTTAAGTTGTGTTGTTAGAGAAGAATACTGACTATCCCATGGACTACCAAAAGAACAAACAGATATGTCTTGGGAAAAGTGCACCTAGAGTGCTTGTTGGAGACAAACATCACTTCTCATACTTTGGGCATGTTGTTAGGAGAGGCTATTCCTTGGAAAGGAACATCATTCTTAGAAAGGTGGAGGGTCAGCGAAAGAGAGGAATACTCCCAATGAGATGGACAGACACAGTGACTCCAGCAAAACACTCAAGTATGTCAGAGATGCTGAGGACAGCACAGGATAATACAAGATTCAAGTCTGTTGTTTATTAAGGCATTCTTTTTTTTTATCAATAAATAAAAACCTTAAACATTCTTACATAGATTTTAAAAGAACAGAATACATAGTAAAAATTTCAGTAATTTATATCAATTTTAAGCAGTACTTTATATACAATGGGATGGGGGAGGGGAGAGAAACACATGCATAGTCCAAATATTGAGGCATTCTTAATGACACCTAGCAATGACAACACACTTGTTATTTTTTAAATACCCTCATTGCCATCGAGATAAGAGGAACTCCTAGTTGAGCCTCCTATGCATTTTCTTTCTTTCTTTCTAAAATTTTTTTTCTTTTATTAATTTTAATGAACATTTACAGATATTTTAGATTTCCATTCATTCATTGTTGCATTATTTTCTCTACACCCCCAGTTCGGTCCTCTCTTTTTTTTTCCCCTTGAAAGTCTGTTTTAATTGTCCCATTGCCACAGTGCTTGTCAAAGCCAGTTCTGATTAATCTCCTTTGTCAGTGTGTCCTTTGCCATTCCCTATCACTACTCCCTGAGAGAGATTTCACCCTGATTCATAAGGAAAGGGGGACAGCGTATTCTCTTAGTTACTTCCTGCTGAAAAGGGACGCTGTAGGTTTCAGGGTGAAGAGCTTCCTTCAATACTCTAAAGGGCACTTTGGCAATAGGAAAAATGTAGACTATTGTGGAGATTGATTTTGGAATTTAGATGTACTGTTACCAATTGTGCTTAGCCATACATGTCCATATCCTTGAAGATGCATCATGGAACTGTTGCAGCCTAGAAGACACAAATTTAACTAACAAGTTAAAAGCACCTGAGTCAAAAATTAAAAGCAATAATATTCCAAGTAGAGGTTCTAACAGTGGCACAAATCAAGTTACAGAAGAAAGGTAGTTCTTGCAATAAAAGGCTTATTGACTAGGTCTTTGCCTATTATAGTATAAAGGTTAGGAACCACAAAATGTAGAGGCTCAACTATGTCATTTATTGTTCTTAAGTCCTGGACCAAATTCCATCTACCACTGTGTTGTTTTACAGCTCGGAAGTCCACCTGCAAGGCAGAGGTGAAGTAAGGAACTGCTTATGAGATTTTCCGTAAATTCCAACTCCTAAAAAATAGTGAGAAGAGTTGGGACCTCAGAAGGCTTTTAGGACCAAATAATAGGCTCTTGTGTCCAGAAGAAAAGCAATATACTTAGCAGTAATGTTAATGCTCACTCACGGTTCTTCTGGGAGGATCTAAATCATTGAAGTGTCCTTCTTTATTTCCAGCTGGGAACTGGAGCCTGTCAGTCCCGTCAGACATGAGGACCTGATGTGGGCCGCCCTTGGCCATGTGTCCTTCAGATCCACACTTAAAGCAAGTGAGTGGGAGCTTCCTCTCTACTCCCTTGCCTATCTGTGGCTCTCATCTTTGACACTGTCTACTGAAGTGGCCCAGCTTTCCACAGTGGAAGCAATTCTGACCTACTTTATTACCTTTGGATGGCATTGTTTATGAGTAATACTTCCTTTGCCTGACACAGGCCCTAAACTGGCAGCAATAGCTGCCCCAATAATTTTGGCCATTCTCTGGTCTTTTCTCTTCCCTCTAGATCCCAGTTGTTAAAAGAGGGAAAAATTTAAACTAATAATTTTGAACAATATAATCTTTTAAGTTTAAGGCTAGAAATATTAACAATATGATAATTTCCAATCCAGAGATACATGTTCCAATGCAGTTCCTATTTTCCATAAATGGTTTTGGTAAGAAGAATATTGTAAATGTGGATACAGTTCCACTCTTCCTCCTCCATGCCATGATATGGTGTTATTAGCATGAGCAGTTATAAATCCATTGCCTTCCTTACTCTAACTTAATTTTTTTAATTTAAATTTATTATTAATTTCAATAAAAATTTACAGAGACTTTGGATTTCCATTCTTTCATTGTTGCTCCTATGCATTTTCTAGAGGTTGTGAATCACATGGGAGGAAATGACCCACCTTTGTCCTGAGGAGCCACCTGTAGATTCGGACTGCTAGAGAGGCACTTTTGGTTTTGGCAGCAAAATTTTCTATAAACTACACCACCAGAGTTCCCTTTTTGGGTAAAAGTATGTTCCAAATATTGTAGAGGCCATTGTTGTTGTAATTGTTTGGTTCCTACAATTTGACTCTGACTTAGAGCAACCATAGGTGTGATAGAATGGCACAGTGCCCATTTGATCCAAGCATCCTTCTCTGGAGGGTTTAAAATGGTAAGAAATGCTAAATGAAGCTATTTGAGGGAGGGGAAAGTATAATTCCATGAAATGTTGCTGTTGTTACGTGCCATCAAGTTCTCTGCAACTCTATGTACAATATCTCTGAACTCTGCCCTACCCAGACTTGGTCTCACTATCTCTGATACACTTAGTCCCATTATTCCAGTTATTGTTTCAATCCAGCTCATCTGGGTTCTTCCTCTCCTGCACTGTCCCTCCACCCTTGTGAGCATGATTTCCTTCTCCAAGGATTGACTGGTCCCACCTGGCCATATACCTAAAGTATGTGAGACAGAACTTCAAAATTCTTGCCTCCAAGGAGAAGCTTGGTTTCAACCTCTTCAAAACAGAGCTGTTTGTTTTCTTGGTGGTCCATGGTATGTTTAAGATTCTTCTGTACCATCATGTCTCAAAGGCATTGATTCTATTTAAAAAAATTATTATTTTTTGTGTGTACCATCAAATCAGATCTGACTGTTACAGGAGAAGATTGCACCTCCTTCTCCAGCAGAGCATCTGGTGGATTCAAACCACATACCTCTGGGATTACAGTGCAGCTTCTTGCCACTAGGCCACCAGAAGCTCTAATTCTTTTTTTTTTCCCTAAAGCATTGATTCTTCTTCTGTCATTCTAGTCATTGTCCAGCTCTCTGATGCATAGCAAATAATTGCAAAGACTAAGGCCTAAATCAGGTGCACCATAATCTCTATACTAACGTCATTGCTCTTTAGCACTTTAAAGAAGTCCCTAACAGCAGATTTCCCTAAAGCAATACATCTTTTTATTTCCTGACTGCTGGTACCAAGAGTGTTGACTGTGGAGCCGAGCAAGATGTAATTGTTAACAATCTCAATCCCTTCCCCACCTGCTGTCCTGCTACCAATTGGTCCAGTGGTGAGAATCTTTGGCTTCTTGATGTTGAGCTTCAGTCCATGTTGAAGACTACAGTCTTTAACCTTCTGCCACAAATGCTTCAGATCCTCCTGAGTTTCAGCAAGCAAGGTTGTGTCATCTGCATAAAGTAGATTGTTGATGAGTCTTCCTCCAATCCTGATGCCACATTCCTTCTCATAGAGTCCAGCCTCCCAAATGATCTATTCTGCCTACAGACTGGAAAGATACGGAGACACAATATATCCCTGACTCACTCCTTTCTGGATTTGAACCATTCAGAGCCTTGCTCTATTCTGATGACTACTTCCTGGTCTAAGTGCAGATTTTACACGTGCACAATCAAATGTTCTGGGATTCCCATTCTTCTCAAGGTTAGCCACAATTTGTTGTGATCCACATGGTCAAATGCCTTTGCATAGTCAATGAAACACCAGCATTCCTCTGATACTCTGCTTTCAGCCAAGATCCACGTGACATTAGTGATAATATCTCTAGTGTCACAGCCTCCCTAACTGGCCTGTATTTCTGATAGATACCTGTCGATGTACTTTTCCAGTTGTTTGTGGATAATCTTCAGCAGAATTTTGTTTGGATGTGATATTGGTGATGTTGTTATTGTTGTGTGCCATAGAGTCACTTGTGACTCATAATGACCCTATGTACAACAGTCCTAAACTCTGCTCTATCCTGCACAATCTTATTGTTTCTGGCACACCTACCCCCATTATCTCAGCCACTGAACCAATCCATCTCATTGAGGGTCTTCCTCTCCTGAGCTGTCACTCTACCCTCTACCCTTCCAAACATGATGTGCCTCTCCAAAGCACGTCAGATGAAGCTTCAGAATCCTTGCCTATAAGGAACAGCCTGGATATTAGTGATATGGTTCTATAATTTCCACACACTGTCAGGTCACCTTCTATTTGGAATGGGATTAATATGGATCTCTTCAAGTCAGTTGGTCAGGCAGTTGTCCTTCAGGTTTCTTGACACAACCTGGTGTGGAGTTTGTCTCACAATATGGCTTTTCTAGTGTAAATGACTAACTATGTGGAGGAGCAGTATAATATGAGTGGAGAGTGTTGGCCTATCCACAAAAGGACTGACTCTCTACCATTCCACAAAAGGATTGGCAGGTCTCAACAATCAGCAAGGAGATAGGCTAGTCTCAGCAAGAAATTGAACGGCTTTAACTAAAGAAAATAGGAATTCTTCTTCCTCCAGAAGGAATTTTTCACACAGCCAGAGAGGAGAAACATCCCTCAACCCAATGAAATATAGGACACACTTTGGGATGGCAGCAGCAATGATGGCTGAACTGGAGAACTGGATGTGACATGGAACTTTGGTGAGGGGGGAGTCAATATTGAAAGAACTGATAAATTTATTAGACAATTACAGGTGAAGCCAATATTGGCAGGACTTGGAATTTTGTTCGACAATTTGAGGGGAAGTCACACTATCGGCAGAAATGAGAACTTGGGAACACTTAGAGCTACTTAGAGCTACACATAAAGGCTGACATGCTTGCATGCATATTTTGGGAGCTGTCTTGACTGCACTGTTGTTGTTGTATACTGTCAAATTGGATCTGACTGGCACAACAGGAGATTGCCCCTCCTTCTCCAACAGAGCATCTGGTGAACTTGAATCACATGCCTTCAGGATTGCAGCACAGCTTCTTGCCACTAGGCAACCAGAGCTTCCTATGTCTTGATTATATTTTGTTATTAATCTGAATTATATCATTTTAACTCTTTCAATACGGTTCTGTGTGTCTGTGCAATATCACGTAAGATTTTAGACCCAGCCAACCTGTAACATTGGTTTTGAGATTAGTGAAAGAAGCCAAGGGAGCATAGGAGACATATCTGATTTCATGGGATTTGGTTTTGTGTTATTGATGCTGTGGGTGAGGATAGTTTCCCCCTGGGAATTTGGTAAAGATATGGCACTCCTCTTGTGGCTCTTGCTCTTTTTACACCTGGTAAGCATATCCAGTGCAGCATCTGTTTGTTAAAATATGTCAATTTGCACCACAACAAAATAAAGTTAAACAATCCAATTGAAAAATGGGCACAGGATATGGACACTTCACCAAAGAAGAATTCAGATGGCCAACAAGCACATCAATATCCAAAATCCCTAGCTTTAAGAGAGATGCAAATCAAAACAACTACGAGATATCATCTCATCCCAGTCAGAATTGCAAAATTTAACAGAAAAGCAAGCAACAAATCCTGGCGAGGTTGTGGAGAAACTGGAACCCTTATTCACTGTTGGTGGGAGTGTAAAATGGTGCAACCACTGTGGAAGGCGGTATGGCACTTTCTCA
>NW_006400023.1:3021561-3040114 GCF_000299155.1 Elephantulus edwardii | reverse complement strand
TGAGGATCCAAGTGAGGATGGGGGGAGCATGGGGGGGAGGGATGGGCAGGGATAAAAAGTGCAATAATGACGAATGGAAATCCAAAGTCTCTGTAAGTTTTCACTAAAATGAATAATAATTAAAACAAACAAAACAAAACAAAAATAAATAGGTCAATTTTGCATGCAATCAATTCCTGAAACTTGATTTTGCCATTTCTTTCAGAGCAGCTTAAACTTCTTCCTGCATCACCAGTGCTTCTTGGTCATGTGCTTATTCATGAAATTCTTCTGTGTCAGCCAATTCTTGTTGGTACAGTGACTCTGTGTAGTCCTTCCATCTTTTAATGCTTCCTGGATCATTCAATATTCTGCCCACAGCATCCTTAATTACTGACACTCAAGGCTTGACTTTGTTCCTCAGTTCCTTCAACTTAAAAAACGTCGAGTGAGTTTATCCCTTTTGATTTTATGACTCTAGCTCTTCGCACAATTCATCTTAATTTTTAAATTTTTTTCTTTTTTGTGTGTGTACCGTCAAATCTGATCTGACTGGTAGAGGAGGAGATTGACTCTCCTTCTCCAGCAGAGCATCTGGTGGATTCAAACAGCTCACCTCTGGGTGCACAATTCATTTTAATACTTTGCTTTGCCTTCCTAAGCTGCTTTTTGAAACCTTCTGCTTTACTCCTTAACTTCCTGAAAGCTAAATAATAATCATATAAAGACTAAGCTGCACCAGATTCAAGCCATAGTATTTTCAGTTCTTCCAATACATTTGAAAGCTGGACAATGAAGAATAACAGAAGACTTTGAATTTGGTGTTGGATTAAGATACTACTGAATATTCGATTGACTGCCAACAGAAGAAGTCTGTCTTGGAGGAAGTGAAACCAGGGTGCTCTTTAGAGATAAGGATGGTGAAACTTTGTCTCAAATCTCATATTCAACCTAGGCCACACTCCTGTGAAGTTTATTGTAAATATCATCACAGAGGCCTTTCTCTCCTTCCCTGATCCTTTAGTTATCAAGCATAGGGCTCTTCTAGAGGCACTGACCTTTCTTGAAGCATGCCCAAAATATGTGGAAAAAAGGCTTGCCATCTTGGCTTCTAAGGAGCACTCTGGCTGCCCTTTTTCCAAGACCTATTTGTTCTTTTGAAAATCTGTGGGAAGTTCAATACCTTTGACTAAGAACCCACTTTAAAGGCATCAGTTCTTCTTCAGCTTTACTTTTTCATTATCCACATATATGAAACAATTGAAAATGCCATGGCTAGAGGCAGGAACCCCTTAGTCTTTAAGGTGACATCCATGCGCTTTAACATCTTAAAGAGAGCCTTGACTGCCATGGTACATTGTCTGATTTCTTGACTATTGCTTTGATGGATGTTGACTGTGGAACCCGGTAAAATGAAATATTTAACAACTTCAAACTTTTCTCTATTATGATGTCATCTATTGGCCCAGTTGGGAAAATTTTTGTTTCCTTCATGTTCAAGTGTAAGCTATACTGTTTAAGATTACCTTTTAGTCTATGTAGATGTTACATAAGAGAATAATTAACTGTTATGGAATTTTTACTCTTCATAATGTTACTCATTGTTATGAACTACACACATACTTATTTTTGCATACTCAATAAAACATGGGTTATCATCTCTGCTTTCCGAAAAGATCCATCTGATTCAGCAATAACATCTGTGTCACATAGATGCATGTTTCTTGAACAAAATAAACCTTTGAGGAAACAGGATCTTTTATACTGAAGATCTTTATGAACATGTATAAATAACTAATGCTAAATTGGTCTTTGCATTTTTCTGATACAAATGTCTCAAAATCTTTAGAAGAAATGAGGAGAACATATTAAAGCTTCACTATCGCTATTGATTCTTCACTATATATAAAAAATTACCCAAAAGATTGAACAAAAACAGGTATGTGACACTCCCATAGTTTTTTGGGGTTTTTTTTCTGGAAGGCTAATGGAGGACTCCCAAATTTGCATTTTTAAAAAGTGACATTGCCAGTCTGGTAAACCACTGCATAGACCAAAAAATTGGCTAATCATCTATCTTCTGCCACCCATGTGAACCTACTTAGAAGGTATTATTACCTGAACTATTAACCTTGGCTGCCCTGGCTCTGGCAAAGTTGTGGAAATAGTCTTCCCCTGATGCAGGCTCCAATTTAATCTAGGAGGATCATTTTCTCACTCACTATGGGAGTGTCTGAAACTTGATTCTGTTTTACTTGAACTATTCATGAAGCTTCTGAGTTCTCAAAGTAGGAGTGGAGAAGGGCAAGAGCTACCAAGCACTCTCCTTTTGCAGGAGGGGACTGATAAAAAGAGAGGAGGTTGCCAAGAAATGTGCTTGAGTAGGAGGAGTCGGCCTTGCCAACAACCAAATCCAGCCTTTGGATATCATTCTCTCACAAGGTAAATAGCAACAATCTTGCCTTCCTGGTGGCTTTTTACTGGGAATAATCTGGGTTGCATAGTTCTTTTTCATAAGTGTAGGGGATATTGAATAAGCGCCTGAGGAAATTAAAAAAGCTTTTTGAAGGGGAAAGTAGAATTTACATCTGAAAGAAGGTCTTGGGCATAGTCGGGTTTTGAGGGAAATTAAAATAACTTCTGATTGGTCCTGCCTGGAGTATGTCTTCGCTTTTAAGGATTATAATAAGCACATAACTGTTACATTTCTTCACCATCACCTCTTTCTTCAAACTAAACTTACCATATATAACCATTTTTGCTGACTCACTTAAGGGTTTTTATTTTTTAAGAGATAGAGAACTGTAAGTAAGAAGAATTATGTGATTTGGGAATAGAATATGTATAAAGGAAGAGGTGATGGGGTCATTCTGGGAAATTAAATAAGTGAAAGTAGAACTGATTTTGCAATAGATATATTACTGCAATAGATGTAAATACTGTTCCTTGTGTAACATTTAATGGAATTCCAATCAGAATCCCAACTGAGTTCTTACTAAAAAAGAATGAGTTGAGGGAACTCTGATGATGTGGTCATGGAGAGAGTTATGCTGCTAACCTAACATAGTTGGTTCAAATCCACCAGCAGTTTGTACAGGAGAAAGACCATCAATTTCCTCCTGTGTGATTTACAACCTCCAAAAACCCACTGGACAGTCAGCTATGAGTCAACTCAATGACAGAGTTGAGTTTTGAGTGATTTCTTATAAATTCTGTTCTTTATCTTAACTCACTCACTGCCCTTGAATCAATTCCAATTCATAATGACTCTCCACTGAGGCCTTACATTTTAACAGGAAGACAGTGTCTATTTTTTCTTCCCCTTGGAGCCAAAGATGGATTTGAGAGACATGTGGCCTTTTGATTAGCACCACACAATCCACTGGCACTATCACCATTGCTCCTTATTCTTTTTTTTTTTTTTTAAATAAATTTCTTTTCATTGTTAAAAGTTTTCTTGACAACCCCCACCTCCATTTGTCCTCCTCTCCCAACCCAACCTGCATCTCACCCCTTGTTCCAGATTGTTGTCATACATATAATACTGAATCACATTTTCTTTTCTAGCAGTTCTTCCCCTCATCTACTCTTTTGTCTGTCCTATTTTATAACAGCGGTGTTATGCCATGTTTTTCCTTTTGTGACTTAAACATTTGACTCAGCAGAATGTCCTTTAGGCTCCTCTATGTAGTATAATGTTTTAGGAGTTCATTGTTTTTCAATGTTGCATAATATTCCATTGTGTGAATGTATCACAGTTATTCAATCCGTCCCTTTGTTAATGAACATTTGGGTTGCTTCTATCTCTTTGCTAACGTGAATATGTAGCAATAAACTTGGGTATGAACATATCTGTTTCTTTAAGGTATATTTCCAGTAGTGGAGTTTCTGAGCCAAAAGGTGTTTATATTTCCAACTTTTTGAGAAAGCACCAGACCACTTTCCATAGTGGCTGTACCGTTTTACATTCTCACCAGGAGTGAATAAGAGTTTTAATCTCTCAGCAAGCAACAAGTGCTGGCAAGGCTGTGGAGAAACTGGAACCTTTTTTCACTGCTGTTGGTCGGAGTGCAAAATGGTGCAACCACTGTGGAAGGCAATGTGGTGCTTTCTCAGAAAGTTGCGAATAGAGATACCATTTGACCCAGCAATTCCACTACTGGGAATATACCCTAAAGAAACCATAACTGTCACCCAAGCAGATATATGCACATCCATCTTTATCGCAGCTTTGTTCACAATAGCAAGGAGTTGGGAACAACCTAAGTGCCCATCAACAAACAAATGGATAGAGAAGCTGTGTTATATTCGCACAATGGAATACTATGCTGCATTGAAAAACAAGGAATTCACCCTGGAGGACATTATGCTGAGTGAAATATCTCAGTCACAAAAGGACAAACACTGCATGGTGCCACTGTTGTAAAATAGGACTGACCTCGGGACTGGGGTGAGACTGAGAAATATGGGTTCAATAATGTATACTTCATTGAAACAGATGAGGTAGAAAACTGTTTAAAAGGGATATGTTACTAGGTATTTTTCTCATGATAGGAATCCAGAGGGAAGGCTGCATAGTGGAGTGGACCTGGGGGGAGGCATTGTAAAACAATGAAAGAATTTTTCTTTTCCTTTTCCAAGAGGGTACTGTACCAGGGGGAAGAGTTAGGAGGGGAGAAAAGTGCAACAATGAATGAATGGAAATCCAAAGTCTCTGTAAATTTTCACTTAAATTAATAATAAATTTTTTTAAAAATTAAAAAAAAAAGAGTTCCAATCTCTCCACAACCTTGCCAGCATTTGTTGTTTGCTGTTCTGTTAAACAAACCCCAATATGTTCATGTCCTAGTTAATCTCCTCCTTCTTCCTCCACCCTTCACCCTCCTTTAATCCTGAGTAGTGCTGCTGTCTATTTAAAAGAAAACATAAGTCTTTGAACACCACTAAAAATGGTCCCAGGAAAGTTTTCTCTTTGGAAACAAGTTTTAGACTTACCATTCCTAATAGTGTAAATGTAAAAAAATGTTCAATTGCTTGACAGTTCTCAGAGGTAGATGAACTATCCAAGGCTCAAAAAGCTTCAATAATTTGTTCTATTTTTCCCACTATTCTAAAAAAACCTTTTAATCTATTCTCATGTTCAAAATCTTTTGCCTGAAGAAAGACGCATTACCCCCTGCCTTAATGGCAGTAAGAAAAGAGAGAGGTAAAACATCAGCCCAGCTGGACTAAAAAAAATTGGTTCTTGAAATCAGGCAGTCATGAGTCTGAAATTGGGTTAGTTGGAGGACTTTTGACTCAAAATTCAGGAGCTCATATTTAATTAAGTAAGTAAAATAAAATGTTGTTGTTGTGATGTGCCATCAAGTCGCTTGTGACTCATAGCGACCCTATGTACAATAGACTTAAACTCTGCTCTGTCCTGTGCCAATCGCACTATCTCTGACACTCCCATCCCCATTACCCCAGTCACTGAATCAATCCACCTCATAGAGGGCCTTCCCCTTTTGCGTTGTCCCTCCACCCTACCAAGCATGATGTCCCTCTCCAAGGACCAGTTCCTCCTTAAAACATGTCCAAAGTACGTTAGACAGAGCCTCAGAATCCTTGCCTCCAAGAAGCTGCCCAGTTTAACCCTCTCCAAGATGAATCTGTTTGTTTTCCTAGCAGACCATGGTACCATCAATACTCTTTCCAGCACCACAGCTTAAAGGCATTAATTCTCCTTCTATCCTCCTTGGTCACTGTTCAACTCTGATGAATAACAAGTGATAGCAAAGACCATGGACTGTAGCAGAAGCACCTTAGTCTCCAGAGAGGCATCATTGCTCTTCGATACTTTGGAGAGGTCCCTAACAGCAGACTTTCCCATGGCAATAAGCCTTTTCATTTTCTAGCTACTGGTGATGAGAGTATTGACTGTGGAGCCAAGCAAATTAAAGCTGTAAACAATCTCAATGTCTTCACCATCCATCCTGATGCTGTCAATTGGTCCAGTGGTGAGAATCTTTGTCTTCTTGACATTGAGCCTCAATCCATACTGAAGGCTGCAGTCCTTGACCCTCTGCAGCAAGCACTTCAGATCCTCATCAGTTTCAGCCAGCAGGGTTGTGTCATCTGCATATCGCAGACTGTTGATAGATCTTCTACCAATCTTGACCCTACATTTCTCTTCATAGAGCCCAGCCTCCTGGATAATCTGTTCTGCATACAGGTTGAAAAGGTATGGAGACAGGACACATCCCTGGCGTACGCCCTTCCCAATTTTGAACCATGCAGTATTTCCTTGCTCTGTTCTGACAACTGCCTCTTGGTCCAAGTATAGGGTTTGCATTAGAACGATCAAGTGTTCTGGGATTCCCACTCTTCTTAGAGTCAGCCACAGTTTGTTATGATCCACACAGTCAAACGCCTTTGTATAGGCAATGAAACACAGATATACATTCCTCTGGTATTCCCTGCTTTCAGCTAAGATCCATCTAACATTAGCTACAATATCCCTAGTACCACAACTCCTTCTAAACCGAGTCTGGACTTCTGGCAGTTCTCTGCTGATGTGCTGTTCCAGTCGTTTTTGGATAATCTTCAGTAGTATCTTGCTTGCATGTGAAATCAATGATACTGTTCTATAGTTTCCGCACTCTGTTGGGTCACCCTTCCTTGGGATGGGAACAAATATAGACCTCTTCCAGTCAGTTGGCCAAGAGTTTGAGCAACCATGGTCTTCAGTTTCTCTATTGGAGGCCACTGGCAAAACCTTTCCTTGATTTCCTCCCAAAACCCTTCCATGAAATCTTCTCATCTCATTCAGTTCCATGATCCTACACTTTTCAGGTTTTCCTTCTTGGACACTATGACCCATTTCCTTTTCCACAAATTTAGATATCCTCTTATCTCTAATTCTCCTTTAACCGTATCACTTCCTATTATTCCAACTATCTTATCTTTTGGATAACTCTCAGCTGTAACATTCTTGTTCTTCTTTATTCCATAACTGCTGCCCCACACACAGCGTCCTAAACACTGTACCATCCACCAAAAGTCAAATCCATTGCTGGTAAGTTGATTCCAACTCAGAGAGACCCCACAGAGGAAAGTAAAACTACGCTAGGGAGTTCCCAAGGTTGTAATCTTTAAGAAAGCCACCTGCTACATCTTTCTCCCAATGTTGCTGGTGTAGCGTACCATCGAGTTGACCTGCAGGTGGGTTTTCAGAGGGAGTAAATCAGATAAGAGGAGATTGTCCGTCTTTCCCCCACTGAGCAGCTGGTGGATTTGAATCATGTGCCTTCAGAATTGCAGCATAGCTTCTGACCACTGGGCCACCAGAACTCCCTGATGAGCAGCTGTGAAATTTGAACTACTGACCCATCTATCCATTAGCAAATGTGTGTGCACCATCAGGGCTCCTGAATTAATTACCTGCAGAAGTGGTATCCACTTGCAAAATAGCTTGCCTCTGGAAACCCTGTGAACTTGGAGAAATGATGAAAGTTATACATGTGTTTAGGTCTTTTGTTCATAGGGTTGTTATGAGGCGTCTACGACTCAATGGCACTTAACAACAACAACAAACACATCAGAGAAGTGGACACTAACAAAGGATGACAGAAGAAGAATCGATGTCTGGGTTGTGGTGCTGGAGGAGAGTATTGAACATACCATGGACCGCCAAGAGAATAAATAAGTCTGTCCTGGAGAGGGTGAAAACAAGCTGCTCCTTGGATACGAGGATTTTGAAGCTCCATCTCACATACTTTGGGCATGTTGCCAAGATTTGCCAGTACTTGGAGAATGACATCATGCTTGGAAAGGTTGAGGGGCAGTGCAGGAGAAGAAGACCCTGAATGAGATGGATTGACACAGTGACTGGGGTAATAGAGGTAGGTGCATTAGAGAGGGTAACATTGGCTCAGGATAAGACAGGATTCAGAGAAATTGTACGTAGGGTCACTATGGGTCACAAATGACTTGACAGCACATAACTACAACAACTAGGAAGAAGCCCATTACTATCAAGAGGATTCTGTCTCAAACCAGCCTCAAAGCTATGCATCCTTATGGAAGGAGATCTCTCTCTTTTGAGGACCTGGATTTGAACTGGGGACCTTTCAATTAGCAGCCCAATTCCTAAGGCACTAAACCACCAAAAATATCTACCATTCCTGAAATAGGTAGTTCTATGAATGGCAATATTATCCTTTCAGCTATCCAAATTAATGCACCAGGGTTCTTTTGTTTTTTTTACTATTACCTTCTCCCTCCCATTACAGGTACATCTAAATTTACAAGTTGTGTCAAAGTCTCCTTTACAACATTAAATTCATTCCTTCCATTCTGTTACTCATTCTGTTTTCCTACTTGATGCAATTGTTATCTTTTTTTCTTTATTTTCTTTTTTACCTTTGTTATCTTTTGTTTAGGCTGCTGCAACAACCTCCTATTGTTTTCCTACATATTTTGTCTGCTACTTCCTGTCTCCAATACCTTTTACATGTCATTGCCATTTATCATCCTAAACTATGACTTTGATGACTTAACTTCCTTCGTTTAAAAAAATGCACTCTTTTCATGCACTGATGAAAATAAAAGCACTAATAGAGGTATTAGGCATTAATTCAACAAGATGTTTGCATTAAATACCTGTAGCACTAAAGCTATGCTGTAAATGAAACAGACACAGGCCTAACAGAGATTACATTCCGTTAGGAGTCAGTACGATATACAGTAAGACAAGATTCCAGCTCTCAAGATGTTTACCTGATCAAAAAGTTCTGACTCCTGGGGGGAAAAGTTAAAATTTCTTACCCTAAAAAAAAAAAAAAAAATTTCTTACCCTAACTTTTAAGGTTGTGAACCTAACTCAAGTAACAAAAGTATTGGATTTCTGTGAATGATTTTAAATTTGCATAAGTCATCACATTTAAAAATAATCCCTTCAGTGGAAAAAAAAGAGTAAAGAAAAACCATGTCCTCTTAAAATTTATAAAATGACTAAAGAAATGGATTAAAAAAAGACATAACATCTACAAATAACAAAAAATATTGTATATGAAAATATTATTATTTTTCAGTAGTGGTAGGTGCCTTTGAGTCAAGTATGATCCTTAATGACCCTATAAACAACCGGTCTGAACCCTGCCCTATCTCGTGCCAACTTCACAATCTCAGATATACTCAAGTCAATTGCTACAGTCATTTTATCAATTCACCTGGTTGAAGATCCTCTCCTCCTTTGCTATCCCCCTACCTTTCCAAGCATGTTATCTTTCTCCAAGGAATACTCTTTCCTTAGCAACATGCCCAAATTATTCAAGATGAAGCTTTTCCATTCTTACTTCAAAAAAGCAATCTAGCTCCACCTTCTCTAAGACATGTCTGTTTGGTTTTTTGGCAGTCCATGTGATACACAGTAATCTCCAACATCACAGTCAGAGGCATCAATTTTCCTTCTGTTACCCTTATTCTTTGTCTAGTTCTCAGATTCATGCTAAGTGACTGAAAAGACCAGGGTCTGAATCAGGCATACCTTAGTCCTCAAACTAACACCATTGCTCCTCAGTAATTTACAGAGGTCCCTGACTGTAGACTTTCCCATTGCAATATGTCTCCTGACCTCCTGACTGCTGGTTCCAAGTGTATTGATTGTGGATCCAAGGAAGGTGAAGTAATTCACAATTTCAATCTTTTCTCCAGTTATCATGATGTCACTTATTAGTCCAGGAATGAGAATTTTTGTTTTCCTGATGTTGAGATGCAATCCACACAGAAGGCTGCAATGTCTTATTTTCTACAATAAGTGTTTGAAGTCCTCTTCATTTTCAGCAAGCAAGGTTTGTGTCATCTGCATACAAAGGTTACTGATGACTCTTCCTCCAATCTTGATGCCACATTCCTATTCACAGAGTCCAGCTTCTTGAATACTTTGCAGTGCATACAGATTGACCAAGTATGGGGAAAGGATACAGTCCTGATGTACAATTTTCTTCATTTTTTATAACTTTCTTACTCTCAAATAATTTAATATTCCCTTGCTCTGTTCACACAACAGCTTCTGGATCTAAGTGTCAGGTCCATATAAGCACAATTAAGAATCTGGGATTCTCATTTTTCTCAATGTTAGACATAAATTGTTATGTTCCACACAGTAAAATGCCTTTGTATAGTCAGTAAAACACAATAGACATTCTTCTGGCATTCTCTGCTCTCAGCTAGGATCCATCTGACATTAGCAATAATATCTCTGGTGCCATGACCTCTTTTGAATCCCGCTTGAACTTCTGGAAGTTCCCTGTCTAAGTACTGTACTAGATGCCTTTGAATGATCTACAGCAGTATATTGCTTGCATATGATATTGTTCAATAATTTCTAGGTTCTGTTGGACCACCTTTCTTGGGAACGGGAACAACTATGGATCTCTTCAACCAGGCAGCTATCTTCCAAACTTGTAGGAGCACCCAAGGCAATATCTGTCACTTGAAACATACTGATATCCCATTGATTCCTGGAGCCTTATTTTTTACCAATGCCTTCATTGTACTTCAAACTTTTTCCTTCCTTACCATTGGCCTTTGATCACATGATATTTCCTAAAATATTTTAATGTCAGCCAGTTTTGGGTTTGTTTTTGTTTGTTTGTTTTTGGGTTTGTTTTTGGCACAGCGATTTTGCATATTCCCTCCATCTTCTTTTGATGCCTCCTGAATCATTCAAGACTTTGCCCAAAGCATCTCTCAGTATTGCAACATGAGGCTTGAATTTGTTCTTTGTTCTTTCAGCTTGAGAAATGCCTAGAGAGTTCTTCCCTTTTTATTCTCCAATCGTAAGTCCCTGGATATTCCTGTATAATAGTTCGCTTTGTTCTCTCTAACTGTCCTTTAAAGTCTTTTGTTCAGTTGTTTTACTTCAACAGCTCTTCCCTGTGCTTTGGCTTCTCGACACTGTAGAGCAATTTTCAAGATTTTTTCTGAGGTCCATTTTGGTTTTTTCTCTCTTCTCTATAGTGACCATTTGCTTTCTTCATGAATGATATCCTTGATGTCATCCCACAATTTATCTGGTCTTAGATAATTGGTGTTCAATGTTTCAAATCAATCCTTAAGATGATTTATAAATATAGGTAGGATTGACTCAAGTTCATATATTGGTTCTCGTGGACTTGTTTTCATTTTCCTAAGCTTCAATTTTAATTTACACATGAGTAATTGATGATCTGATCCACAGTCAGCAACTAGCCTGGTTTTAATTATTGATTTTGAGCTTTTCCAATGATTCTTTCCACAGATGTAGTCAATTTGATTCCTATGTTGTTCATCTGCTAAGATCCATGTGTAAAGTTACCTTTTGTGTTACTTATAAAACATATAAGGAAAATTTTTTTAAAAAAAGATATTTGTAATGAATAAATCATTGAACATAGACAATTCAGTCATTCTAGTTTTGGCTTCATTGCTGTCGCCAAATCCAAACTTGCTGACTAACCCTCCTGCTTCATTGTTTCCAATTTTTGCATTCCAGTTACCAATTATCACTAATCCATCTTGATTGTGTATTTAGTCAATTTCAGATTGCAAAGATTGGTAAAAACCTTCAATTTTTTCCTCTTTGGCTTTATCTATTGGTGCATATATTTGAATAATACTTATATTAACAAGTTTTCCTTGTATGAAAATGGATTATATCCTATCAGTCACAACATTGTACTTCAGGATAGAACTTGAAATTGCCTTTTTAACTATTAATGCAACACCATTCTTCCTCCATTTTCCATTCCCTGCATAGTTTATGATGTGATTGTCTGATTCAAAGGGGCCATCTCACTAATGCCTAGAATATCGACGTCCATGTGTTTCATTTTTTACAACTTCTAGTTTTCCAGCATTCTCACTTCATACATTCTAAGCTGTGACTTTTAAAAAATGTTTGCAGCTATTTCTCCTTATTTTTATTGACTTTTAATCTGGGCTCTACCTCTAATACTGTAACTATCAGTGTTGAAATATAAAGATAATGTATAGATGGCCACAGTCTTTGCAATTACTTGCTATGCATCAGAAAGCTGGACAATGACTAGAGATGATGGAAGCAGAATTGATGCCTTTGCACTGTGGTGCTGGAGAAGAGTATTGAATGTACCATGAACTGTGAGGAGAAAAAACAGGTTCATCCCAGACAGGGTGCCTTGGAGGCAAGGAATCTGAAGCTTCATCTGACATACCTTGGACATGTTGCAAGGCTGGACCAGTCCTTAGAGAGGGACGTCATGCTTGGGAGGGTGGAGGGTGCAAGAGAGGAAGAGCCTCAATGAGATGAATTAATTCAGTAGCTGGGTTAATGGGGATAGGTATGTCAGAGACAATAAGATTGGCACAGTATAGAGCAGACTTTAGAGCTGTTGTCAACAGTGCATAACAACAACAATAATTATATTGCCCTACAGTCCTGAGTTAAAATAGGAGCAGCACAAAGAGATAGATTAAGCCTAGAATAAGAAATTGCTGAGGTACAGAATCTTCTGAGGTATGTCTTGGAAAAAGTGCAGCTCCTTAGAGACAAGGATGGTAAGCTTCGTCTCACAAACTTTGGGCATGTTGCTAGGAGAGGCTATTCCTTGGAAAGAGACATCATGCTTGGAAAGGTAGCAGATCAGTCAAGGAGAGGAAGACCATCAATGAGATGAAGTGAAACAGTGTCTGTGACAGTAGTCTCAAATGTTTCAGTAATGATAAAGATCATAACGTCGCCATGGCACTTAACAACAATCGTTTGAACACTTGTAGAAGATCAAGGACTGCAGACTTCCATATAGATTACATTTCAATATCAAGAAAAAAAATCCTCACCACTAGACCAACAGGCAAAACCATGATAAATGACAAACTACAAATGCTGGTAGAGAAACTGGAACCCTTATTCACTGTTGGTGGGAGTGTAAAATGGTGCAACCACTATGAAAGGCAGTGTGGTGCTTTCTCAGAAGGTTGGAAATAGAAATACCATTTGACCCAGCAATTCCACTACTGAGAATATACCCTAAAGAAATCAAAACTGCCACCCAAGCAGATATATGCACACCCATGTTTATTGCAGCTTTGTTCACAATAGCAAAGAGATAGAAATAACCCAAGTGGCATCAACAAATAATTGGATATATAAGCTGTGGTATATCCACAATGGAATACTATGCAGCATTGAAAAACAAGGAACTCATGAAATAATATACAAAATGGGTAACCCTAGAGGACATTTTGCTGAATGAAATATCTCAGTCACAAAAGGACAAATGCTGCATATTGCCACTGTTATAAAACAGGACTGACATTGGGGTTGGAGGAAACTAAGAAAAGAGGGGATAAATAATGTACATGACATTGAAACAGATGAAAGAGAGAACTGCTTAAAAGGAATATATGATTAGTTATATTGTTGCATGACAACAGTCCAGAATAAGAGCTGCATAGTAAAATGGACTGGGAGGGAGGATTGTACAACAATGAAATAATTTTTTTTTCAAAAAGAAAAGCAAACTGAGGGGCGAGGGGAGCAGGAAGGAAAATGTGCAACAATGAATGAAAGGAAATCCAAGTTCTGTATAAACTTTGATTAAATTTAAAAAAAATAAAATTGTGGTAAATGTAGAAAACATTGAAGATATCAATGAGTTCATCCTTCTTCTATTGGCAGTCAACACTCTTGGTGCCAACAGTCAAGAAATCAAGACACATTGTATTGGGAAAGTTTGCTTTTAAGGAACTATCTTTGAAACAGCAACAATCTCAGTTTAAAAACAAAGGTATGCTAAATCCAAGTCATGATCTTTTCAGTTACTTGCTATGCATCTGAAAGATGGACAATTACTAAGGACAACAGAAGAGGAATTGATGCCTTTGACTTGTAGTGGTGGAGAGCAGTAGTGAATATGGACAGTCAAAACAACAAATAGGTCTTTGAAAAAGTACAACCAGAGTGCACCTTACGGTCAAGGATTTTGAAACTTCATCTCACATACTTCGAGCATATTAGAAAGGGTTGGGCCTTGGAGAAGAATATCATACTTGGAAAGACAGAGGGTTAACAAAAAAGGAAAATCTTTGACAAAGAGGGATTGACACAGTAAGTGTATCAATGGGCTCGAGTATATCAGAGATTATGAGAGTGGCACAGGATAGGGCAAGATTCACATCCATTGTTCTTAGGTTTGCTGAAATGTAGCCATGGTGCTTACTAGTAACAACAAAAGCTAGTGAACTTGAGCATTTCTTCATATGTTTGAAGTCACTTAATGACTTCTTTAGTCTTTTCATAGCATCTGACTATTTTGTGAGTTGTCTTTTCCTTTCTTTCTTTTTTTTTTTTTTTATTCTTGGGCTAAGACAGCAGAAGAGATGATTTATTGTGCACGTGACATTCAACCACAACTAAGCAACGTTAGTTCAGAATATCATAGGTCCAGGGCAACAGATCAAAAGTGCCTGATTTCAAATTAGGAAAGTGGGCCTTTCAGAGGTGCTCATGGCAATCGAATGGCAAAGGATGTTCTAGATCCCTTGAGTCAGAAGTTCTAGACAGAAGCGTGCAGTCCAACTAGTATCAGCATCCCCAGCCTGTGGTGTTCTCTACTCCTGTGGTGCCTGCAGGTGCACACGCTTATGCTGACTTGGCTTCATCTTTCTTCTTTTACGCTTCAGCCTGCGTATTCACTTTTTCCTCTACTTGGACCTTATGGTTCAGAGGTTTCTAACAAGATAGGACTAAAGTGCAAAGAGAGTTTTTTCCTTTTGAGGTGCTGGAATCTTCTATAATTTTTAGACATGAGCCCCTTAAAAAATATGCCAGTAGCAAATATTTCTCCCCCTATAACCTAGGCTCTTCTTTTCATTCATATGGAGAGTTACTTTCATCCTCATAAGGATTTAATGTTTAAAAGGTCCCATTCACCTAGTGTATCTTCTCCCGGTTTTGAACAGCATTTTATGTTTGATAGTCTATTTATGAGTTCTGCTTGACTCAATAGCACCTAACAACAACAACATGCCCAAAATATGTAAGATGAAGTTTTATCATCCTTGCTTCCAAGAAGCACTCTAGCTGCACTCTTTCCAAGATATATCTGTTTGAGTTTTTGACAGTCCATGGGATATTCGGTGCTCTTCTGCAACATCACAATTTAAATGCATCAATTCTCCTCTTGTCATCTTTATTCATTGTACTGTCCTCAGACACATAGATTGTTGTTGTTATGTGCCATCGAGTCGCTTGCGACTCATAGCGACCCTATGTACCACAGCCCTAAACTCTGCTCTGTCCTGTGCCGACCACACTGTCTCTGACACTCCCATCCCGATTATCCCAGTAACTGAATCAATCCACCTCATAGAGGGCCTTCCCCTCCTGCGCCGCCCCTCCATCCTCCCAAGCATGATGTCCTTCTCCAAGGACTGGTCTCTCCTCACAACATGTCCAAAGTATGTTAGATGGAGCCTCAGAATCCTTGCCTCCAAGGAGAAGCCTGGTTTGACCCTTTCCAGGACGAATCTGTTTTTTTACCTAGCAGTCCATGGTATTCTCAATATTCTTCTCCAGCACCACAGCTCAAAGGCATCAATTCTCTTTCTATCCTCCTTGGTCGTTGTCCAACTCTCTGATGCATAACAAGTGATTGTGAAGACCATGGCCTGTATCAAACGCACCTTAGTCTTCAGAGAGACACCATTGCTCTTCAGTACTTTGGAGAGGTCCCTAACAGCAGACTTTCCCATGGCAATGCACCTTTTAATTTCCTGGCTACTGGTGCCAAGAGTGTTGACTGTGGAGCCAAGCAAACTAAAGCTGTGAACAATCTCAATCTCTTCACCATCCATCCTGATGCTGCCAATTGGTCCAGTGGTGAGAATCTTTGTTTTCTTGACATTGAGCCTCAATCCATATTGTAGGCTGCAGTCCTTGACACTCTGCAGCAGGCGCTTCAGGTCCTTTTCAGTTTCAGCAAGCAGGGTTGTGTCATCTGCATAACGCAGGTTGTTGATAAATCGTCCACCAATCTTGACCCCACATTTCTCCTCATAGAGCCCAGCCTCCCAGATAATCTGCTCTGCATATAGGTTGAAAAGGTATGGTGATAGGATGCATCCCTGGCATACGCCCTTCCAGGACTCCTAAATTTACCCCTCTTTTTCCTCTGTTGATCTTTATAGTTTCAGATTGCACTCTTAGGTTCTTGATCAAACTTGAGTCACTTTTTAATATGGATCTCTTTTTCCCCATTTTCTGCAGATATAAGTTTCATCAGCACTTTTTGTTAAAGAAGCTGTCTTTTCTCCATTTGATGGATTTCATCTCCTTGTCAAATATCAGTTGACCAGAGATGGATGGATTTCTGTTTTTTTGAGTTTTCATTTCTATTTCATTTGTCTGTGCATCTATCACTATACCAGTACTATGCTATTTTGACTATTATTTCTGTCTAGTAGGTTTTAAGATTAGAAAGAGTGAGACCTCCTAATTTGTTTTTCTTCTTTCACATCGCTTTACTTATCTGGGATTTTATTTCTTTCCATAAAAGTTGATAACTACTTTTCCCATCTCTTCGAAGAATTTTGTAAATATCTGAACTGGGATCACTTTAAACCTGTTGATTATTTTTCATAGTCTTATCATTTTCACAATGATAAGCCTTTCTATCCATGGGCTTGTAAATTCTTCTATTAATATAGTTCTCTCTTTTTCTTTTTTACATTTCTTATCTGAATTACCACATATAACAGTTTCACCAAGTTTAGGTTTTTTTTCCATCCACTACATAATCTATGCAGCCAGTTTTCTCAGACTCTATAAGTAGTTTCTCTTTTTTTACCATTTTGCAAATATTTTTATTACACTTTTAAATTTTTTGTTGTTGAACATTTTCTTCCCCACAATGCATCATCACCCATTCCAGATTGTTGTCATACATATAATACCTAATCATATATTCCTTTTAAACAATTTTCCCCTATCTGTCCTAATGCAGTGTTCATTATCTATCTACTCTTTTCCCATTCTCTCCCCAACCCCCCATGTTTGTTCTATTTTATCCCAGTAGTTTTATGCAGCATTTGTCCTTTTGTAACTGAGATATTTCACTCAGCACAATGTCCTCCAGGCTTCCACATGTTATTTAATGTGTTACATGTTCATTGTTTTTCACGGAGGCATAATATTCCATGGTTTTTAACGGATGCTTAATATTCCATTGTGTGAATGTTTTTGTTGTTGTTATGTGCCATTGAGTCGTTTGCGACTCATAGCGACCCTATGTACAACAGCTCTAAACCCTGCTCTATCCTGTGCCAATCGCATGGCCTCTGACACACCCATCCCAATTACCCCAGTCACCGAATCAATCCACCTCATAGAGGGTCTTCCCCTCCTGCACTGTCCCTCTTCCCTACCAAGCATGATGTCCCTCTCCAAGGACCTGTCTCTCCTTACAACATGTCCAAAGTATGTCAGACGAAGCCCCAGAATCCTTGCCTCCAAGGAGTAGCCTGGTTTAACCCTCTCTAGAATGGATCTGTTGGTTTTCTGGGCAGTCCATGGAACATTCAATACTCTTCTCCAGCACCGTGTGAATGTACCATAGTTTTTCTATCAATTCGTTTGTTGATGGGCACTTGGGTTGCTTCCATTGTTTTGCTATTGAATAATGTAGTGATAACCATGGGTGTGCATACATCTGTTTAAGTGCCAGTTTTAGCTTCTTTAAGGTATATTCCCAGTAGTGGAATTGCAGGGTATTCCTATTTCAAACTTTTTGAGAATGCTCCAGACCATTTTTCATACTGGCTGTGCCATTTTCCATTCCACCAATAGCGTAGGTCTTGTTTTGTTTCTTGTAAAAGTGTTTTATAATCTTCTTTGTATGGTTTTATACTTTTTACTTTCATATATTGTGAGTATCATACACTGGATTAAACTAAAAACAAAGACCTTCAATTCTACTGCTATCTAATTTATCCCAAATCAAAGAGTAGAACTTTGTATAGGGTTTCCAGGACCTTAAATCCACCTGGATGTAGATTACATGAGCTTTCTTGAGAGCAGCTGGTAGGCTTGACTTCTGAACCTACTTTTAGTAAGTATAATTGGCCAAAGAACCACTATAGTACCTTATTCTGAATTGTTGTTGCTGTTAAGTACTGTGAAGTCAGAACTGACTCATAGCTGATCCTCCAGAAGGTTTTCAGGTACTGTAGGTTACATAGAAGGAGATTGCCCATCTTCTCCCACAGAACAGTGATGGACCCGGGCTGCCTTTGGTTGGCAGCTCAACTCTTTACCCCTAAAGCCACAAGAGCTACCTTACACTGAATTGCTGTTGTTATAGTTCTTATGTGCTGTTGAATCAGAGCGAACCCATAACTGACCCTCCAGCACGTTTTCAGAGCCATCTTTCTCCTATGGAGCAGCTGGTAAATTAGAATTCTGTATCTTCAGTAATTAAACAAAATCCAAGGCAACCAAAATATGACTTTGAGTCTATCCCACCTGAATTTCAGAACCATCTCAGGAACAGGTTTGAGGCTTTGAACACTA
>NW_006400023.1:3015123-3019631 GCF_000299155.1 Elephantulus edwardii | reverse complement strand
GTGCGATTGGCACAGGACAGAGCGGAGTTTAGGGCTGTTGTACATAGGGTCGCTATGAGTCGCAAGGGACTCGATGGCACATAACAACAACAACAACATCTTCAGTAATTCAGTACAGGTTCTTACCATGAGGCCATCAGAGATCCCTTTGTTGTTGTTGTTGTTAAGTGCTATCAAGTCAAATATGACTCATAGAGACCTTATGAACAATAGACCTGAATCCTATCGTATCATATGCCATCTTTATCATCTTTATCATCTCTGATAAACACTGTTAAATAGTTAGTGAATGGTGCATTGAACTGATAAAAGTCAAATGTGGTGCATTGAACTGATAAAGGTCAAATGGAAAGAAAGATACTGGTTTGCAATCTCTTCCCAAACCTGACACCTGTGTAGGTGAAACTAAGTGATAAGAGATTCCTTTCCAGAGTTCCCTCTAAGTGAAGCATTGAAGCTATGTTAACTTTCAGAGCCTCTGTAGCTGGAGAAAAGAAGCAAACAATGAGGACATAGTAAGATCATTTTACCAAGCACATAGAGCAGCTTGGCTATATTCTCAGTATTCTACATAAGTTATTTCATTTCAAATAAATCTTTTGTGTGCGTGTTATTATCCACATCTTATAGATGAGAAAGCCAAGGCTCTGGAAAGTTACTTTGCTCCGGGTCACCAAGCCTAATAAATGGCAGAACCAGGATTCAATTCAGAGGCATAGGCTTTAAAAGCTCACGTAATTGGGAAAGGCAAAGGACATTCCATCCACAAAAGTCAACCTCCAAAAGAGAAAAATTCAGTAGTAATCACAAACTTTTCTGGATGGATTGTGTAGTCAAGCATCAGTTCCCAACGGCTTTCCCTTTTTATTTCTTCTATGGACAGCCTTAACACTCTCACCACCATATGCATACGCACAGTCGTTTCCTAATCCAGTAAGTACTTTATTCTCAATAAATTTTTCACTCCTAATAGTAAGCTTGAAAAGCTGTAAAATCATTCTTTTACTGCCTGCTAACTATTTTAAAAATTCTATCATATTTTATACATTTAAAAGAAAATATATAACATATTTAAATTATAAAATAAACTTTCATGAACCTTTCCATGAACTTAAGAATCACAGTATTAACCATTATCAGTACATATTCCTATGTGAACTTTTCTTAGTCTATCTTCCTGTCTCCCTCCCAGAAAAAGCCACTACCATAAATGTTATCATTTCTTTATTTCTATAAGAATATATTTATCCACCACAACAAGAAAAAGGTAAATAACAATTGAAAGATGGGTTCAGGATATGAACAGACACTTCATCAAAGAAGACATTCAGATGGCTAAAAAGCACATGAAGAAATGTTCAAAATCCCTTTCTCCAAGAGAGATGCAAGTAAAAACAACTAGGAGATATCATCTCACCCCAGTAAGAATAGCAAAATTTAACAGAATAGCAAGCAACAAATGCTGGCGAGGTTGCAGAGAAACAGGAACCCTTATTCACTGTTGGTGGGAGTATAAAATGGTGCAACCACCATGGAAGGCTATATGGCGCTTTCTCAAAAAGTTGCAAATAGGAATACCATTTGACCCAGCAATTCCACTACTGGGAAAGAAACCATAACTGCCACCCAAGCAGATATATGCACGCTCATGTTTATTGCAGCTTTGTTCACAATAGCGAACAGTTGGAAAAAACCTAAATGCCCATCAATAAATGAATGGATAGAGACGCTCTGGTATACCAAATATCACAATAGAATACCATGCTGCATTGAAAAATAAGGAACTCATTAAATATTATACAAAATGAGTGACCCTGGAGAATATTATGCTGAGTGAAATATCTCACTCACAAAAGGACAAATATTGCATAGAGCCACTGCTGTAAAATGGGACTGACATCAGGGTTGAGGGAAGACTGAGAAGGAGGATAAAATACATATGTTGCATTGAAACAGATGAGGGAGAAAACTGTTTAAAAGGGATATATGATTAGGTATTATTGTCATGACAGGAGTCCAGCATGAAGGCTGCACAGTGAAGTGGATTTGGGGAGAGGGATTGCATAACAATAATAGAGTTTTTCATTTACTTTTCAAGGAGAAGAGTGAATTGGGGGGAGGGGGTGAGCAGGGAGAAAAGTGCAACAATGAAAGAATGAAAATCTAAAGTCTCTGTAAACTTTCATTAAAATTAATAAACCAAACAAAAAGAATATACTTATCATATATGTATGCACCCCTATGTAATTTTTTAACATTTTTCTTATTTAGGAGTTTATGGAAAAAGAACTTGTACAATATCTGTACTATGCGTCTCCCCTTCTCCTCACTTAATATATTTCCATGATTCATCCATGTTGCTAATGCAGCTTTACTTTTAGTTTATAGTTTTCACTGTTTTATAATATTCACTTATGGACTTTAGCACAATTTATATATTTACTCTCTAGGAAGTAGTAATTTTGAGTTGTCTGTTTATTCACTGAGCAACTTTTGCCAGATTTATTCTCAAATATCATTTTCTATCATTTTTTTAAGAAATAAAAAATTCTTTAATCAAATGAGAATGAAAATACAGCATTCTAAACCCTCTGGGATACAGTAAAACCAGTTTTTAAGTCCATTTATGACAACAAATGTACATATCGCAACAGAGAAAAGGGCCAAAATCAGCAATTTAGCCTAATATCTCTATGAATTAGATAAAAAAGTCTCAAAATAAGCCTATAATTAGCAAAGAAAATAATAAAAATTACAACAAATAAATGAAACAGGAGGAAAAACAATGTAAAGACTTAACCACAATACAAATTGGTTCTTCCCCCTCCATCTTTTAAAATGATACCTTTTTTAAAATAACATTTTTTTCATTCCTTTTTGTTGTTGGTATTTGTTACTGTTTTTTTGTTGTTAAGTGCTGTCAAATCACTTGCGACTCATAGCGGCCCTGCTCTAGCTTGAGCCAAATTTACTGTCTCCAACACACCTATCCCCATTACTCCAGTCACTGAATCAATCCATCTCATCGAGGTCTTTCCCTCCTGTGCTTTCCCTTCTCCCTCCCAAGCATAATGTCCCTCTCCAAGGATTGGTCCCTCTTTACAACATGCCCAAAGTATGTCAGACAGAGCTTAGAATCCTTGCCTCCAAGGAGCAGCCTGATTTCATCCTCTCCAGCATAAATTAGTTTGTTCTTCTAGGAGTCCATGGTATAGTCAATACTCTTTCCCAGCACCACAATTCAAATGCATCAATTCTGCTATCATCTTTAGTCACTGTACAGCTTTCTGCTGCATAGCAAGTAATTGAGAAAACCATTGCCTGGGTTAGGCACACCTTAGTCTCCAGACTGACGTTGCTGCTCTTCAGTACTCTATAGAGGTCTCTGACAGCAGATTTTTCCCAATGCAATTCATCTTTTGGTTTCCTGGCTTCTGGTACCAAGAGTGTTGATTATGGAGCCAAGCCACCTGAAACTGCTAACAATCTTAATCTCTTCACTGTCTCTAATGATGCTGCCAATTGGCCAGTGTTGAGAATCTTTGTTTTCTTGATGTTGAGCTTCAATCCATTTTGAAGGCTTCAGTCCTTGACCTTCTGCAGGAAACACCTCAGGTCCTCCTCAGTTTCAGCAAGAAAGGTTATAAATTAAACCATGTACATGTACATCTATGGTTGTAAGTTAATCCACATACATCTAGCCACCTTGCTACACTCTACCTATGTTTGGGGGTTTTTTCCAGTAGAAAGTTATATCTGTGACTAAGGAACATTTTTGCTGCATTCTTTTCTCTCTTTATACCGTTCCTCCCACTATGTCTTCTTATGCTACACTGGCTACAGCTTCCAGAAGAATGTGCAATAAAAATTAAATAGTGAAACAAGGAACTTATGAAATAGTATACAAAATGGGTGACCCTGGAGGACATTATGCTGAATGAAATATCTCAGCCACAAAAGGACAAATACTGTTGTGAAACGGGACTGACATCGGAGTTGGGGGAAACTAAGAGGGGATAAATAATGTATATACTACATTGAAACAGATGAGGGTGAGAACTGTTTAGAGGAATTTATGATTAGGTATTACTGTCATGACAAGAGTCTAGAATTACAATAATCCAGAATGAAAGCTGTATAGTGGAGTGGACTGGAGGGTGGGGGGTGGGGAGGAGAGAGATTGTATAACAACGAATTTTTGTTTTAATTTTTCAAAGAGAAAAGCAAACTGGGGGGAGGGGTAGGCATGGAGGAAAGTGTGTAACAATGAATGAATGGAAATTCAAAGTCTCTGTAAACTTTCATTAAAATAAAAAAGTAGATCACATCAACAAGGCAAAGAACAAGAACCATATGGTCCTATCAGTTGATGCAGAAATAGCCTTTGGCAAAATCCAACACCCTTTCCTGATTAAAGCACTCAACAAAATAGGATTAGAGGGGAATTTCTTCAACATAGTAAAAAGTATTTATGAAAACCCAAGAGCCAACATTGTTCTTAATGGAGA
>NW_006400023.1:2998563-3012358 GCF_000299155.1 Elephantulus edwardii | reverse complement strand
AAAAAAGTAGAACTAAGGGGCAGCTCAAGGTCTGGACAGGACTTAACCCATTCACTCTCCTCCCACACCCAACTCAACAGTCCCTGCCTGTGCCTGCTTTGCACCCCTGTTTGGGTCTTTCTGCACTGCCTCCCTTTCACTCCACTCCTCTCCCACCCCAGCACATGCGGGGGTCTCAGCCCCCATGCTGTGAGCTCCTTGGGGGCAGGCCCTCAATAAATGTAAAGTGCTGCTAAAAAAAAAAAAGTAGAACTAAAAAAAATCAAATAATGAACATATTTGTCTTGTTCCTTACATTGAGAGGAAAATCTTTCCACTTTTAACCATTATTGTTACTGTTTCATACTGTCAAGTCAAAACTAACTCATAACTGACCCTCCAGTGGATTTTCAGAGCTTGGAAATTGCTTGGGAGGAGGTTGTTTCTCTTTCTCCTGCAGAATTGTCAGTGCAGCCCCTTACCAGTGAGCCACCAGAGCTCTCTACTGCATCTTTAACTACTAAGTAAGGTTATTTGGTAGGCATTTTTGGTTGCTACTTTTGGTTAGATTAAAGAAGTTCCTGTCTATTCCTATTTTGCCAAGAATTTTTATGAGTATTTGCAATAATAATGATCTGCATCGAATCAAATCCCTCACTTTGACTTTTCTGCTCAGTTCTGCAATCCCATGCAGTACTTCTTTCTCTGACTCTAGCCACCTGGGGGTAGGTCAGATCCATAAATTAAAGGAACACCTGCCTTTCCGATTTCCAGATAGGTAGATGCCAACTACAAGTTTCACAACCCTACATGGTCCCTAATTTCTGGCATAATAGCTACAGACTCAGAGGTCTCAGGGGTTTCCCTCTATCTCACAAGATATTAGCTACAAGCTCAGGAATCCTATCTGAGCTCACTGCCTCCTGGTCTGCTGACTTTCACAACTTCTTTGCGAGCAATAATTAACTCAAAAAACTCACAGAGCTCAAGGAAAGCTCTATGCAATACTTATGAGTAGAGTTTTATTGTAGAAAAAAAAGAGGATATGATTGAGGAGATGTATAGGGTGAAGTCTAAAAGGGTTTCCAAAGTGAAGTTTCCATGTTCCAAAGAAAAAGGGATGCTTTGTCCTCTCATGTTCATGGATATCTTTCAGCAACCAGGAAACCTGTGGAACTTCCATGTCCATAGGTTTCAGACACTTATTGTGAGTCTCATTACATAATGCAAGCCCCTGTCCGCCTCTCCTAAAACTGGCTGAAAACACAAAGTGGTCAATATCATGAGATTGTCATGAGGTATACATAGTGGATCTTTCTGTTCTTACCAACCCCCACTCCAAAGTTACTTCCTCAGCTCACCTGACCTGTTAGTTCTGGTCTGGACTCCTTAGAGACCATTGCTTAGGACCTGAGGGAGAATACCAAATTACTTGGGTAAAGTTCATGTAAAAGCCAGAGCCTTATATTTTATCAATGCTTTTCTACAGCAATTAACCTAAACACATGGATTTTTCTCTCTTAATATGTATATATAAATTACCCTTAGGTTATTGAAAGATTTTCCTTAAGTGTTCATTCAAATCTATACCTAGGGAACACTGCATGGTTTAAAATTGGGAAGGGTGTGCAACAATGATGTATTCTTTTTCCCTATTTAGCTGATCTGTATAATAAACAAATAATTCATGGACACCATAAAAAGAAATGTGGCATCAGGACCAGAGGAAAATTCATCAACAACCTGTGTTATGCAGATGACATAATTCTGCTTGCTGAAAGTAAAGCTGACTTGAAATCCTTGCTGCAGAAAATTAAAGACTACAGCTTTCAGTATGGATTACATCTCAACATCAAGAAGTCAAAATTGTTTACCACTAGGCCAATAGGCAACATCGTGATAGATGGAGGAAAGATTAAAGTTGTTAACGGTTTCCTCTTGCTTGGGTCAACAATCAACACTGTTGGTACCAGCAGTCAGGAGACCAGGGGACATATTGCATTGGCCAAGTCCACAGTCAAGGACCTCTCCAAAATAAGGACAATGATTTCGGTTTGAAGACTAAGATGCTCCTGATTCAGGCCATGGTCTTTTCAATCACTTGTTGTGTTGCTGAGAGCTGAAAAATGAATAAAATGACAGAAGAAGACTTGATGCCTTTGAGTTGTAGGGTTGGAAAAGAGCACTGAATATCTCATAAACTACCAAAAGAACAAACAGATATGTTTTGGGAAAAGTGCAACTAGATGGTTCCTTGGAGGCAAAGATAGCAAAGCCACATCTCACATATTTTGGATAAATTGCTAGGAGAAGCTATTCCTTGGAAAGGGACATTATGCTTGGAAATGTGAAGTATCAGTGAAAGAGAGGAAGAACCTTAATAAGATAGATTGACACAGTGACTGCTGCAAAGGGCTCAAGTGTGTCAGAGATGATGAGGACAGCACAGGAGTAAAAGGAGGAAAGGTCAATACCAATTGAAAGAGAACAGAAATACTATTTAATATCAGGCAAAATTGATAATAAGACAAGAATTATGAAAGATAAGCAATGATAAAGGGCTTAATTCAGCTCTATATGCATCAATAAAATATTCCTAAGCTGTATATGCATCAATAAAACAGCCTCAAAAGAAATAAGAAAATTTAGTAGAACTACTATTTTTGTGAATAGTAAATGTGCTCTTCTTAGTTAATAGGTCACACACACACACACACACACACACACACACACACACACACAAACAACCCAAAAACACCACCACAATCACCAAGTAATCTATTGCGGCTCTGTCCATTCTGACTCACAGGGAAACTCTATCACACAATGTGGAGCTGCTTCATAGGGTTTTCAAGATTGTAATGTTTACAGTATTTTTAAATCCAGGTTCATTTCTGTCCCCAACGCCATCTTTTTCCAACTACCAGTCCCTTCTTTGTTTCCACCTTCTGCATTCCAGCCACCAATTATTATGAATGTTTCTTGATTGCATATTCAACCAATTTGAAACCACAAAAGTTGATAGAAATCCTCGATTTCAATATTGACTTTTGTGGTTGGTGCATATATTTGAATAGTGATTGTATTAACAGAACTTCCTATACGTGTACACATAGTAGTATCCTTTCATGCACAGCACTATACTTCAGGAAAGATCTTGAAACTATCTTTTTTTTTTACATTTAAAAAATTTATTATTAATTTTAATGAAAATTTACAGAGATTTTGGATTTCCATTCATTCATTGTTGCAGTTTTCTCTCCTTCCAATCCTCCCCCACCCCCACCCCCAGTACACTACCCTCTTGGAAAAGTAAAAGAAACATTATTTCATTGTTTTACAATCGCTCCCCCCAGGTTCACTCCGCTATGCAGCCTCTTCTCTTGACTCCTGTCGTAATAAAAATACCTAATCACATATCCCTTTTAAACAGTTCTTTCCCTCATCTGTTTCAATGCAGTATACATTATTTAACCCATCTTTCTCAGTCTCCCCCTAACCCCGAGGTCAGTCCTGTTTTACAACAGTGGCACCATGCAGTATTTGTCCTTTTGTGACTGAGATATTTCACTCAGCATCATGTCCTCCAGGGTCACCCATTTTGAATAATATTGCATGAGATCCTTGTTTTTCAATGCAGTGTAGTTAACAATGAATGTTATCCTGTTCCTCTTCTATTTGTCACTTTTGGCATGGTATATCAGCTTGTCTGATTCAAAATGACCAATATAAGTCTATCTCAGCTCACTAATGAACCTCTTTAGAAAAGATGTCAGTTTAACACTTCACCAAAGAAGACATTCAGATGACCAACAAGCACATGAAGAAATGTTCAAAATCCCTAGCTCCAAGAGAGATGCAAATCGTAACAACTTAGAGATATCATCTCACCCCAGACAGAAGAGCAAAATTTAACAGAACAGCAAGCAACAAATGCTGGTGAGGTTGGGGAGAAACTGAAACCCTTATTCACTGTTGATGGCAGTGTAAAATGGTGCAACCACTGTGAAAAATGGTGTGGCACTTTCTCAAAAAGTTGCAAATAGAGATACTATTTGACCCAGCAATTCCACTACTGGGAATATAACCCAAAGAGACCATAACTGACACCCAAGCAGATATATGCACACCCATGTTTATCATGGCTTTGTTCACAACAGCAAAGAGTTGGAAACAGCCTAAGTGCCCATCAATGAATGTATAGAGAAGCTGTGGTATATTCATACAATGGAATACTACGCTGCATTGAAAAACAAGGAACTTGTGCAATATTATTCAAAATGGGTGACCCTGGAGGACATTATGCTGAACAAATATCTCAGTCACAAAAGAACAAATACAGCATGGTGCCACTGTTGTAAAACAGGACTGACCTCGGGACTGGGGGGAGACTGAGAAAGATGGGTTCAATAATGTATGCTGCACTGAAACAGATGAGGGAGAAAACTGGTTAAAAAACATATGTAATTAGGTATTATTGTCATGACAGGAGTCTAGAATGAAAGCTGCATAGTGGAGTGGACCTGGGGGGAGGAATTGTATAACAATGAAAGAATTTTTCTTTTACTTTTCAAAGAGAAGAGCGAGTTGAGGGGAGGTAGAAGAAGTGGGCAGGGAGAAAAGTGCACTAATGAATGAATGGAAATCCTCAGTCTCTGTAAACTTTCATTAAAATTAAAAATAATAAAAAAATTTTTTTAAAAAAAGAATGTCAGTTTAAAGACTATAGTTTGCCTGATCCAACCCATGGTATTTTCAATTGCTTCCTATGCATCTGAAAGTTGGACAAAAAAATGAATAAATTGACAAAAAATAATTAATACTTATGAATTGTGATGCTGGCAAAGAGTTTTTAATATATCATGGGCTGTCAAAAGAATAAATAAATCTGCATTGAAGGAAGTGCAACCCAAATGTTCTTTAGAGGCAAGGATCGTAAAACTACGTCTAGTGTACATGGGGCCTATTTTTAGGAAGAGGAAGTCCTTCAAGACAGACATCATGCTGGGAAAGGGAAAGGGCTGGCAAAAGACAGTAAGACGCTCCATGAGATGAACTGACACAGGGACTGCCACAATGGATTTGAGTGTAACAGAGATTATGAGGATGATCCAGGCGAGGCGAAAATTCAGGTCTGCTGTTGCTGAGGTCACAAGGAGTAGCAGTCAACATGATGGCACCTAACAACAAAACAATCTTTCTAGAGCCAGACCACCATATCTTTCTTCCATGGTACAGCTGTGGGTTCAAAGCACCGACTTTTCAGTTAACACCTCTAATTACTATGCCACTAGGGCTTCTGTTAATAGGTCAATTAGAGGAATATTTATGAAGATATAAAATATCTGAAATATGGAAGTCATAAGCTTGATTTTTTTTTTAAAACATCTGTAGAACCTTACACTCAGCAACTAATCTTTAATCATTTTCTATATACTGTTTAGTTACATTCTAGGGATTTTCTTGTTGGTTTTTTTTTTCAGTTAAAAACATTTTAATATATTAAATCTTTCTGTTTAAAATAGCTACAATGGTTTCTTGATTAATAAAAAAACTAAGTTGGCATTTATCCCAAGAATATAAGGACAAATTACTTCGAATTTTTGATGAGCTCTGGTGGCCTAGTGGCAAGAAGCTGCACTGCAATCCCAGAGGTTTGTTGTTGTTGTTATGTGCCGTCGAGTCGTTTCCGACTCATAGCGACCCCATGCACAACAGCCCTAAACCCTGCTCTATCCTGCGCCAACCGCACCGCCTCTGACACACCCATCCCGATTACCCCAGTCACCGAATCAATCCATCTCATAGAGGGTCTTCCACTCCTGCGCTGTCCCTCCACCCTCCCAAGCATGATGTCCCTCTCCAAGGACCCGTCCCTCCTGGCAACATGTCCAAAGTATGTCAGACGAAGCCCCAGAATCCTTGCCTCCAAGGAGTAGCTTGGTTTAATCCTCTCCAAGATGAATCTGTTTGTTTTCCTGGCAGTCCATGGTACATTCAGTACTCTTCTCCAGCACCACAGCTCAAAAGCATCCACTCTCCTTCTGTCCTCCCTAGTCATTGTACAACTCTCTGATGCATAACAAGCGATTGCAAAGACCATGGCCTGTATCAGGCGCACCTTAGTCTCCAGAGAGACACTGTTGCTCCTGAATACCTTTGAGAGGTCCCTAACAGCAGACTTTCCCATCGCGCTACGCTTTTTGATTTCCTGACTGCTGGTACCAAGAGTGTTGACTGTGGAGCCGAGCAAACTGAAGCTGTGAACACTCTCAATCTCTTCGTCATCCATCCTGACGCTGCTAATTGGTCCAGTGGCGAGAATCTTTGTCTTCTTGACATTGAGCCTTAGTCCATACTGAAGGCTGCAGTCCTTGACCCTTCGCAGCAAGTGCATGAGGTCCAATTCCAGAGGTACCCGCTTCAAATCCACCAGACGCTCTGCTGAAAAAGGCGGAACAATCGCCTTCCGTACCAGTCAGATTCGATTTGACGGTACACACATAAAAAGAAAAAAAATTAAAAAAGAAAATTTTGTGGCTTTAAATTTTAATTTTCTCTACCCTCCTCCCCAATTCGTTCCTCTTTTTCTTTTCCCCCTTGAAAGTCTGTTTTAATTGTCCAATTGCCACAGTGCTTGTCAAAGCCAGTTCTGATTAATCCCCTTTGTCCGTGTGTCCTTTGCCATTCCCTATCACTCCTCCCTGAGAGACTTCACCCTGATTCATAAGGAAAAGGGGACAGCATATTCTCTTAGCTACTTCCAAGCAAGTCTCTTATAAACAGTATTTAGCTGGGTATAAGAATAAGACCCATGGAAGGAGGTTTGTGGGGTTCTTTTTTCCTTGTCGACTTGTGATGCAGTGGATTGATGTGACTCTACTAGCCAAGGTCTTTGTCATTCCCACCAAATAACTTGATTTTAGTGTTGTTAGGTGTCATAAAATTTGGCTTGAAGTAATAACAACTCTGTTGAGCAGAATAAAACCTATATAAAATTAATTAGGGGAAAACCCCAGAATTGAAACTACTCAGTCCTGCACCATCTCCATCATTTCTTCTGTACTTAAATCCATTGTGGCAACTACTGTGTTGATCCAACTCATTGAAAGTCTTCCCCTTTCTCACTGATTCTATTTTTCTGAGGATGCCCTTTCCCAGGAACAAGTCCCTCTTGATAACATGTCTAAAGTATGTGAGACGAAGCCTAGCCATCTTCACTTCTAAGGAACCTTGGGGCTACTCTTCATTCAGAAATAGATTTGTTCTTTTTGGTAGTCCAAGGTTTATGAATATTCTTCACCCACACCACTATTCAGAGACATCCATTCTTCTCTCTTCTTTATTCACTGTCCAAATTTCATGTAAAACTTTATATGAAGCGACTGAAAGTAAAATGATTTGGATCAGATGCCTCTTGATCTTTAAAGTGACATCCTTGCTTATTAGCACTTTAAAGGAGTCCATGGCCACAGATTTGCACAATGCAACATCCTTTCATTTCTTGACTGCTACTTCTACGGACATTAATTGTGGATCTGAGTGAAACTAAATTCTTTACAATTTTATTATTTTCTATATTTATCATGATGGTATTTATTGGCCCAGCTGTGAAGATTTTGTTTTTTAATTCCATATTGAAGCCCATAGTCTTTGAGTTTCATCAGTAAGTACTTCAATGCTTTTTTGTTTTCTGCAAGCAAGACTGTGTCATCTACATATAGCTCAGGTTGTTGATTAGTCTTCCTGTAATTTTGATTCTTCTTCACGTATTCCAGCTTCTTAGATTATTTTGTCAACCTACAGATTGAATAAATATAGTGAAACACACAGTTTTCCTGATTTTAAATCATGCAGGACCCTTTTTGTGTGTGTGTGCTATTTTTTTTAAAAAAACCTACTATTTCTTGGTCTGTATACAAATTCCACACAATTAAATTAAATACACACAACTGAATTTTCTGGACTCCCATTCTTCTCAGTGTTATCCACACATTATTATGATCCATATTGTCCAATACCTTTGCACAATCAATAAAACACCAAGTAAACATCTTTCTGTTAGTCTTTGTTTTCAGCCAAGATCCATCCGATGGCAATAATAATACTATTCCTCATTCCATGGCTTCTTATGAATCCAGCTTGAATTTCTGTCAATCCTCCGTTAATGTACTGTTCCAATCATTTTAAAATTATCTTCAAAAGTATTTCTCTTGTGTGATTTATTAGTGATATAATCCTATATTTTCTGCATTCTCTTGGACTTTTTTTTTAAATGGGTCTAAATATGGCCTCTTCCAGTCAGTTGCCAGGAAGCTTTCCTCCAAATTTCTTGGCACAGATGAGTATAGCCACTTAGTTGTCTGGATCTGTTTGTTGAAATATATAAATTGTTATTCTGTCAATTCCTGGAGACTTCTTTTTACCAATCCCTTCAGTGTAGTTTTGGAATTCTTTCAATCATACCACTGACTTCTGAACTTGTTAAGCATTGACCAATTTTCTTTGGTACAGTGACTCTGTATTCCTTGTATCTTCTTCCAGTGCTTCCTGCATCTCTCAATATTTTGCCCATAGAATTGTTTGGCACTGCAACTTGAGGCTTGAATTTGTTCTTTAGTTTTTGAAGCTTGAGGAAAACTGAGTATAGTTTTCTGTTTAATTTTTCTAACTCCTGTTCTTTTCACATTTCATTCTAATACTTTGCTTTTGTCTTCTTGAGCTACCCTTTGAATTCTTATGTTAGGGTCTCTTATTTTATAAATCTTTTTCCTTATGCTTTAGCTTCTCTACATCCTACAGCAAGTTTCAGAGTCTCTTGGGACATCAAATTTGGTCTTTTTTTTTTACTGTCCTTATTTTTTTTTCTTTCCTGTCTTTTTAATGGCCTATCACTTTCTTCATGTCTGGCCATTAATATTTAATTCATTAAATCTATTCTTGATGCAACAATGAATGAATGGAAATCCAAATTCTTTGTAAATGTTCATTAAAATTATTTTAAAAAATAAAAAAATTAAAACAAACAAACAAGAAAGTGAAACTATAGGAACATTTAAAAAGTGCTTCTCCAGAGCTATGATTAATAATATTAATAATCACATGTCTCCAGAAATGTAATTAATAGTAAAATACAGAACTGCTTATGAACAATGAAACAATACTGCATGATACCATAATGGTGAATAATTGGCATTATGTATTTGTAAAAAATCATAGGGTTATATAACACAGAGTTAAATCCAATGCAAACTATGAACATTATTTAATAATAATATATCAGTATTGGGTCATCTATTGTAACCAATCCACCACTCTACTGCAAAAAATTGATAAGAGTAGCTTTATATAGGGCAAGGAAAATTTATATGGAAACTCTGTGTAGTTTTTCTATAAATCTAAAATTGTTCATAAAAAAATGTTTCCAAAAAAATCTATTCTTGAGATGAACTCTAGATTCAGATGAGATTTATTCACAGACTTGTTTCATTTTCTTCAGCTTAAATTTTAATTTGTTGCTATTGCTATGTGCTGTTTAGTCAGAACTGACTAAAAATAGCTGACCCTCCAGTGGGTTTCCAGAGGTTGTAAATCATGTGGGACGAGATCCTGTGGAGAAGTTGGTGGATTCAAACTACCTATCTTTGTATTGGCAGCATAACTCCTTACTACTAGGCCACCAGAGCTAGTTTGAACTTATATATGAGTAACTGAAGGTCTGCTCCACGGTTGGCTTCTAGCCTTGTACTAACTAATGATACTGAGTTTCTCCATTATCTCTTCCCACAGGTATAGTTAGTTTGATTCTTGTCTATTCCATCTGGCAAGCTTTATATGTATAATTGCCATTTATATTTTTCAAAAAGGTATTTGTAATCAATAAATTGTTAGTCTTACAAAATTCTGTCATGCAATCTCCAACCTTATTTCTATCACCTAGGCCATATTTTCTGACTACTAATCTTTCCTCTTTGGGTCTAGTTTTGTGTTCCAATCACCAATTATTATGACTGTTACTTGACTGTATGTTCTATCAATTTCAGACAGCAGAAGTTCATAGAAATCCTCAATTTTTTTTCATCTCTGGCTGTAATAACTGTTGCTTAAATAAAAAACATATGGATATCATCTCATCACAGACAACATTGTCTTTCAGGGTGGATTTTGAAATGTTCTTCATAACAATGAATGTGGGAAGAGAGAAGAGTGAGGAGGAGATATGTACTAATGAATAAATGAAAACCGATCTTTCTGTAATCTTTCACTGAAATCACAATTTTTTTAAAAAACCAAAACAATTAATATGACACCATTCCTCTTCAATTTGTCATTACCTCAATAGTAGACTGTATTATTGTCTAGTTTAAAATGCCCAATACAAGTCTATTTCAGCTCATTAATGCCTAGGATGCCAATCTTTATGAATTTCATTTCATTTTTCACAACTTTCAATTTTCCTAGCTTCATGCTTCATACATTGTACACTGCAACTATTAATGGATGTCTACAGCTATTTCTCACTTGGAGTCTGCCACATCAGCAAATGAAGGTCTTTCATTTTTGGAAAGTTGACCTATATATCATTAAGGTAGATTACTTTCAAAAGGTAGCTCTTTCCCAATTGTATGAGTACCTTCCAACCCAAGGTCCTTGTCTTCTGGCACTATGTCAGAAAACGTCCTGCTGCTATTGGCCCATTATTTCAGAAGTGGCTAGCCAAGCCTGCTTCCTACTCTATCTTAGCCTAGAAACTCTGCTGAAACCTATCCACCATCAATGAAACTGCTGGTATTTGAAATATCTGTGTGGCATAGCTTCTTATGTCACAGCAACATGTAAGCTGCCACAGTACATTAAACTGACAGACAAGTTATGGAATGACTTGGTAGAACTATGTAAAAATGAAATGTTTATGACACACCAAGGGAATTGGAGAGCTTGCTAATAACATGAATAAAGTACACAGTGCTATCTTGGAATGGGACCATGCCAATAGAGTATGTGAAATGCTAATATAGGGATTGTCTGGCTTGGCTATCACTTCAGGTTTTAAATATGTAAGACTTCATATATTCCACTATAATATATCCACCCTCAGCCCATTCCAAAGGAACAAAGGGCACTTCTATATAAATCAGGATTCTTATTTATATATTAAATGTTATTAAATGAGTCGCAGGCTCATTTAAATAGACAAGGGAAAGAACTGTCTAAAATAAATATTGTTGTTGTTGTTACATACCATCAAATTGCCTACGACTCATAGTGACCGTATTTACAACAGCCCTAAAACCTGCTCTATCCCATGCCAATCTTATTGTCTTGGACACACCTACCCCTCTTACCCCAGTCAGTGAATCAATCCATCTCATCGAGGGTTTTCCTCTCCTGCACTGTCCCTTCTCCCTCCCAAGCATGACATCCCTCTTCAAGGACTGATCCCACCTTGCAACATGTTCAAAGTATGTCAGATGAAGCTTCAGAATCCTTGCCTCCAAGGAGCAGCCTAGCTTCACCCTCTCCAGGGCGAATGTGTTTGTTTTCCTAGCAGTCCATGATATATTCAATACTCTTCTCCAGCACCACAGTTCAAAGGCATCAACTCTCTTTCTATCATCCCTAGTCATTGTCCAACTCTTTGAAGCATAGCAAGTAACTACAAAGACCATGGCCTGTGTCAGGCGCACCTTATTCTCCAGACTGACAGCGTTGCTTTTCAGTACTTTGGAGAGGTCTTCAACAGCAGACTTTCCCCATGCAATTCATCTTTTAATTTCCTGGCTGCTGGTACCAAGAGGGTATTATTTACATGACAACAGTCCAAAATAAGTGATGCATAGCAAAGTGGACTTGGGGATGGGAGAGGGAGGAAATTGTGCAACAGTGAAAGAAACTTTTTAAAGAGAAAAGCTAACTGGGGGAATAGGGAGGAAAATGTGCAACAATGAATGAATGGAAATACAAGTTTTCTCTAAACATTCAGTAAAATATCAATTAAAAAAACAACAAAAAAGAAAAATGATCTAGTAACTCTTTGAATTTATGAAAAGGGAGATGAGTCTTATAAAACAGAAACTAAGAGAAGCCAAGAAGCAGGAGCCATAACCAAGGTGAGAACAGGAAAAGTCTGGTTTGGGCCATGCTGGCATTGCCTGTTGCCTGCACTGGACCCTGACATCACCGGGCACTGCTATTACTGAGTACCATTGTTGCCATTATTGGATACTGTCAACTCTCCTGAATTATAAATTGTGTCATCTTTGTGTCACACAGTATTCCAGTCCCTGGCTGGAGCATCTAACTGGGGAAGGCTGAGTCATGCACTGGCACCTAAGCTGCCAAGAGGTGGAAGAGTGAGTATCTTGTTTCTCTAGGCTTTTGTAGGAATAAGCTTCTGCCTCCCACAGACTCACACAACGGAAGATTTCCCCCTAATAGGAAGGAGATTTGGATTTTGAGCAGTGCAAAAACAGCCTGAGGAGGATATGTCCTATGACCTCCTTGGATTTCACAAGAGGAAAGAAGAATCATCAGCAGCCACAGCCCAAGGCTGATTCCTATGAGGCAAATATCAGACAAGCACTGTCACTTCAAACCTTTGACCAGCTCTGACAGCAATCTTCTCTCTCAGAGCACTCGACTTCTCTGCTGGATTTGTTAATCCCTTGCAATGGCCACACAGAACAGACAAAACTCACAGTTATGTTTACTCACACACAGTCAATTCAGGAACAGAAATGACTTAGGACACAGTTTGCTAGGCTGCTTTACTACCACCACCACCCCACTCCCCATCAGAGCAGTCTGCCTTTTCATCTGTGCTCAAATATGAGCTTCTCTTTGACCCTCTGTCTCTTGATTGCCTCTGTGCTTTTCTTAGGCAAGTGTTACAAAGCTCTTTTAGCTGTACTGGTTAAATGTCCCATGGTACCTTATTCTGCCAGTAAGTACTTAGACATAACTTTGTGAGTCAGCTAGCCTTACTTTGTGACAAATGCTCAAAGACATTCACTCTGCCAATAAGCCTCCTACCCAAAGGTGCTCAGCTCACTCTGTGGGCTGGGAAGTGCACTGTCCCTGTTTTTTGACAGTCCTCTGGTTCTGCTGCCTCAGCCACTGCTACTTCTCTTCCTCCACTTCTCAACATCTCTGCAAACTCTCTGTATCTGAAATGGAGGAAGTTTACACAAAGGGACCAGCAAACATACTCATACTCCTGTCCCTTCTTTCTTGATGGCAGAGCCATTACTGCAATTATAAAGGAAGACTTTTTGGAGAGAAAATCAACATCCAAAGAAAAGTAAGCTTGAGGGGGGAAAAGCATATAGAAGTAGAATCCTACTGCAATCCCAAAGGTGAGCATTTTGAATCCACCAGATGCTTTGCTGGACAAGGAGGGACAATCTCTTGTGTACCAGTCAGATCCAATTTGATGACACACACACACACACACACACACACACACACACACCCCAAATAAAAAATAAAATTTATAAAAAAAAAGTAGGATCCTGATAATACCTTGAAACTCTGGAACCAATCATACTGAAAGTAAGCCTTGTTCTTACTTTATAAGTCAATAAATTCCATGTATTATTTAATTCCCCTTAAATTCACTTTTCTATAACTTGTAATGAAAAGAATCCTTACAACAATGAATGAATGGAAATCCAAAGCCTCTGTAAATTTTCACTGAAATTAATAACAAATTTAAATTTTAAAAAAAAGAATTAAGTTAGAGTAAGGATGGCAATGGATTTATAACTGCTCAAGCTAATAACATTATATCGTGGCATGGAGGAGGAATAGTGGAAAT
>NW_006400023.1:2986000-2997161 GCF_000299155.1 Elephantulus edwardii | reverse complement strand
TGATTAATTTATAATTTAAAAAGATGAAAGAATCCTTGGGTTCCTTTGAGATGGAATCTTCCATTTAATTCTGCAATAGGTTTTCAGCTTCTATTTTACTGCATTTTTCCTAGCTGAATGCCTCATAATGATTTACAATCTTAATGTCTTCATTTCCTCCCTTGCTCTTTCCTGGATAATGCACTAAAGTCTGCACTTTTCCTTTACCACTTTGCTGGTCAACAAACAAACAAACAAAATCTCAAATTCATAGCCCTGGAGTCAGAACCACTCAGAGCTGAGCCTCCACTGGGCTTCTGAGGCTATGAATCTCACTGGAGGGAACTGTCCTCTATATTTCTCCCTTAGAGTTAAAACCACCAGAGAGGAGTCGCCTTTGGAGTGAGCAGTGCAACTCCCTACACACAGAGTCCCTACTCTGCTGATATACTTTCCTTTTGGATAACCAGTAACTATCTTCTCTTAATGAAATGTCATAGTCTCAGTAGTTAATTCACACAACAAATATTTTTCCATGTCCACTTTAGCACACAGGAGCTCTGGTGGTCTACTGTTGCCAACCCTAGGACACGAGGTTCAAATCTACCAGCTGTTCCACAGGAGGAAGACAGACAATCTCCTGTCATGTGATTTAAAGCCTCTGAAAACCCCCTGAAAGCTCAACTATGAGTCAGTTCCGGCTCAAAGACACTCAACAAATTTTAGCATGATATACCAGTTGCTGTAGAGTTGATTCCAACTCAGAGTTGAATTTTGCAACACAGGATTTTCAATGGCTGATTTTCTGGGAGTAGAGCATCAGGCCTTTTTCCCCCAGGACCCATGAGTGGACTTGAACTGCCTATCTTGTAGTTGGTAAACAAATACATTAAGTGTTTACACCCACCCTCATTCATTGAAATGATTTTTTTCAAAGTATCTATTATATCCCAGACTTTTTAGAGATAAAAATTAATTGTATGTGATTTCTACTCTAATGTAAGATTACTAATTTATCAGAAAATGCAGATAATAAAGTAATTTGAATAGACTGCGATGAATATTGCTGGACAGTCTACCCAGGAAGTGAACATTTAAGCTAAAGTCTGGAAGCTGAATTCAGAGTGAGAGGAATAATGTCAAGAGAGTTTAGATGAAAAGTCTTGGAGGCAAAAGGGGATCATGCAACAAACATGGAACTGTGAGAAGTCCAACATTGCTGGATGAAAAAAGACAATGGAGGTTTGCAGCAGATGCTCCGCTGGAGAAGGAGGGGCAATCTCCTCCTGTGCCAGTCAGATCTGATGGTATACAACAAGAAAAAAAAAATACATTGGAGAGTCTGACAAGAATAAGACCAGACCAAATCATGGAAGGCCTCGGAGTCACATTAAGAAATATGCTTGGAATATATTCCGAAAAAATTAGAAGTGAGGCACAAACGGAGATTTGTACACAATGTTCATAGCAGCATTATTCACGATTGCAAGAACATGGAAACAGTCCAAATGTCCAACCACAATCAAATGAATTGAGAAATTAGGGTAGGTACATTCAAACTATGCAATACTATGCAGCACTCAGGAATAGTGATTTTGAAAATTACTACCCAACTTGGGAGGGTCTGGAGAACATTATGCTAAGTAAACTAACTCTGCTCCAGAAGGACAAATACTGTGTAAGATCATTATTGTAGAAATGGAAAGATAAATGGTATAATGTGCATGAGGATGAGGGGGGAGGGTAGGAACAGATTGATGAGGATGGAAAGGGAGGTAATCATAAGGTCGCACAGTTTGATAAATAGAGGGAGAGTTGAGCAAAGGAAATGAGAAAAATCTGGTATGGAAAACAATGCATAAGAACTTTGTAAGTAAACCAAAATAAAATAAAAATTTCACTTAAAAAAAAACCAAACATAAAGTGATTTAAAAAAATTAAAAAAAAAGAAATTTGGAGACAGTGGGAAGCTACCCAAAGGTTTTAATGAAAAGATTGATCAATCTACATTTATTACAGTTCACTGTGCTTTGGCAGGGAGCAAGAATGTTTTCAGGAAAGAATCTGGCATCTGATGTTAGGCAGTCTTCTCTAAAAAGAAGGAAATGGATTTTAGAGATATTTTGGAAGTAGTCACAATAAGATATTAACTAATGTCAGAGTGGAAAACCACAATTGTAATACAAACAAAAATGCTCTTAAAGAGCACTTTAGAAACTATAAGGCACACAGAGAATGTGATTCATACCTCACTTACTTACCATTCTTCCCACATTTCCCAACCATCAGGGGGAGCCCCAGACCAGTTTCTCTCAATCTTAAGACCACCTTGCCATTTTCTGCTAATATTCGTCCAATGAAGACAATTCTTCGTATTGTTTTTCAGAGCAATTTAGTTCCTCACCATCCCAAATAACCTTAAAAAAAACCTAAGATTTTGGCATCTCTAATATGCAATCAAAAGGTCTATTAAGTATTTTTCAAAATAAATCCCTTGACATCCTCCTCCCCTCTCCACATCTCAGCTTGGTTATTATTTAGCTCTTTCTCTTTCTCCCATGCTGAACTTTTCATGGGTCTGTCGGGAATCCCCGTTAATTACAGACCCCTCAGTGTCAATGTCCTCCTCTACTTGGTTTTTACAAGTTAAATCAAACATTCATCTCTAACTACTTTCCTCCTGGTTATGACCGCAGGTTTTTCCTATTTGTGGAGTCTGTGTATGACCTTCAAGAAAAAAAACCCAAAAACAAACCTTTATTCCATTAAGCTCCCCTTGCCCTCTTCTCTGTTGTTATAGGTTGCTAAAATATATTTCTCCCAAAAAATAATCTATACATTTATTTAATGGAATTCCTATCAGACTCTCAACTGAGTTGTTTGGGTTTTTTTCTAGAAAGGAAAAAGCTCAGCGCCCTCTGGTGGAGTAGATCATAGAGAGTTGCACCGCTAACCCAATAACTCTCAGGGTAGGAGAAAGGGATCAATCTCTTCCTGTGCTATTTACAGCCTCCAAAAAACTCACTAAAGGGTCCGCTAATTACTTGGTTCTGACTCAATGGCAAGGAGCTGAGTTTTGGGTTGAAAATTAATTTGGGAATTCATTTGACCAAGCATAGCCAAAATAATTTTTTAAAAGAACCAGAATAGCCTTCCTATTCTAAGAGCTGCAACAACTAGAGCCAGAACATCTCTAAATTTTATGAGGTGACTTAATCATCACTATCTCTAAGAATGCCCACCCTTTAGCCTCACAGCATTAAATATAAAGAGAAGATTGAAAGGGAAACAAGTGGGAATAGTCATTATTGACCTTAGAGATTGCACAGTATTTGCAATGAAAGAGGCTATTCTTACTTGTTTAAAAGCAGAACAAAGGGAAGTGATTTCTCTCCCTCTAAAAGTTAAGAGTGAAGGAATTTCAAGAGAGACTTGAGTATATAAGAAGGGGAGGCTGACATTTTGTTCCATGGATGGATGGTTGCTAAACTGAAAACTTGTGCACCTATTCTGGTTAGATTTTGATGAAATGTTGTATATGTGCAAACATGAACATTGCTGTCAATTTCTTATATAAAGATTTTTTTAATGTGAAATGCTTACCAGAGTGCTCTGAACCAGCAGCAGGGTTTGCTGGGACCTTGGTGAAAAATTAGTAGGGAGAAAATGTGGCTAACTCTCCAACACATTCTGGTCCTACAGCTCACCCTGAAGGATTTCCGATCTCTTTTGAGGTGTAGAAGCAGAGATGCTTCCAAGAGGTCTCTGAACTGAACAAGTTAAAACAACAACAAAATCCATGAAAACTCAAACTCATTGTTGTGGTATCGGAATCAACTCATTGTTAACCCAGTAGGTCTTTGGTGGCTGTAAATGGCACAGTAAGAGGTTGTGTACCTTTCTCCCTCAGAGATGCTGGTAGATTCGAACCATAAGTGAGGCTCTACCTGGGGGTTAGTAGGAGCACAACTCCCAACAGGCTACCCCACCAAGGGGATATTCAGGGCTTGGCTTGGGGGAATCAGGAATACTTGGCACCATATAGCGGTCCCCAAGAGACATAAGTGTTTTTTGCTTGACTGAAACAGAGCTCTGGATACAAAATGTACTGCACTGTTAACCAAAAAAGTTGGCAGTTCAAATGCACCAGCTGCTCCATGACAGAAATATGGCAATCTCATCCTGAAAAGATTTTCAGCCTCAGAAATCAGATATAGGGTCTCTATGAATCAGAATCAATGCCATAACAGTGGGTTTGGGTTTTTATTATTTAATAACTAATAAAGATGGTTGGTTCAAACTAACCCAGTGGTACTACAGAAGGTGATACCTCTTTCTTACAGCCAAGAAAACCCCATGGAGTGCTCTACTCTGTAACACGTGGGGTCACTGTGTTTCAGAACAGATTCAATAGCAATGAATTTTATTTAGGCTTCGGTTTAGCACCCTCTGAAGAGGTCTTCAGTGACAGAAATGTACATAGTGACTGTGAACACTGTTCAGAAAGCCAAAGCACAATTCACTCAAAAATCACCATGCTAAATCAGAGAAAGAATGCCTATTCACAGTGAGTCCATTAAGTAGAAAAACACTTGACTTTTTCCTATCTTTATTCCCTGCTCTTACATACAAAAAGAGTAGAATTATAGAACTTTGAATCATCTACAAGGTAGAGTTTTAAAACTGAACTAGATTAAGTTTTAATGACTGATATTAACCACTGGACCAATAGTCAGTGTCATGATGGATGGAGAGGAGATTGAAACTGTCAACAGCTTCATCTTGCTTGAATCCACAATTAACACACTGGATACCAGCAGTCAGGAAATAATGAGATGCACTGCAATGGGAAAATCTGCAGTTAGGGACCTTTCCAAATTATTGAGGAGTAGTGATGTCAGTTTGAGGACTAAGGTGTGTCTGATTCAGGCCACCATCTTTCTGATTACTAGCTATGCATCTGAGACCTGGACAATAAATAATGATGACAGAAAAAGAATTGATGCCTTTTAGCAGTGGTGTTGGAGAAGAGCACTGAACATTCTGTGGATGGTCAAGGAAACGAATAGATATGTCTTTGAGAGGGTGCAGCCAGAGTGTTCTTTGGAGGCAAGAATGATAAGGCTTCACCTAACATACCCTGTACATATTGCTAGGAGGTGCTATTCCTTGGAGAGAGACATGATGTTGGAAAGGGTGGAGGGTCGGCAAAGGAGAGGAAGACTCTCACCCAGGTGGATTGGCAAGCTTACTGCTGAAATGGGCTCTTGTGTGTCAGGAAGAGTGAGGATGGTGCAGGACAGGACTGATTTCAGATCTTTTGTTCATAGGATGGCCGAGAGTAATTCTCGACTCAATAGCACCTACCAACAACAATATTGAACACTGAGATATAGAGGGGCATGAAAAATTATAGTTAAAAGAAATAATTTTTTAAATAAACCCACTTCGTGTAGTTATCTGGCGAGTTAAAACTGCGTAACAAATTAATTACAGTAAGCGTTCTTGGAATTGTGAGAAGTCCTTGAGATGACTTTGAATGTAACAGAATTGAGATGTTCAAGGTAATTTTATCTGGGCTTCACAGGAGAAGGATGTCACCACTGATTTTTTTAAATTTATTATTCATTTCAATGAAAATTTACAGAGACTTTGGATTTCCATTCATTCATTGTTGCACTTTTCTTCCCTCCCAACCCACCCCTCTAGTGAACTACCCTCTTTTAAAAGTAAAAGAAAAATTCTTTCATTGTTTTACAATCAATCCCTCCCCCCAGGGCCACTCCACTATGCAGCCTTCGCTCTGGATTCCTGTCATGACAAAAAATACCTAATCACATATCCCTTTTAAGGAGTTTTCTCCCTCATCTGTTTCAATGCAGTATACATTATTGAACCCATCTTTCTAAGTCTCCCCCCAACCCCACGGTCAGTCCTGTTTTATAACAGGGGCACCATGCATTATTTGTCCTTTTGTGACTGAGATATTTCACTCAGCATAATGTCCTCCAGGGTCACCCATTTTGAATAATATTGCATGAGCTCCTTGTTTTTCAATGCAGCATAGTATTCCATTGTGTGAATATACCACAGCTTCTCTACCCATTCATTTGTTGATGGGCACTTAGGTTGTTCCCAACTCCTTGCTATTGCGAACAAAGCCACAATAAACATGGGTGTGCATGTATCTGCTTGGATGTCAGTTATGTTCTTTTTGGGTTATATTCCTAGTAGTGGAATTGCTGGGTCAAATGGTATCTCTATTTGTAACTTTTTGAGAAAGAGCCATACAGCCTTCCACAGTGGTTGCACCATTGTACACTCCCTCCAACAGTGAATAAGGGTTCCAGTTTCTCCACAACCTCGCATTTGTTGCTTGCTATTCTGTTAAATTTTGCTATTCTTACTGGGGTGAGATGATATCTCATGGTTGTTTTGATTTGCATCTCTCTTAGAGATTTGGAACATTTTTCATGTGCTTCTTAGCCATCTGAATGTCTTCTTTGGTGAAGTGTCTGTTCATATCCTGTGCCCATTTTTCTATTGGATTATTTACCTTATCTTGATGTGGTGGATCTTTTTTAATTATACATGTTTGGTCACTTATTTTCTTAGCAGAATTCTCCAGATATTCCATGTTTTTATGATGTCTTTATCTCTTTTCAGCCACCTGTGACAACTTTATCAATTTCATAGAATGCTTGATTTTTTTTCAGTCCTTGTTCTATACAACATTGCTAAGAACACATACACAGCAAACACACAAGCAAACAAATCTTGTTTTCTCCTTTTTTCTTTAGGAATATGATAAATATGAAGATGCACCTGAGGAGGTAGTTACGGCTTGAGAAGTGTGAAGAAGTGCATGTCCACATGGAGGATTCAAGTCCACCCAGCACTGTGGATGTGGACAAAGGCTTTGCCATTGCCTTTGTTGTTCTTCTGTTTCTCGTCCTACTCGTCATGATTTTTCGATGTGCCAAGTTGGTGAAGAATCCTTATGAGACAAGCTCCACATCTATAGAACTGTCTTTGAACTGAAGTCTAACAAAAGCCTGGTAGACTAGTCCTCCTCACAGATAGTGTGTGTGTGTGTGTGTGTGTGTGTGTGTGTGTGTGTGTGCGAGCCAGACCTTAGATTCTTACACAAGGGCTCATCTGCTAACTCCTGGACTGGCTGCTTGAATCTACCATCTGCTTCTTGGGAGAAAAACAGGCAGATAGCTTCTCTAAAGAGTATGCGTTTGGAATCCATTGGAGCAGTTCTCCTCTCCCTTCCAGGCTTCTATAGGTGTCCTTAAGTCATAGTGACCCTTTGCACAGCAGAATGAAGTCTTGCCCATCCTGCACCCTCCTCCCATGCTTATTTAAAGCCTATTGTTGCAGTCACTGTGTCAATCCATTCCATTGAGAGTTTTTATCTTTTCTACTGACTTTTACAAGTGGGATGTCCTTTTCCAGGGACTGGACCTTTTTGACAAAATGCTTTATAACAGGCACAATGAAGTTGCTGCATCCTTTCTTCTAAGGAGGCATCTGGCTGCACTTCTTCCAAGGTCAATTTGTTTGTCTTGGCTCACTATGAGTCAGAATTGATTAAAAAACAATAGTTTAAGGGAGCTCTGCTGGCCTAGTGGCAAGAATCTTCACTACAATCACAGAGGTACGTGGTTCAAATCCACCAGATGCTCTGCTGGAGGAGGAGCAATCTCCTCCTGTACCAGTCACATCCGATTTGTCAGCGCGTGCGCGCGCGCGCGCGCGCGCACACACACACACACACACACACACACACACCAGTTTAGGTTTTTAGTGTTTCTAAGGCTTCTCTTCCTTGCTTTCCACAGTGGTTGTAGTGGTTGTTATGTGCCATCAGGTCAACTGCAACTCATAGCTGCTCTATGCCCAACAACTCTGAAACCTGCCCTGTCCTGAGCCAGGCTCACTGTCTCCAACACACTTGCCCCATTACTCCAGTCACTGTATCAATCCATCTCATCCAGGGTCTTCCTCTTCTGTGCTGTCCCTCCACCCTTCCAAGCACGATGCCCTTCTCCAAGGACTAGTCCCTCCTGGCCATGTGCCCAGTGTATGTGAAATGGACCTTCAAAATCTTTGCCTCCAAGGAAAACCTTGGTTTTTCTCTCTCTAGGTCAGATTTGTTCTCTTGTCCACAATGGTTACATGAGGGTAATTTAAGAATAATAAAATAATATTAAACAAACCAGTTTCTATTGATCCTGCTCAAGGGAAGAGTTCTCAAACTGGGACCAGGGATGGGTTGCATTTATTGGTTAAAACAGTCATAGGTTTCCATTCTCCAGCATTTAAAATTCTTAGGATAAGATAGTTGGTGATAATGTCATGATGTAATATAATATACCACCATGTGCTTGATAAGGTTGGCCTAAAATTAGAAACATACTTAATGGTAGACTCAAGTGGTACTTTTAGTTATTATATAAATGTGAGGCTAGCGATTTTCCTGTGTTAATAGTTCTGTGTCCTCATTGTTTTGGGATAATAGTTCAACAGGACCTTTTTGGTATATGAGTTTTTGCAAAATCTGCTGTTCTTTCAGAACATAGCTATGTGGTAAAGGGGTCTGGTTTGCTTTTGGAGAGCTCCTTAAGCTCTCTCAGCTCAAATATCCTTCGCTATGAAATAACATGTAGTAGGTTGAATGCTGACTTAAAAAGATAGGTCTATGCTTTAGCCCCTGGAAACTCTAAAAGTGGCCTTATTTGGGGGATGAGAGAAAGTATCTTTGCAGGAATAATCAAATTAAGCATATTGAGATGAGATCATCCTGTATTTAGATGGTCCATAAAACCAATGACAAGTGTCCTTATAAAAAAGAAGACAATGAGACAAAGGAGAAGTCGAAGTGAAGATGGAACTAGAAATTGGAGGTATTCAATCAGAAGCCAAGAAGCCCTTACCTGAAGCCACCAGAAACTAGAAGAGAAACAAAAGTATTCTCCTCTAGACATTTAGGAGGGAGACAGGACAAAGACCTTGATATAGAACTTTTGGCTTCCAGAACTGTGGGAAAGTAAATTTATGTTTAAAGTCACACAGTTTGAGATAATTGGTTACTAATTAGAGTAAACCTGGCAGAGTGAATTATGACCAACTAACAGGAAAATCCAAAGAACTCACTGGAAGGGAAAAGTGCACCATCTAGGTTGCTGACCAATGTTTCCAAATTTATTATTTCAGTGTTGCACAAGATAATTTCATATTTATATCATATTAAGAATATGTTATTTCAAAAGTATATAGCTTCATTTCTTGAAGTTAAATTGTTGACTCAAAGAGTATTGCAGAAGTTACTTTTTTAAAAAAAAGTTACTTTTTCAAATTAGCTGCCAACATTTAAACCTTAGGAGATTTCACATAAAATATATATTCTCATTTTACTTGAAAAATTGAAAGATTTTGTAATGCTGTATTGCACAAAACATAAACTAGCTGAAGTAACAACTTCTCCATGTAGATAAAACATGAACTTCCCAAGTAACCACAGTCCTCACCTACCCCACCCCTTCCTTTACATTTCTCTTTGGTGCTTGCAAGCTCTGAATTTCCAATTTCTTTTTTTTTAACAAATGTTTAAAGGCATTTTATTTATAATAGTCAAAAAGCAGCTGGAAGTAACTGAAGTAAACAAGTGAATAGCTAAATAAATGAAAGCATTTTCTTTCAATGAAATACAATTGAGTAACAAAAAAAGAGTAAATTATTGATTTATACACACAAAAAAATGTATCTCAAAATCAATAAGCTTAGCAAAGTCAGATGAAAAGAGTGCATGCTTTATGGTACTTTTAGTATGAAATCTTAGAATAAAAAACTCTACAGTGCCAGAGGGCAGACTGAGTATAATGAAGAATTGATTACAGAAGGACAAAAAGAAATTTATTTAGGGTGATGGAGATGCTCTATGCCTTGACTGTGGTTCTACAGTTTCAGAATAGTATACAAAACTTATCAAACTGGTTCAACTTTGCTTTATTCAAAACACTTTTTTTAAAAATCTATAGTCATAGAAGATATTATGGTGCATTTTTGATTGGTGGCAAATGGTTTTGCATTCGACATTTTTGTTTTAGTGTGGGTTTTCTGGAAGATTTTATGGAGATAGTATTTGCATGAAAATTCCTTATTGAAAATAGAAGAGACACCAATAATTGCTTAGAGAGGTGAGGCATGGAGGAAAAAGTCTAATAGAAGCAAATTCGTTTTGTGGGATTTTGCTATTGCTGTTGAGGAGCATTGGTTGAGGGCTTCTCTGGTCAAAAATTACCAAGAATGTTCTTATCCCTGGACTCTTGGAAGCATTAGTTTTTGGTCATTTGAGCTTGCTGCTCTGTTAGCAAAGTCAGCCCCAGTGCCTAGAGAAACACCTCAGGAAAATAACTGCAGGTTCTGGCAGTTGGCAGAAGCGCTAAGGGGATTGAGACTTAGGTAAGGCATGGCCAGTGACTGTGACAACATGAATGGATGGAAACAATCTGTTGACTCATAATAGCGAGAAAGAAAGATGACTTTGAATCCGTTGTATTTTTATTGCCACTATATTACCAAGACTACCTCAACTTATCTTTTGTATGTATAAAGATTTAAGCCCAGGAACTGACCAGAGTTTTGAAACTCAAGTTTATGTTACTCAAATACATAGGGAAATGTAAATATTGATGTTTCAACCATCTTCAAATTATATATACATCAACGTAAAAAGAAGCAGCAAACATAATTTTCACATGATCTGATTATTCTTTCTGCATTGGTCTTTATTTGGGATATAACTATGTACTTCCCAAGACCAATCATTAACAGCAATACGTTTAGAGATAAATATAGTATTTAAGACATTTAATAATTATAACCATCAAACCATTATTCTGCAAAAGACGAACACTAAACAATATCCCAGAGGCGTAAAAGAATGAATATAAATTCCCACATGTAAAATGAAACAATGAAATTTGTTTTTCTAAAAAAAAAACAATGACATGAGAAGAGTAATTATCAACCTATAGCAGTAACTGACTAGTCAGCTGCTGTAAGGACTGCATTTAAATTCTTAATTAAAATAAATATCAGCTATTTAATCTCTGGCCACAGTGTTTTTGTTGTTGTTGTTTTGCTTACTATTCTAATTTTTATTATAATATAT
>NW_006400023.1:2959038-2984680 GCF_000299155.1 Elephantulus edwardii | reverse complement strand
CCCCCCCCCATGTCTAACCATCTTTTGGCAGAAGCATTCAACAGAACAAAATATGTGGTGCATTTAGGATGCCAGTCCTCTTGTGCATGCTGCCACTGTTAAGGTCATCAGACTCACAGTCACTTTCAGCAATCCGTTGCATAGGTAATCATCTTCTTTGGCCTGTCCAATGCATAGATAATCGTCTTCTTTGGTCTGTCCAAGGAGACCCAAACCTGCAGATGGCGGTCATGCATTCCGTCCCCCACCTCCTATGCAGGTGGCCAGTGGGGCGCGCCCCCCCCCAGCACAGGAGGCCTGCGGGAGGTGCGCAGCCCCCCCAGAGCCGGCGGTCATTGGGGGTGCGCCCCCCCCACCCTGCCACACAGGCGCTCGGCTGGTGTGCGGCCCCTCTTGTGCGGGTGGCTGGCGGGCGCCCGCTTCCCCCACTGCCACCATCCTGGCTCCAAGAATTCTCTCCAGACCAACTTGCAGCAGTGTGGTGGCTTCACTGTACCAGTCTTGAGGAGGGCCGGTGCCCAGCATCCATCCTGGGTGAGGGAATCCATTCATTCTGTCTGTGGAAGCCTCATGGAGCTGGAGCGGCTGTGTGGTGTGGCGAGGGCTCTGCAGAGGGGGTTGGGAGCCACAAAACTCACCCATTTCTCCTTGGGAATCCTTGAATTCCTGTTGTTGAGCCTCAATCTTCACTGAGGGCCAGTCATCAACTGTTTAAGTGTTCAATTATCAATAAGCCGAAGTCTGTGGAAGGCAATAATGGCCCTGCTTTAAGTGTTCACTGCTCCCGCAGCTCACCATGCTGTCTCTGCCTCTGCCGCCATCTTGGATCTCTCTGAATTTCCAATTTCTAATATCTTCCTTTCTTCTGATTCCGAGATCACTAACAACCTCCAGATTATTATCTAATGTTCCTTAAATTTGTCTGTAGAAAAACAAGCACTGATAATTTGACATTCCCAGCCTTAAGCCCCTGTGTGAAATGCTTTCTCCTTGTAAATTATTAAGTAGCATATGGTTGGAAAGCATTGTATTATGATGGGCTACAGGGAGGAAATGTGCTAAACACAACAACATGAAGATTCTAGTTGGTGTTCTAGTTGTTTACCACTGATATAATTAATACCTAATCTTAATATGTTGTCAATGAACAATCTGCCTCCATAATTTGTGACCTTTAACTATGTGAGTCATTCATGTCAGGCCTTGATCATCCTTAGGGGGCTCTGGTGGCGGAGTCTGAAGGAAGCTGCATTGCTAACCCAAAGGTAGCATCTATCTGGCAATTCAGATCCAGCAGTGGCTCTATAGAAGAACGCTGGGCTGTCTCCTCCCATACAACTTACAGAAAAGCCTCTGGAGGACAAGCCACGAGTCAACTTCAATTCAACAGCAATGAGGTTTTTCAGTAATCATATCTGAAAAAGTTTTCAGGACATAAAATCAGAATGCCAGAGTTTGGCTCCTTAATTTTTGCAGCCTTGCTCAATAAAAAGAAGCCTTGGTCGCATACTGCATTAGGTGCTAAACTGCTAACTGAAGAATTGGCTGTTTGAACACACCAGCCACTCCAGAGGAGAAAGATGAGACTATAAATAGTTAGAGACTTGAAAGGTTGCCATGCATTGGAATTGGCTCAAGAGAAGTGGGTCTCAGCATGGGGAGGGGGTGCTGTATATCCAGTAAAAGACTTTTCAGCTCAAACTTGTCTTTTCTACATGACTTATTAAATTTTAGAACCCATAAATCACCATGATCTCTTATTAAAAACTAAACTCTTAGTAAATAGACATATATTTAGATGGATTAAGGAGAGTCAATAAGCAATAAGCAGACATCAGCACAATACCACTAAAGAAAGAAAACACATGAGAGGAACACAAGAAATACAGTCAACCACAGCTACATCGGCACACAGGGAAGATGAGCAGATATGGACAGGTGAAAAGGAAAACATTCATGACATAGGTTTGGGCATTAATAGTCCTGCATTCATATTAAAATGTGCTGTAAAATATCCATGAATTTAGCAGAGTCAACAGAGGCAATGATATTTAAGCTTCTTTATAACTAAAAAGAGCTCTGGTAGTTTAGTAGCAAGGAGTTGCACTGCCAACTCAAAGGCAAATGTTTCAAGCCTATCAGCTGCTCCCTGGGAGAAAGATGGCCAATCTCCTCCCATGCTACTTACAGACTGAAAATGCACTAGACAGCTATGAGTCACTTCCAATTCATCATATATAACAACAATTTAACTAAACTCACCACAGGAATGAGTTGCTTGTTCTGGGGCTGTACAAAGAGTGTAGGCAGCATGGGGAGAGCCGTGTCCAACTTCTACTAACTCCACGGAAGGGAACTGTCCCAATCAACAGCATTCACAGTGCAAAACTTATTCCTATAAGGTCAGACATGCTCTCGCATGCTCTTGCATCAATTTCTTTTCATTTCCACACCAATTTTACTGCTCTACTGGGTCAGAAATCTTTTGCAACGACCACACAAACTTCACTGACCCATACTAACAACTATGGGTTTATTGGGAAATTTAACAGGTTGGAAGCAGAATACAATCCCTAAGACTAGGTAGCTTCTCATGTGTGTTTGTAGATCATTTAACTTTCAGCATCATAACTTAGGTCAGGTTACAAAATTCCCTAGTCCCGCTGGTATGTCATTTTCCCTCAGTCACCCAGCATGCATGGGAAAAGACTTCTGACTTTGGTTCCATGGGGCACCGATTCCAAGCCAGCTCTGTCTCATGCTGGTCTCTGTTCTCTGCTGAGTTTCTTATTAATCTTGTTTATATGCTGGTATTGCTGGTGCAGGGATTTCTAGCCCCAAAGGACATGCTGCTCTACCTGATTCTTCATCCTTGCTGATATTAAGATACCCATATCTGCTGTTGAATCCACTAAATTTAAAAACTAGTGGAATAATAAGACCAGCCAATATCCTTGTAGATAAACTAACAGACTCTATTTGTTTGTTCCCACCTAGTCTTGTGGCAAAATCAAGGTAAATGGCTAGGAAACCCATTTGAACAATGAACCCTTGACAGCACAGGGATCTTGGGGTTACAGTCATAGAAGACATCAAGGCCAATTGGCATAACATAGTCCACAATGACCTTGTTTTGTGCATTACTTTGGTGAATACCAATTGGGATCTTAGAAACTTGCAAACATCTATCTAAGGAACTAATAGTGTCTTCTTGTCTGTAACAGAGAGGAAAGAAAAGCAAAGATGAACCAAAACAATTCGTCCAAAGGGCTAATGAATCACACAAACCTCAACTTCTTTGGCTGAGACCAGAAGAACTAGATAGTGCCTGGCTAACACCACTTGTTATTCTTGTTATATGCTATTGTGTCACCTGCTACTCACAGCAACCCTATGTACAACGGCTCTGAACCTTGCCCTATCCTGAGCCAGTCTCACTGTCTGCAATACACCTACTCCCATTACTCCAGTTACAATGTCAATCCATTTCATCCAGGGTCTTCTTCTCCTGCACTCTCCCTCCACCCTATCAAGCCTGATGTCCTTTTCCAAGGATCAGTCTCTCCTGGACACATGTCCAAAGTATGTGAGACAGAGCTTCAAAATCCTAGCCTCCAAGGAGAAACTTGGTTTCACCCTCTTCAAGACAGACCTGTTTGTTCTCTTGGCAGACCATGATATCTTCAGTTCTCTTCTTCAGCACCATAACTCAAAGGCATTGATTCTTCTGTCAGCTACTCTAAAAAGGATCACAGCAGAAGATCTTGGATAGTTTCCGTTTTATTCCCATTTAGTTGGAACTGACTCATAGCTGATTTACTATTGAGAGTTCCAAGGCTGTATATCACACAACAGGAGATTGCCCATTTTACTCCCTGGTAGTCAAGTATGAAACAATGTGGAATAAAACTCTAGAACATAAAATAGGCTCCATTTACTGGTCCAATAGAGACTGGTAAGTCAACCTGGGACAAAACATGATCTCCATGTCAAAAAATTGACATGGATCTTCATGGCTCTACTTTCAGCAAACCAATATAAATGGCCCCAAACACCAGAGAGGCATTAATTCCTTAGAATAACCAACTATAAAAAGTAATAGAGAGAGTAGCATTTGTCCAAGAATAAAGCCCAGAAAGTAGGAAGGTATGGGACAGAAGGTTTAATGGAAATGAGAATTACAGGGATCAAATGGGAAAAGTACAAATACATTGTCTGCATTGTAATTAACTGTATAAAGTGAAATGTGTATGAAGACTTGAATTAAAGTGCAATTTGTATAAATATGCAACAAAATTATGATTTTAAAAATGTCTTATTCTAATTTAAGTATTCTTTTTTATTATAGTAAAAATATTCACAATAAACATGCAGCGATTCAATTATTTCAACATACACAATTCCGTTAACATTGATTACATACTTCATATTATACAACCCATCTCACTACATTTTTCGCAAATAATCCACCATGATGAACGTGTATGTTCAAGGGACCCTAAGTAAAAACAAACAAACAAACAAACATCTTCTTTCCCCTTTCTTCCAACACCAGATACTCATACCTAAACCCATTATTGTCAGGTTTTGATTGATAGATATCTCATAGAACTGATCAGAATTTTTCCAGAGAGTTTCCAAGGCTGTAAGCCTTTGCAGAAACAGACTATCACATTTATTTCCCTATAGAGCAGCTAGTGGGATCAAAACACTGCCTTTTCAGTTAGCAGCCAGATTGTTTAATCATTTTGCCACTTGTGCTTTTCTGTTTTTGGTAACTTCTAATAAGTCTTGGTTTCTTTGCTCATTATCAGTTGGAATGGATTCACTAGAATTGTGATAAGGTTTAGGGGTTTTTTTTGTTTTGTTTTATATAAGTGAGACTATACCCTGGATGAGATGTATTGACTAGGGGAGTGGTGGTAGATGTGTCAGAGACAATGAGGCTGGCTCAAGATAGAGCAAGATTCAGAGCTTGTACATAGGTTGCTACCAGTCTGAAGTAGCTCAACCTCACATAATAATAACAAAGTAGTAGTTTCTGTGTTCATTCATATTGTAGCACATATCAGAACTTCATTCCTCTTCATGGCTCAGTAATTCCATTTTAATATATGTTTTATCTTTTTATCCATTCATAAACTGAAATGATGGATATTTTCATTGTTTCCACTTTTTGGGTACTGTAAATAATGTAGCAATGGATATTGATGTATATGTGTCTGTTTGTGTCACTACTTTCAAGTCTTTTTACTGGAGAGTAAAATTGCTGAGTCATATCATTCCATATTCAACTGTTTAAAGAACCACCAAGCTATTTTCCACAGTGTAAGCACCATTTTACATTGCCACCTGGGAGAGGGAGTAAAGAAGAGGGAGATAGGAAAATGTACAACAATGAAATAATTTAAAAAAAATTTAAAGCACAACAACACAAAAATCCTCACTACTGGTATAAACTGTTGTTATTGTCATTATGTGTTGTCAATTCCCCTGCAACTCATACTGACCCTATGTACAACAGCCCTAAGCCCTGCTCTACCCTGTGCCTATCTCACTCTCTCTGACACACCTATCCCCATTACCCCAGTAACTGAATCAATCCATCTCTCTTAGAGGGTCTTCTTTTCTTGCGCTGTCGCTCCACCCTCCCATGCATGACATCCTTCTCCAAGGACCAGACTGATCTTGCGACATGTCCAAAGTATGTCAGACGAAACTTCAGAATCCTTGCCTCCAAGGAGCAGCCTAGCTTCACCCTCTCTAGGGTGAACCTGTTTGTTTTCCTAGCAGTCGCTGGTATATTTAATATTCTTCTCCAGCACCACGTTCAAAGGCATCAGTTCTCTTTCTATAATTCCTAGTCATTGTCCAGATTTCTGATGCATAACAAGTAATTGTAAAGGCTATGTCCTTGGTCAGGTGCACTTTAACCCCCACTTACATCGTTGCTCTTCAGTACTTTGAAGAGGAATCTGACAGCAGACTTTCCCAATGAAATTAGTCTTTTAATTTCCAGGCTACTAGTACTAAGTATTTCTTAAGCTGAAGGAACTGAAGAACAAATTCAAGCCTCGAGTTGCAATATTTAAGGATGCTTTAGGCAGAATGTTAAATGATCCAGGAGGTATCAAAAGAAGATGGAAGGAATATATTGAGTCATTGTAGCAAAAGGTATTGGCATACAAAGAAGAATTTCATAAAACAATGTGTGAGAAAGAGCTTGTGGTGATGAAGAAGTTCAAGCTGCTTTGAAAGAATTGGCAAAAAACAAGACTCCAAGAATTGATGGCATACCAACTGACATGTTTCAAGAAACAGACTACCCTGGATTTGCTCACCAAGTTGTGCCAGAAATCTGGAGGACAACTACCTGGACAACTGACTGGAAAAGATCTCTATTTGTTCCCATTCCAAAGAAAGGTGACCCAACAGAGTGTAGAAATTATCACACAATATCACTGATGTCACATGCAAACAAGAATCTGCTGAAGATTATCCAAAAACAACTGAAACAGCACATCAACAGAAACTGTCTGAAGTGCAGGCTGGATTTAGAAGAGGTCATGACACTAGGGATATTATAGCTAATGTCAGATGGATCTTGGCTGAAAACAGAGAATACCAGAGGAATGTCTATCTGTGTTTCATTGTCTATGCAAAGGCTTTTGACTGAGTGGGTAACCAATCTGCAGACAGACGCTGGCAACATTGCGGACACCCTCCAGGAAGCGGGTATGCAGAGTCTCCTCTGTGATGTCAATCACTTCAGGATTGTAGATGCTGCCGTTGTCAAACACCTGCTGGATGATCAGCCCCAAGGAGAAGGGAGAGATGTTCAGCGTGTTCAGCAGGGTGGCCTCTCTGGCACCCACCTTGTCTCCAGTCTTAATCAGTTCCACATCACTCAGGATTTCAATGGTGCCTCTGGAGATTTTAGTGGTGATGTCCAAAGTCTGGAAGAAGGCGGTGTTCTCGGGGCCCAGACCAGTGTTCTGGGCCGGCACGGTAACCTCACACGGAGCAATGGCACCAGCATGGGCAACAGCCGGCACCTTGTTGGCCCGCAGCATGTCCCTGACCTCAGTGAGATCCTCTTTGATGAACACAAACCCCACATTCCCCCGGATGTGAGGCAGCAGCTTCTCCAGGGCCGGATTGATGTCCAGGTGGCCCCTGATGGCCTTGCACATCACGGTGTTCTTACCCATCAGTACCACAGCCTTCCCGCGGAGGGACATGCGGATCTGCTGCATCTGCTTGGGGCCCACATTGTCTGCATCCACGACGAAGCATTTCGGATAGTCTCCCAGAAGTTGAATGATCTTAAGGAAGTAGTTGGACTTCCAGGTCGCCCTGTCTTCCCTGGGCATTACTGCGGTGCATCAGGGATTGCCACGCGGGGTTTAAAGACGATGTCACTCTCACGAGGACGCCTGGCAAGAGCTTCTGTTCAGCTTTTACTTCAGAATCTCTTCCCTTTGTTTCGGCTTCTCAATGCTCTACTGAGCATTTTCAATTTTCAGAATTTCTTCTGACCTCCAGCTTGGTTTTTTCTTTCTTCTCTGTCTTTGTAATGAACTTTTGCTTTCTTCACGGATGATACCCATGATGTCATCCCAGATCTCATCCGGTCGTTCAAAGCTCCAAACTTATTCTTAAGGTGATTCAGGTGGTATAGAGAAGAATCATATTTTGCTTTTTGTGGACTTGTTTTTATTTTCTCTAGCCTCAATTTGAATTTTCACGTGAGTAATTGATGGTCTGTTCCACAGTCAACACCTGGCCTGGTTTACACTGCTGGTAATAAGCTTCTCCAACAATTCATTCCACAGATGTAGTCAATCTGACTTCTGTGCATTCCATCAGATGAAATCTATGTGTAAAGTCATCGTTTGTACACAAATGACTCAACAGCACATAACAACAACAACAACAACAATTTGCAATGAAGAAATAATTGAAGGTACACAGTCTAACCATTCTATCCCTGGCCTCATTTCTGTCACCAAGTCTGTACTTTCTGACTACTTTGTCATGGTTTCAAGTTTTCCTCACTTTTTGCAAGCAAGGTTGTATCATCTGCATAATGCAGGTTGATGAGTCTTCATTTCTGATGCCATGTTCTTCTTCATATAGATTAGATGCTTGAATTGTTTGCTCAGCATACATGTTGAATTGTTGTTGTTGTTGTTGTTATGTGCCATCGAGTCGTTTGCAACTCATAGCGACCCTATGTACAATAGCCCTAAACCGTGTTCTATCCTGTGCCAATCTCATTGCCTCTGACACACCCATCCCAATTACCCCAGTCACTAAATCAATCCACCTCATAGAGGGTCTTCCCCTCCTGCACTACCCAGCATGATGTCCCTCTCTAAAGACCTATCTCTCCTTACAACATGTCCAAAGTATGTCAGGCGAAGCCCCAGAATCCTTGCCTCCAAGGAGCAGCCTGGTTTAACCCTCTCTGCGATGAATCTGTTTGTTTTCTTGGCAGTCCATGTTAAATAGGATAGAGAAAAGATACAATCTTCACACACCTGCTCCCTGAGTTTAAATCATGCAGTGTCCTGTAATCTGGTTTTTCTTCTCTAGGAAAGCTATTCTAAAATAGTGACAGTTCCTTTGATGTATTTTGGACATTCTCAGGAGGAAGCAGTCCCTGGAGAAGGACATCATGCTTGATAAATCAGAAGGTCACCAGAAAAGAAGTACACATGCCCTAGGATGAAGAGAGAGAGAGAGAGCTAAAGAAAATTCTTGCTTGCAGGGTCTAGCAAGTTCCAAATGTCTCTGGGTCAGAAGACAGGATAAAAGCTTCTCTTAAGTCATGTAGTTGCAGACGATGACAAATTCAACAGTTGGCTGTTGGTTCAAGTGCAAAAAAATCAAAGAAGGTGCAAGATCCTGATTAAGCAAAAAACAAGTGAGTTCTGCCAGATTTCCTAGTCTAGTCCATGCAGACCACACCCTTGATGAAACTGGTTGCTGATAGCAGATTTCAAAATGTGAATTATTTAATTTATCAAATTGCATCAGAGGAATCACTACATAACTGCCAAGCTACACTATGCCAGAATCAAAGTAAGTCAAATTGATATACAACCTAACCATTAAAATACACAGAGCTGGACATAGTCCAAAAATGGCCTCCAATCTTGTGATGATAGCACAGGACAAGCTTATACCATTCTATTGTTTTTCTTTTATACATAAATTTGCTTTAGTTTAAATCAACATGATGGTGCCTAACAATAATAGAAGATTTAAAGAAATTAATGGCCCTGGCCATTGGGACTGTTTCCAGTATTATATACAAGGCCTTTGTATGTTCCGTTTTCAGTTTTGGTTTAGGTGGTTGGTTTTCTGTCAGTTTATGTAGGGTTTGTTGTGTTGGTTTTTTTTTTATATAAAGATAGATATGTAGATTTAATAGTTCAATTAGTATAAAGATAGCTGAACAGAGAAGATACTAAGCTGTCAGTAACACACTTCGTCATATATATCTGACCTTATTTCCTTCCAAGGATAAGATGCTAATGCCTTTCTTGACCCTCCTGTGGCTGAGTGGGGCCTTATGACTGGTTGGAGCTACCGACTTGTAAATGGAAATTACCTGAATCACTTTTATTGCCAAGGTGAGATGGTTCATAACTCTCTCCCTCTGGCTTAGTTAATCATCAGCATAGTGTCAGAGTTCCACAGTCAACTTCTAGACATGACTCTGTAGCATGCACAGGAAATACCTTTTGTTAAGCTACCAAGATTTTGGACTTGTTTTCAAATATAACAGTCTGTCCCAATGCAAGTACCATTTTACACAGATGCCAACTTCTTAAAAATTAAATGTTGCTGTTGTTTGATGCTTATAAGTATGCCTCCAATAAGTATTACTCATAGCAACCCTTATGAACTCTTTCCAATCCTGTGCCGTCCTCATCATCTCTGACATACTTGAGCCCATTGCTGCAGTCATTGTATCAATCCATCTCACTGATGATCTTCCCTTCTTTCGCTGACCCACCACCTTTCAAAGTGTGATTTCCCTCTCCAAGAAATAGCCCCTCCTAACAACATGTCCAAAGCATGCACGATGAAGCATTGTCATCTGCCTTTAAAGAGCATTCTAGCTTCCTCTGAGTCATATCTGTTTGATCTTTTGGCCGCCCATGGGAATATTCAATACTATTCTCCAATACCACTGCTCAAAGGCTTAAATTCTTCTTCTCTCATTCTTATTTATTGTCCAGCTCTCAGGTGCATAGCAGGTGATTGAAAATACCACAGCCTGAAGCAAAAGCACCTTAGTCTTCAATGATACCATTGTTGTTGTTAAGTGCAGTGAGTCGCAGGCGACTCATAGCGACCCTATGAAGGAGAGTCCTCGACGCTTGGGTACCTTTCATCCTCTCTCGAGGTTCATAGGGTTTCCGGAGGCAAGGTATTATGGAAGTGGATGCCACTCCTCCTTACAAGCTTGTTTTAATCAGGGAACTCCACCCCACTCTCAATGATACCATTACACCTAAGTAATTTGGAGAGATCTCTGACTACACACTTTTCCAATGCAAAATTAAATAAACAATCAATATTCAGTCCTAATGAGAGTGTAGCTTAGTGGTTGCATGGCCAACCCAAGGATGCACGGTTCAAATCCAGCAGCTGCTCTATGACAGAAAGATGGGCAATCTCCTCTGGTGCAATTTACTACCTCTGAACACCTGTCATAAGTGGGTCCTGACTCAGTGATACATAACAACCCATGAGGGTGTAGGGATACTTTCAAAATCTTCTAGTGGACAGATAAATTGTTACATCTTTTTGGAAACTTATTTGACACCAGATTCTATTATAATGAAAATACGCATATCTTTTGATGCTGAAATACTATTTTGGGGGAGTTCATTCCACAGGGGAAAAAGTACTAATTCAAAAGGATGTTATTTTTATATTGTTTGCAGTGACTAAAAATGGAAAATACAAATTTTCACACATGGTTTAGATATGTATACTAGGAAGTACTATGCAGTTGTCAAAAGGCAAATGTCATCACTTCTATCGACTTTAAGGGGTGTATTTACATGTTAAACGAAAATAAAAAATCCACATGCAGAAACGTGTGCTTGTGAACCCAGAGCCTTTCCTCTTAAAGGAGTAGACGTAATAGGCAATAAGGGAAGTGATTAAGAGTGGTGATTATCACATTTTTCTTAATACGTCTTGATTCCCTTCTGCTTGCTACAATTTGTATGATTTATGTAGTAAGATGAAGTAACTGAAATTGCAAGGGTTTGTCGACTGAGTTCTTTACGTGATGCCGTCATCCAGTGGTGCTGCCACCACTTGGGAAAGCTAGGAGAAGCAGGATTTCATATCTACTCAGAGGGGCCTACTTTAACCACAATGAGTTTCAGCTGTGTCCTGGAAGCCTTTATTTAGGCGCGTGCGTAGTCACTTTAATTTTCCCAGCCTCTTAGGGTCGTCCCGGGGATTGCTTTTGACCCCAACAGGCTACCGTCGCGGTGACCGGAACAGCACCTCAGGTTTGCTTCCGGGCGTCGATTTTGCTTCCCTTTCACTTCCCTCACGTTTTTTTCCCCCTCTTCCCTCTCCCTTCTCCCCTCCTTCCCTCCGTTTTCGTTGTTTCTTCTTCCCGTCGAGTCCGACCCCAGAGTGGTGAGTCTGGGGTCCAGAGTCAGAAGAAGAGCTATTGTAGCTGGGAGCGGAGTGGTAAGGGGAATACTGTGAGGGATTTGGAGTCCAAAGGCTTGTCTTGAGATGTTCTGTTTGGAGGAGGAGGAGGTTGGGCGAAGGTAGGAAGGAAGTCTTCCCCGACAGGCGACCGGGGGGCGGGGCTGAGCCGAGACTGTGGGTGGATGAGACACCCCCTAAATTGTTTAGCACCTAGTGGGGAGTTCAGGAAAGTACAGTAGAGAAAAAAATGGAGGCGCTGAGAACTAGCAAGCGTCCAGCTTGCACAGCACGGCTCATTCTAGCAAGAGTCTTGTTTTAACTATTTGATCCAAAGTTAAAACCAGTATGGATTATTTGGATTGGGTATATAAAGTAGCACATTTTATTCTTGGATGTGTTTACTTTTTGCTTTGAGGAGAATCTTTTTTTTCTCCAAACTTTTGAGTGCTTAAGACTTTGTATATGACATTACAAGTGCTGATTAAATTTCCACATTTAAACAAGGTAATAAAGAAAAAACAAGTAATTCGAAGAAAAGACCTGCAAAGTAAGTTACGCCTCCTCTTCAGGTGTTAATATTGGTTCAAATTAGGGGTAACATGTAGACAGACGTATTTAATTATTCAATTAAAAAGCAAATTGTTTTACTCTAGATTGATACTTCTTAATGGCCTAAAACATATTTCCTAGTTCTCTATTGCATAAACTGATTAAGACTTCATAAGTCTGACTTTCAAGGCATTCTACAAGTATGGCCTCACAATATAACATTTCACTTTCTAGTCTCACCACTATCAGCATTTTACTCAAAACATGCAGAGTTCTTTAAATACTCCCATGGTTACACACACATCTGAAGTGCCTCCAACTTGATTTTCAAGATCCCTTCCAAATCTATGACAGCTAGCTTACAAAATATGTTAGGTTCTTTAAAAAAAAACAAGCAAAACTACTTCTTGGCCTTCCGTGGCACATTGATGGGAAATGCATATACAGAACAGTGTTTTTTACATATAATAAAAATGTAAGCGTTAATATGGACATATTAAGTGTCGCATGGAGTCTAAGGTAAGATGACTCTAGTCTATGGGACCAAATTTTATTCACACCTCGCCTATAGCATCGGTTGAAAACTCTTGTTTTTTGGTTTTTGGGGAGTTTTTTTGGTTGAGAACTCAGAAAATCTCAGCATCAGGTTCTGGAGAATTGGAAAGAATATCAAGTCAAGTTAACTGTATAGAAATAGCAAGGAGCAGAATCAAAAAGAGTTTATTGAGGGAACTGTACTTCTCTATTATTTGTCAGTATAATGACCCCAAAGGTAATTTTGTTCCTCTTAGAGTACAACATGTCCTCCACTTCTGAGTGCATTGGTTTGGGTGCAGCAAGAGCTGCAGTAGCGTCTGAAGATATTGCAGAACTTCAGCAGGCAGTAGTTGAAGAGCTTGGCATCTCCATGGAGGAACTAAGGCAGTTCATCGATGAAGAATTAGAAAAAATGGACTGTGTGCAGCAGCGCAAGAAGCAGCTAGCTGAATTGGAAAACTGGGTAATACAGAAGGAATCTGAAGTGGCCCATGTTGATCAGCTCTTCGATGATGCGTCCAGGTGAGAACTACTGCATGGAAATTAGAAGGAAAATCTCCTTTGCAGGTATCTTTATGGTATAATTGTTCATAACATTGTGCCAAAACTATACAAAGCAAAAAAGTATGGGCCTTTATTCTTAGAGTTTGTGAGCTCAGACCTCACAATCACTCATATATAGAAAAAGCATTTATTAGAAATGAGCATCTAATCAGTGGTAGAGGAGTCCAGATCTTAAGTCTCTTCATTTTTCCTCACTCATCCTGCTTTGTAATCCTCCTTTGTTTTCTTAATGAAATAAACTAGGGAGAAAAAATTGTAGAGTTGCTTGCTGCCTCATAGAGCATTAATTTCTAAAACAATGTATAAAAAGGGATAGTAGTAGTTGGTAAAGAGTTGAACTGCTAACCCAAAGGCTGCAACTCTGGTAATTGGACTCCACCAACAGCTTCGAGGAAGATGCATGGGAAGTCTCTTCCCGTGCAGTTTGCAGCCTCTTGAAAAGCCTGTGGGTCAGCTGTGATTCTGTTCCAACTCGACAACAATGAGTTGAATTATTCAGAAAAGAAAACCACAAAAAACAGCCAAACTTACTACTGTGAAATTAATTTCAACTCATAAGAGCACTTCTTTAGGTTCCTGAGGCTGTAAATCTTCACGAGAGAATATTCTCCATTTTTACCCATGGATCAGCTGGTAGATTCAAACTACCTACCTTTTAAGTTAGCAGCTCCATAGGTTATGTACTGTGACATCAGGGCTCCTCTGCTACATCTCCAGAAGATTTTTCTTTTTCAGTGATATTACCACTATTTTTTAAAGCATATTTTCAGGTAAAAAAAGGTGAATAATGAGATAAGGTTGAAAGATTGTGCTTTGGGTTTATTTGGGATTTTTGAGAAACTAGTCTAGAAACCAAACCACTACTTAAAACAGTTTTCTATAGGAAAAGTATCTGAAATTCTGAACAGTATAATTTACAATTTATGCTGTATACTAAGTATAATTTACAATTTATGCTGTATACTAAGGTCTGTTTGAGGATACTCTGCACTTACATATAAATTGTAATGACGCCTCCACACACTTTCTCTGCTGGATTTGATCTCCTTTTTCACATATGTTCCAATATTAGGGCAGTGACTAATTGTGAGTCTTTGGTGAAGGACTTCTACTCCAAACTGGGACTACAGTACCGGGAAAGTAGCTCTGAGGATGAAGCTTCCCTGCCTACTGAAGTAATAGAGATACCTGATGAAGATGATGAGGTCCTCAGTATTGATTCAGGTAAAAAATAAGGCTTTGGTTAGGAATGTCTTAAGAATAAAGTTGAAACTCTGGAAGATGAGCAATGTAAAATAAGAGAAGGGGGAAACGAATGTCTCTAACTCCATATTCTAATCTTCTTGATCTGTTAGTATCATAGATGTCTCCTCTGTGCCACTCTCCATCTATAGTAACCTTTTCCCCATCTTTTGTAACCTCGCATCCCCTTCTGTATCTTTAGTGGTAGAATTAGCAATATATATACGTATACTAAGATAATAGATTCTCTGGTTTTGTCTATTTTTAACATTCTTATTTAGGTATAACTTAAATACCATAAAATGTATTTATTTTAAGTCTGTGGTTTGAATTTTAGTAAATTGATATAGTTGTATAACCTTCACCATAGTCCAATTTTAGAACACCTAGAGCACTCCAGAAAGATCCCTGTTTTACCTTTTTTAAATTGGTGATCTGAGTGAAAGCTTACAAAATAGACTGATAATTCCTTTTGGCCATTCAAACATACTTTGTTTTGTAACATTGATTACAACCCCTGCATTTTAACAGCATTGTTGTTATTGTTGTTAGGTGCTGTTGGGTCGTAGACGACCCATAGCGACCTTATGAACAAAAGGCCTGAGCACTATTCATACATAGAGTTTCAGAGGCAAGCCATTTCAGAACTGAATGCCGCTCCTGCTTCCAGGCTTGTTTTAGTCGGGAAGCTCCAGCCAACACTGTCCACCATGGGTACCCATTATCACATTTGGCACATCACTGTCACAGTGTTCAGCATCACAGCAACCATGAGTTACCTCTGTACAGCAACGTACAATGTTTTGTAATATTGATTATAATCCCTGCATTGTAGCAGCTTACTTCCCCACTTCTCACCTGTGGTTCTTTTTTACATTTCGTTCTTCAGTCCTCTCCTTTCCTGCCTTCTGAACTTTATTCCTGTGTAGATCTGATGCTCCTCTTTTGATTTTGTATGATTGATTGATCTAAGACCTTTATACCTTGGTGGTGGTGGTAATGGTGTCAACCTTCTAGGCCTGTCTGTTATATGTCTGAAAGTTGAGCCGCAGAAGTAAGTTCATTTTCAGGGTGGCAAAGGTCCATAGTCTTTGGGATTCCACCAGTTCCTATTGAACCGGTAAGCTCAGCCATTTTCATGATTTTGAGACATTCTGTACCACTCCATCCAGGATCCACTTTTGTGATCATCCCAAGGTTATCTAGAGTCACCAAAGCTGCCAGCACCTGCCCTATGGCTGGAGCCAGAAAGAAGCTCACCAGGTTGTCTTTGATACGGGGGCCATGCAATCAGCCAGGATCCTCTTTTGTGATCTCTTTCAGAGCACTAGGTGTTGTTATAGCTGGGCACAGTCTGTTTCTAGTCTCAGAGTTGTGGGGGTTGAGGTTCTTGAGGTCCATTTATTACTGTGGACTTGTTTCCAAGTTGTTGTTGATTGCCTTCGTGTTGAGGATGATTCATAGTGACCCTGTGAACAAAAAGCCTGAAGCCCCTCTACAACTGTCAACATTTATCGAAGTTCATAATTTCTAGAGGTATGTTGCTTAAAAAGTGGATGCCACTCCTTCCAAATCTGTCATAGAATGTTATTGGTTGAGTTGCCTGCAATGCATAATGTCCCTATGTACAGCAGCTGTGAACCCTTCCCTGTCCTGAGACAGTCTCACTTAATTCTGACACACCAACCCCCATTACCCCAGTCACTGTATCAATCCATCTCATCTGGGGTCTTCCTCTCCTGCACTGTCCATCCACACTTCCAAGCATGATGTTCTTCTCCAAGGACTGATCTCTCCAGGCCATGTGCGCAAAGTGAGTGAGGCGGAGCTTCAAAATCCTAGCCTCCAGAGAGAGACTTGGTTTTTTTCTCTCCTAGACAGACTTATTTGTTTTCTTGGCAGTCCATGGTATGTTGAAGACTTTTCTCCAGCACCACAACTCGAAGGCATCTATTCTTCTGTCATCCTTAATCATTGTCCAACTCTCTGAAGCATGATAAGTTAATTGAGAAGACCTTGGCCTTCAGTATAGATTCATCTCATTATCAAGAAAATAAAAATCATCACTGCTGAACCAATAAACAACATCATAACAGATGTAGAAAAGATTGAAGTTGTGAACAATTTATTTTATTTGGATCTACAGTCAATATTCATGGTACCAGTGGTCAAGAAATAAAAGAAGTGTTGCAAAAGTACAACAGTGAATGACTGGAAACCCTAAGTCTCTGTAAACTTTCATTAAAATTAATTTTAAAAAGTGTTGCATTGGGACAACCTATTAAGGATCCATTTAAAGGGCTAATGGGCTAAGGATTTAAAGCCTAAGGTGCACCTTATCCAAGCCATAGTATTTTCAGTTGCATCATATGCATCTGAATGTTGAGTAATGAATAAGGATGACAGAGGAGTCAATGCCTCTGAATTGTGTGGATGAAGAGTATTGAATAGACCATGGCCTGCCAATAGAATAAACAAATCTTCTTTTGGAGGAAGTGCAACCAGGGTGTTCATGAGAGGCAAGAATGGTAAAACTTCATCTTCCATACTTTGGGCATGTTGTCTAATGGTGCCAGTCCTTGGAAAAAGACATGCTGGGAAAGGTAGAGAGTCGCCAATAGAGGACGGAAATCATTGAGATTGACTGTAACAATGTGCTCTAGCATGTTGGAGATCATGAGGGAATGGCACAGGATAGGGCATAGTTGTTCATAGGTTCTCTGAGTCATGATTGTATCAGCAGCACCTAACAACAACAAAGCCCAGAAGACAGGAGGATGTGGGATAGAAAGAGTAATGAAAATGAGAATTACCAGAAGGAAGTGGGAAAAGTACAGTTGCATTGTGGGTCTTGTAATCAATGTTATAAAACAAAATGTATATGAATAGCTGAATGAAAGTCAGTGTGCTTTGTAAACTTAGACTCAGGTCACAGTTTTAAAAGGAATGAACATGACCTTCCTGTGGGTGTGTCCAAGTGAGCATGACTATATTGCTCTTCCATATAAATTTGAGAATGAGTTTATGTTCCCCATGTGCCTCCTAAAAATGCACAAGATTGACATTTTGAAGGTCAATTTAGACCTAGCTGGCAATTTCCCAGTATCAAATTCTTCCATACAAAAATGATATATTTAGGTCTTTTCTAATTTTTTCTAATAAGTTCGTTTTCTTCACAGAAAGCTTATTCCTAGCTCCTTTACCATTTCTGGTAATTCTGAAGAAATATTTTTCTTAAATTACATTGCTGATTTTTAAACTTTTTATTGTGTAAACAAATTAGCTTTCTATATAGCAATAGCAATTTATACACATTTTGGAACATTGATTGCAATCCCCAGATTGTAACCATATTCTTTCCATTTCCTGCTTTTTTTTTAAAATTTATTTATTTATTTATTTTTTCCATTTCCTGCTTTTTATCGCTTCTAGTCACCCTTTTTTCTCATTCTCTTCTGTATTCTGAGGTTTATTCTTAGGAAAATAGTGCCCTTTATTGGATTTAAGAAGTGCCCGACTCACTGATGTTACTGTTCACCTTTTAAGCCTGGTATGAGACTCTGAAAATTGCACTGGAGCGCAGAGAAGCCAAAGCACAGGGAAGAATTCAAGATACTAAAGAGTTGAATAGAAGATTTCAAAAGGCAGCACGGGATGACAAAGCAAAATATTACAATGAAATGTGTAATGAGTTGGAGTCGGAAAATCAAAAAGGCTGAACTCGCTCAGCATATCTTAAGCTCAAGGAACTGAAGAACAAATTCAAACCTCGAGTTGCTATAATCAAGGATGCTTTCGGCAGAACATTAAATGATCCAGGAAGTATTAAAAGAAGATGGAAGGAATATACTGAGTCACTGTATCGAAAAAAATTGGAAGACAGAAGAATTTCATGAAACAACATATGAGCAAGAGCCTATGGTGATGAAAGAAGTAGTTCAGGCTGCTTTGAAGGACATGGCAAAAAATAAGGCTCCAGGAATAGATGGTATACCAATTGCCATATTTCAGTTAACAGATGCTGCCCTGGACGTGCTCACTAAGTTGTGCCAAGAAATCTGGAGAATGACCTCTTGGCCAACTGACTGGAAGAGATCGATATTTGTTCCTATCCCAAAGAAAGGCGACCCAACCGAATGTGGAAACTACAGAACAATTTCACTGATTTCACATGCAAGCAAGATTTTACTGAAAATTATCCAAAAACGACTGGAACAGCACATCAACAGAGAACTACCAGAAGTCCAGGCTGGTTTCAGAAGGGGTCGTGGTACTAGAGATATTGTAGCTGATGTTAGATGGATCTTGGCTGAAAGCAGGGAATACCAGAGGAATGTCTATCTGTGTTTCATTGACTATGCAAAGGCATTTGACTGTGTAGATCATAACAAACTGTGGCTGACTCTGAGAAGAATGGGAATCCCAGAACACTTGATTGTTCTAATGCGAAACTTATACTTGGACCAGGAGGCAGTCGTCAGAACAGAGCACGGGAACACTGCATGGTTCAAAATTGGGAAGGGCGTACGCCAGGGATGCATCCTATCTCCATACCTTTTCAACCTATATGCAGAACAGATTATCCGGGAGGCTGGGCTCTATGAGGAGAAATGTGGGGTCAAGATTGGTGGACGATTTATCAACAATCTGCGTTATGCAGATGACACAACCCTGCTTGCTGAAACTGAAGAGGACCTGAAGCGCCTGCTGCAGAGTGTCAAGGACTGCAGCCTACAATATGGATTGAGGCTCAATGTCAAGAAGACAAAGATTCCCACCACTGGACCAATTGGCAGCATCAGGATGGTTGGTGAAGAGATTGAGATTGTACACAGCTTTAGTTTGCTTGGCTCCATAGTCAACAGTCTTGGCACCAGCAGCCAGGAAATTAAAAGGCACATTGCCATGGGAAAGTCTACTGTTAGGGACCTCTCCAAAGTGCTGAAGAGCAGTGGTGTCTCTCTGGAGAGTAAGGTGCGTCTGATACAGGCCATGGTCTTCGCAATCACCTGTTATGCATCAGAGAGTTGGACAATGACCAAGGAGGATAGAAGGAGAATTGATGCCTTTGAGCTGTGGTGCTGGAGAAGAGTATTGAGAATACCATGGACTGCTAGGAAAAGAAACAGATTTGTCCTGGAGAGGGTTAAACCGGGTGGCTCCTTGGAGGCAAGGATTCTGAGGCTCCGTCTAACTTACTTTGGACATGTTGTGAGGAGAGACCGGTCCTTAGAGAGGGACATCATGCTTGGGAGGGTGGAGGGACGGCGCAGGAGAGGAAGGCCCTCTATGAGGTGGATTGATTCAGTGACTGGGATAATTGGGATGGGAGTATCAGAGACAGTGCGATTGGCACAGGACAGAGCGGAGTTTAGGGCTGTGGTACATAGGGTCGCTATGAGTCGCATGCTAACAACGACATTTGATTGAAAGTTGCACCACAGAAATGAGTTCAGTTCCAGGCCTGAAGAGCAGTAAACCTTAGTCCGTATTTCAGGGAATTCCTCTGGACTCTGTCAGACCTGTAAGGCTAGTCCTTTTTTTTTTTTAAACTCATGGTTGCACATTTACTTCTCCCTCCCCTTCCCATAATGCACCCTTTGTTCCAGATTGTTGTCATACGTACATTTATCATGTATTCCTTTCAGACAGTTCTTCCCTTCATCTGTTCAATTGCAGTGTTCAATAACTACTCTTTTCCCATTCTCTCCCTAACATCCATCATGTCTGTCCTATTTTATTATTTTGTGTGTGTGTACCGTCAAATCGGATCTGACTGGTACAGTAGAGATTGTCCCTCCTTCTGCAGCAGAGCATCTGATGGATTCGAACCATTTGCCGCTGGGATTGCAGTGCAGCTTCTTGCCACTAGCCCACCAGTGTCCTATTTTATAAGAGTGGTGTTATGCAGTGTTTGACCTTTTGTGACTGAGATACTTCACTCAGCATGTCCTCCAGGCTCACCCATGTTGTGTAATGTTTTAGAGTTCATTGTTTTTCAGTGCTTTGTAGTACTCACAGTAATACTCCATTGTGTGAATGTATGTAGTTTTTCTGTCCATTTGTTGATGGTCATGTAGATTGTTTCCATCTCTTTTCTATTGTGAATAACGCAGCAATAAAGATGGGTGTGCATACATCTGTTTGAGTCATGGCTCTCGTTTCTTTAGGATATAGTCCTTGTAGTGAAATTGCTGGGTCAAATGGTATTTCTCTTTCCAACTTTTTGAGAATGCACCAGACCATTTTCCATAGTAGCTGTGTCATTTTACATTCCCACCTACAGTGAATAAGAGTTCTAATCTCTCTACAACCTGGCCAGCATTTATCATTTGCTGCCCTGTTGAACTTTGCTATTGTTGTTGGGAAGGCTCGACTTGCTATGATTTTGAATTTTGTTCTATATTTCTCTCCTATTCTGTCCAGCACCAGCTTTTGTTTTCTTTTTCAGATTAGTATCTGGGCACCCCCTAGTTCTACTGAATTTAGGATCCTGGATGCTGGGGTTCACATGGTCCATTAATCCTTTCAACTAGTTATTTCCTTCCTTCCTCCCTTTTTCCTCTTTCTAAGAAAAGACCAGGAAAAGTTATACCTTAGAGGATTGTTCACAAACCTTTAAAGATTTTATCTTTATGGATTTTGTTGTGTCTATGTCCCCCAAGACTATGGTTATCTAATTGATGGTGGTATGTAGAAGTGCAAGTGACTTGGTTATAAAACATTTTATTGTGGTTTAAGTCAGAGTTTGCACAGCAAATTGGTTTCCCTTCAGTTTCTTTTGGTTTTTGACTGGTTGCAATCTGCTCAGTATAACATGTTTTCTGCTTCTTTCCTGGGTTTTCCCCTTTTCCATTCACCTGTCTTTTCTGTGCCTTCCAAACTTCCAAATGCTGCTGTTTAGTTTTATTTGCTTGACTATTCTGAGGAACTCATTCCTCATGGTTCATTTTGTATGCCTGTCTGTTCTTTGACTGAAAGATGATCTTTAGGAGTGGTTTCATTTCCAGGTTTGAAAGGTATCTAAGGGCCTTATCTTGGGAGGTTTCACAAGTCTCTAAAAAATCAGTGAATCTGGCTCTTTTATTATTTTAAATTTGTTCTACATTTTTCTTCCCCTCTGTCTTGATCTTCTATTCTTTTTTAATTATACTAGTTTATTTACAAAATTTGAATACATAGTTTTCCAGAACACATTCTTCCAATTCTGATCTCACTCAGAGTAGTCAGTAGTCATAGCCAAGCACTATGTACTTCTTAGTCTTATAGTAGTAGAGGCTGTGGTTTATGTGGTCTGTTAGCCATTTGGAGCAATTGACTTGTTTTGGGATTGGGTTCTTTTTAATTGATTTGCTTACAAAATTACATTGCATACATTGTGTTTCATGCTTTCCATCTATAGCAGTTGACTTTTGTATATTGATTTTTATATCTGAGAACCTTACTAAATTCTTATTTTTAAAGGCCTGTTCACATTTTCTTTGTAGATTGTTAAGCATAGATAAAGGCAAATTTTTTCCTTTCCTTTAATTATAAGTTATAAACCTTTTATTTTTTGTCATAAAACATTGTGAAGGATCTCTAGTATAATGACTTTTCCCCCTTTTGATTTGAGTGAAAGGTTACAAAGACATTTCGTTTTCCATTCTAACATTTTATGATATTAATTACAGTGCTCATATTTTAACAACCCTCTTCTCATTTCCTCCTTGTGATTCTCAGTTCCATTAATCATTCTGTACTACTTTGATGCCTTGGGACCTTTTTCTCTGTGGAAGTGCTGCTCTTTGGGTTGATTGTTCTAAGGATTGAGTACCTACCAGGTGTTAAGTGTTGACCATATGTCTTTGTCATATATTGATGAGTCAGGACTGACTCATAGCTAACTTCAGGGGCAGTAATTCACACACGGGGAGATTGTCCGTCTTTCTCTGTGAAGCAACTGCTGGATTTGAACCGTATGACTTCCGGTTGACAGTGCATCTCCTTACCAGTAGGCCACTAGAGCTACCTATTCACCTTACAGGTGTGTGGATTTGTTGGAGTGAAAGTCTTGTCACAAGAGTGTGTTTTATTCCAGTTTTGAACGGTAACCAAGGACCATAATCTCATGGATGCCATCTGACTTTGTCAGATCAGTAAGCCTGAACATTTTTACTGTTTGGGGAGGTTTTTATTGTTTGTCTTGATCCATATTTTTCATTCACTTCTACTGTGATTTCTTTTAGACCAGTCAGCTGTAGTAACTTCTACTCTCAGGATTATAGAAGCTGATATTTGTGTGGTCCCTTTTTAGTCCGTTGGACTAATTGTTTCTTTGTATCTTTGCTTTTTCTCCTTCATCTTTGTTCCAATTGAGGAGAGATCATTAGTTACTCTGCTATAGTGTTAAATAGAGGGAACAGTTTTATCAAAAAGCTTATTTTTAAGGAGATATTTTCAGTTTTTCACCATTAAGGTGGATTGCCTATAGCCTGTATAGCTTTCACTTAATTTGATGAAAGAGCTTGTCTTCTGTTCTTAATGAAAGAGCTTGTCTTCTGTTCTAGTTTCCTGAGAATTCTTAGCTTGAATAAATAATAATTTTCTTGAATGCATATCTTACATCTGATGAGATAGTCATGTGATTTTATTCCTTTATTCTGATAATGTGATGAATTACATTAATCACCTTCTTCATATAAAACTTATATTCCTAGGATGAATCCAGTTTGAACTTGATATTAATCTTATTTTTTTAACATAAGGAGTGGAATATGTACAAATATAATTTCACATGTACAATTTAATGCTTATAGATTACATTTTTCAAGTTGTACAGTTTTTTTCCTGGATTATTTCTTCTCATTACATAAATTCACTACACCTCAGTTTCTTATCTAGTCATAGGTTTGATCCCAAATACGTAGTTCTTTATAAAGCACTAGGCTGAAAGCAGGTGCATTATTATTTCATTTAACGTAGACTTCAAAGGATATTTTGGTATTAGCGTTAAAATGATCTCTAGGCAATAGTTTCAGGAGTTTATCTAAAGTCAGTGAGAATATTAAATTCAGTTCTATGTTTTCCTTTGTTAATATTTTTTCAAACTGCTAGATTTAGTGTGCTGATAACTTGGTGTTTTAATTTTTATGACAAAATTTTCTGTGACAGAGACCTAACTTTTTTTTTAAAACTCTGTTACTACCAGTTATAAATTTATTTACAGCTCACAAACCTAGTTTCATGAGTGCACACACACTCACATAAGATATTTTTAAATGTTTATTGCAGAATTTATATATATATATATATATTCATATATAAAATTGATAGACCCCAAGTGCTTATAAATGAAAGAGTAAATTTTAAAAAAATATTCATGTTACAACCTGTGTAAGGTATTCTCTTTCTCATTGCCATTGTGTCAGAACCAAATCATAGCTGATCCTCAGCGGGATTTTGTGGGCTGTAAATCTCAAGGGAGGAAGTTGTCCATCTTTCTTCCTTGGAGCTGCTGGTGGCCTGGGACTGACCAGTTTTAGATTAGCAGTACAGCTACTCTACCAGAGCTCTCTGTGTCCAAAGTCTTAGTAGGCAGTTTAAAAAACCAAACCAACAACCAATCAGCTACAAGTACTAATAAAGAATGCTTTCTTAGGTTGTTTTTTTTTTTTAGTGTAGGAACATGAAGAAACAATATAGGAAATAATGAATGTTGCATATGAGATTATTGATGTAAATTATGGAAAATCTGTCAAAAAAATTATCTTGAAAATATGTTACTTACTACCTTTTCTTGTTTTAGGATTTTTTTTCCCCTAGTGAATGTTTACAAATCATACTGGTTTTTCACATAATCATTGATAGACTTTTATAACATTAATTGGCATTGCTTAATTAACTGACTACAAACCTAGACACAATAGCTGAAGTACTCAGATGATAAAGATGACAAAGGTTCGAACAGTTCAGATCTATTGTTCATAGTTACTGAGTTGTAGTCAATTCAGTGGCACGTAATAACAGTCAACCTTTTATTGTGTATTACCTTTCCCTTCACCTAACTCTTCTGTAGTTTTTCACTCTTCTCCCCTTCCCATCCCTTGTAAACTTCTAAAATGGATTATGTGTATAGACATTTCCTTAGCTTTTTATAGAATTGGTCTAATACTGTAAATGTCCTGTTGTGACTAACTTATCTCACTGTCATCCAATATAATTTATTCTAGACCCAGCCATATTGTGCAGTATTTCATGAATTCTTTATCATTTTTGAGTGATGCATAGTATTCCAGCGTATGAATGAACCACAGTTTTTTAGCTGTTCATTTGTTGATGGACACTTGAGTTGTTTTCACCACTGTGCTGTTTGTAAATAACTGTAATAAACGTGGATTGTGCTTAAGTTTGTGTTGCAGACCTTATTTCTTTGGAATGTATACCTACTAGTGAGATTGCCGGAGCAAATGGTAGTTCCATTCCCAGCATTCTAAAAAAGCATCAAAGTGCTTTCCATAGTGGTTGTACTTTATTTTTATGTATGTGTGTTTTTGGTGGGGTTTTTAGTGGGGTTTTTTCCCCTTACAGAGGTTGTAATTTAAAAAAAGATGTTTGACTCAAAAGAAACTGATAATAGTGTCGCTTAGGAGGCTAACTTGAAAAATATTTAGTATTTTCCACTGTATATCTACTGGTTTTTTGTTTGTTTGCTTTTTAATTTTTGTGTGAGTGTACCGTCAAATCAGATCTGACTGGTACAGGAGGAGATTGTTCCTCCTTTTCCCGGCAGAGCATCTGGTGGATTCAAACCGTGTGCCTCTGGGATTGTAGTTGCAGCTCCTTGCCACTAGGCCACCAGAGCTCCCCTTTTTCTTTTTTTTTAATGGTATTTTGTACATGTACCGTCAAATCAGATCTGACCAGTACAAGAGGAGATTGTCCCTCCTTCTCCAGCAGAGCATCTGGTGGATTCGAACCGCACACCTCTGGGATTGCAGTGCAGTTTCTTGTCAGTAGGCCACCTTCTTTTCACTTTTAAACATGAAATTTTAAATTGACAAAAAAAAAAAAA
>NW_006400023.1:2944890-2958938 GCF_000299155.1 Elephantulus edwardii | reverse complement strand
ATTAGATTCGCCAAGTCAACATTTTTCATGTAACAAGTGATCATTTACATTAATCTTGTGCCATCACTACCCTTATCATTGTTAAATTTCTTATCATAATAACATAGTGTCTGGGGTTATTTGCCACATGCATGTATTGGTACTTGATAATAAAAAAACTAAACCACTAGATTATTTCTTCTCTCCTTCCTACTGAAATATTGGACATGTGTTTTTAAGCCTCTTCCTGTTGTTGTACTAAAGTCTAAGATGGTATTTAACCATATATCTTACCCAGAACTTTTTATTTTTTTTTTATTTTTATTTTTATTTTGTGTGCGTGTACCGTCAAATCAGATCTGACTGGTACAGGAGGATATTGTGCCTCCTTCTCCGGCAGAGCATCTGGTGGATTCGAACCGTGTTCCTCTGGGAGTGCAGTGCAGCTTCTTGCCACTAGGCCACCAGAGCTCCCCTACTTTTTAAAAATAGTGTATGAATGCACACATTTATATGAGTGTATTCTTTCCAAGTTTGAGACATCTCAGTAATTTTAGATCTTTTGTAAAGCTTATGTCATTGAAGGTCATTTTGATCTTCCTGTGAACCTGTTATAACTCATATAACCATTATAGTAGTTTAGAATATTTATGTTGTTTTTCATGCTTAAATGCTTATTCTAAATTTCTCCATCAGTTTGTTGTTGGTGGTGTGTGCCGCCAAGTCAAGTACAACTCGTAGCAAACTTATGAACAGCCAGTCTGAGCATTGTCCTATCCCATGCCATCTTCACGATCTCTGACACGGTTCCTCACTTACTGTATCAACCCACCTAGCCGAGGGTCTTCCTCTTTTTTGCTACCCCTTCACCTTCCCAAGCGTGATGTCCCTCTCCGAAGAATACCCTCTCATAGCAACATGCCTAAAGTATGTGGGAAAAAGATTCATCCTTGCCTCCAAGGAGCACTCTGGCTGCATCTTCTCCAGAGCATACCTGTTTATTCTTTTAGCAGTCCATGGAATCATCAGCATTCCTCCAGCATCATAGTTCAGAGGCATCAATTCTTCCTTGTCTTACTTAGTCATTGTCCAGCTCTCAAATGCATAGCATCTTATCTCCTTGTATGTTTCTGTTATGCTGAAAACTATGCCACTGGTGTTTCAAATACCAGAGGTGTTACTCATGGTGAAGCTCCAACATTAAGACGTACTAGACAGGAGGATTGGCAATCCACTTCCCTGGAAATATTAGTATTGTAACTGCTAATAAAATAGTATCTGCTGTTTTCTTTTCATTTATAGTGTCCCAAAAGGGTTACTTTGGTGGCCTAGGGGGTAAGGAGTTGCACTACCAGCCCTAAGGCAAGAGGTTTGATTCTTCCAGCTACTCTATGGGAGAAGTATGGGAAGTCTTCTCTTGTAATTTATTGCTTCCACAAACCAACTGGAGGGTCAGCTATGAATCAATTCAGACAGCATTTGTGAATAATAACAGCAATATCCAAAAGAGCTCTAGTAGCCTAGCCTGTAGGAAGTTGTTCTGTTGACCCAAAGATAAAGCCATTCTGGTGGTTCAAATCCACTAGCAACTAAATGAGAGAAGCATGGGCAGTCTCTTCTCGTGTGACTTCCAGCCTCCGAAACCCTGTAGAGAGTCAGCTATGAGTCACTTCCAACTCTAGTGTAGTGAGTTTGTTTTTTTGAGTATTCAAAAGATGTGCATTCTGTATGTTTGTTTGTTTTTACATGAATGAAACATCTTTTTTAATTAAAAAAAGGCCTTTTGAAGCAGTTTTGCTCAATGCACTATACAATTTGATTTCTTGACAGATGGTTCCACTGCCATTGGCTGTGGATCCGAGTAAAATGAAACCTTTGACGTCAATCTTTTCTTTATCATGATGTTGCTCATTGGTCCTCTTGTGAGGACTTTTGTTTTCTTTTTTTTTTTAAGGGCTTCAACTTCTCTGCTTTTATCAAGCAGAGTTGGGTCATCTGCATGTCATTAGTTGTTAATGAGCTTTGTGGATTTTAGTCAGTATCAGATTGAACAAGTATAGTGAACTAATATAACTGTGACACATGCTTTTTCCAACTTAAGCTATGCATGCAGTATCCCTTTATTCTGTATTAGTAACTGTCCTATTCTAAAAATACGTTCCTAGTGAGCACAATTAAGTGTTCTGGAATTTGCATCCTAGCAATGTTACCTATATTGTGTCATGATCCATGTAGTTGAGTATGTACATTCTTGTAACTCAAAAAAAAAACAGAGCTCTAGTGATGTGGTTCAAAGGGTGTTGCACTTTTTACAGAAAGACTGAGTGTCAGGTGACTCAAATCCACCAGCTATACCAAAGGAGAAAAATGGATGTCTCCTCTCCTTACAAGTCTCTCTTCTAAAGGTTTATATCCTTGGAAGGCCTGTGGAGAGTAACTATGAGCCAGAATCAACCAACTATGGTAGTGACGTTGAGTATCTTCATAACTAAACAATAAGAAGTCTTCTTAATTTTAAAATCTCTTCAAAAAACATAAACAGCAAGCATATGACTATATATGCTCAACACCATTAGTTGTCATCATTGTTATTTGCTATTGAGCTGACTCCAACTCTAGAGTGACCCTACATAGAGCAGCTCTGAAACCTGCTCTATCTTGAGCCAATTTCACTGTCTCTGACACACCTGCTGCCATTACCCCAGTCATTGAGTCGATCCATCTCATCTTGGGTCTTCCTTTCCTGCACTGTCCCTCCGCCCTTCCAAGAATGTCTCTCTCCAAGGACTGGTCCCTCCTTGAAATATTCCCAAAGTATTTCAGGTAGAGCGTCAAAATCCTTGCCTCCAAGGAGTGACCTTGTTTCACCCTCTCTAGGATAGACTTGCTTGTTCTCTGGAAAGTCCATAGTGTGTTCAGTACTCTCCTCCAGCACCACAACTCAAAAGCATCAATTCTTCTATCATCCTTGGACATTGTCCAGCTCTCTGATGCATAGCAACTAATTGAAAAGACTATGGCCTGGATCAGGTGCACCTTAGTCTCTAGACTGATATCATTGTTCTTTAGTACTCTGGTGAGTTCTAAATCTGACAATAGATTTTCCTAGTGAAATTTACTTTTTTTTTTTTAACAAGGCAAGGCTGGTGTGCCCAAGTTTATTGAAAATATTATAGCACAGCAGACAGACTCAAACAGCTCCACGTGGTGTTTTGAAATTCATCCCAACTTTGGGCTGAGTGACCTGCAAGTTGGACAGACTGCCAAAGTCCAAGAGTTTCAGCATTTCCTTAGTATCAGGACCCACTTCAAAGATCTCCTGATCCAGGGCTGAAACCTCTGGTACATAATTATCTCTCCTTTCTCTCTCCTCCTCCTGCAGCTTAATGGAGATGCCTCTCACAGGCCCTCTCTGAATCCGCTTCATCAGATGTGTGACATAGCCTGCTATCTTGTTCTGGAGTTTCTTGCTGGGAATAATGGCCTTCTCCTCGCACACCCACTTGTTCATGTGGAAATCATTACCCAGGCGCGTGTAGTATTTCTCAGTGATGACCCGGGCTGCTGCCTTCATGGTTTTGGTGCAAATGCGGCCTATGTTGGCGGGTCCTTGGTGCAATTTATCTTTTGATTCCTGGTTGTTCGTACCAAGAGTGTTGATTGTGGAGCCATGCAAATGGAAGCTGTTAAAAATCTTAATCTCTTCACCATCTATTATGATGCTGCCAGTTGGCCCAGTGGGGAGAATCTTTGTTTTCTTGATGTTGAGCTTCAGTCCGTATTGAAGGCTTCAGTCCTTGACCAACAAATGCCTAAGGTCCTCCTCAGTTTGGGCAAGCAAGGTTGTGCCATCTGCATAACGCAGATTGTTGATGAGTCTACCTCCAATCCTAATGCCACATTCCTCATAGAGCACAACCGCACAGATGATCTGTTCCACTTATAGATTGAAAAGACACAGAGATGAATGTATCCCTTTACTGATTTTGAACCATGTGTGTTTCCCTTCTCTGCTTTGAGGACTGCCTGCTGGTCCAGGTATAGGTTCTGCGTAAGCACAATCAAGTGTGCTGGGATTCCCATTCTTAGAGTTAACCACAGTTTGTTGTGATTCACACAGTCAGATGCCTTTGCATAGTCAAGTGTAGTCATTCCTCTAGTATTCTGTGCTTTTAAGTTCCATCTAACTTTGGCTGTAATATCCCCAGTGCAATGGCCTCTTCTAAACCCAGCCTGAACATCTGGCAGTTCTCTGTTGATGTTCTCTTCCAGTCATTCTTGTATAGTCTTCAGCAGGATCTTGCTTGCATGTGATATTAATGATAACTGTTCAGTAATGTCTAAACTGTGCCGAGTCTCCTTTTTTTCTGGAGTGGGAATAAATAAGGACCTCTTCCCCATAGTTGGTTAGGTGGCTGTCCTCCAGATTTCTTGGTACAACCTGGTAAGTGCGTCCAGGGAAACATCTGTTTGTTGAAATAGGTCAGTTGGTGTGTTGTTGGTTTCTGAGTCCTTGTTTTTTTGGTAAGTTCCTTAAGAGCAGCTTGAACTTCCTCCTTCATTACCATAGGCTCTTCTTGTTTGTTTTTTTCTTGTGTTTTGTCAAATCAGATCCTACAGGCCCAAGAGGAGATTACTCCTCTGTAGTTCAGGGGTGTTCTGTGATCGTGGGCTATAGAAGGTGGAGACTCAAGAGATGATAAAAGGCGAAGGGCCAAAGGCTTTGTTAAGCAAATGGCAAAATCGAGCTGTCCATCTTCTCTTTTATTATAGAAGTGAACATAGACTACATTTATTATAGAAGTGAACATAGACTACATAAAGAAAGTCTTGTACACTTTTTTCAGGCTACAGAAAGATAGGAAGTACTCTTAGTGAAGTAAATTATCTTTGACTGTTCTTTATCTTAGGAAAGCAAATGGATAAGTAAAAAAGGTCCAGGAGATGGGAACTCTGGTGGCCTAGTAGCAAGAAGCTGCACTGCAATCCCAGAAGTACGTGGTTTCAATCCACCAGATGCTCTGCTGAAGAAGGAGGGGTAATCTCCTCCTGTGCCAGTCAGATCTGATTTGACGGTACACACACACACACACACACACACACACACACACACACACACAAAATAATAAAATAAAATCATTTTTTAAAAAAAGATCCAGGAGAAGTGCCAAGGCTGTTTACTCACCCCTGCATTCCAGGAGATCTTGTTAGCAAGAAGTCCTCTGGTGTATTTAACCCTTTAGGGGTCAGACACTCAGAGGATTGCTGACAAGGAGTAGCTCTTAGAACTGGATCTAGGCTGTTTTCAATTCGGACCCTTTGAAGGTTCCTCGTTTTCAAGGGTTTCAGGTGTTCTGGAACATGTCCTGGTACAGCAGACCTCTTATTGTCACTAACCCTTCAGGAATGCTTCACCCCTCCAGCAGAGCATCTGGTGGATTCGAACAATGCGCATTCAAGACTGCAGTGCAGTTTCTTTGCCACTAGGTCACCAGAGCTCCCCACCATAGGCTCTTGATTGTATATTGTTTCGTGAAATTCTTCTGTGTCAGACAGTTCTTTTTGGAATAGTGATTCTGTGTACTCAATTCCATCTTCTTTTGGTGCTCTCTGGGTCGTTCAACATTCTCCCCACAGCATCCTTAAGTATTGCTACTCGAGGCATGAATTTGTTCTTCAGTTCTTTCAGCTTAAATACTGAACAAGTTTGTCCCTTTACATTTTCCATCTACAACTCTTTGCACATTTCATTATAATGCTTTGCTTTGTCTTCCCATGCTGCCTTTTGAAATCTTCTATTCAGGTCCTTAACATCTTGATTCCTTCCCTTGCTTTACTTTTTGGCGCTATAGTGCAATATTCCAAGTCTCTTCTGACATCCATTTTGGTCTTGTCGTCGTCCTTGTCATAGTCTTCTGTCTTTGTAATGACCTTTTTGTGGGTGGTATTTTTTTTTTACATGTACCGTCAAATCAGATCTGATTGGTACAGGAGAGGATTGCCCCCTCCTTTTCCGGCAGAGCATCTGGTGGATTTGAACCACGTACCTCTGGAATTGTAGTGCAGGGTCTTGCCATTAGGCCACCAGAGCTCCCTCCTTTTTGTGTTCTTCATGGATGATATTCTTGATACCTCCTACAGCTCATCTAGTCTTCGCTCATTAGTATTCAAGTCCTCAATCCTGTTTCTGAGATGGTCTTTAAATTCAGGAGGGATAGACTCAAGGTCAAACTTTGGTCTTAATGGATTTGATTTTACATTCTTTAGCTTCAGTTTGAACTTGCATCCAAGTATTTGATGATCTGATCCACAGTCAGCACCTCACCTCATTTCACAGCTAATACCGAACTTCTCCAACAATTTTTCCCATGTATATAATCAGTCTAATTACTGTGTAGGCCATCAGTTGAGGTCCATGTGTATAGTTGTCATTTGTGTTTCTTAGAAAAGGTATTTGCAATCAATACATCTTTGATTGTAAAGAATTCTTTCATTCTGTCTCCAGCCTTATTTGTCACCAAGTCCATGTGTCCCCACTACTGATCCTTCTTCCCTGTTCCCAACTTTAGCATTCCAGTCACCTATTAGTCATTAGGAAAATGCAAATCAAAGCCACGCCCATTAGGGCATTGTTTTCTAGTGCACTGGCAACTCCCTAAACAACAGATCTGAACAGAGCCCTCCCTATCCTGCACCATCCTCACCATCACTAATATGCGTACGCCCCTTGTTACAATCACTAATGAATTACAGTAGTAATCCATCTTGTTGAGGGTCTTCCTTCCTTTCTTTGTCCAAGGAGTGCTTCCATCTGACAAAATGCCCATGTTTGTGAGACAGTTTCCTTACATCTTAAGCACTTCCTCCAAGATAGACTTCCTGTTTGTTTGGTAATCCAAGGGAAATCATCACTCATCCTTACTCATTGTCAAACTTTAAGATGCAAATAGGCAGTTGACAATACCATGCTTTGGATCAGTTGCTCCTTACTCTTTGCTCTTTAATGCTTTGGAGAGGTCCCTGGTTTTCCCAGTGTAACAACTGTTTTCATGTCTTTTTTTTTTTTTAATTTTTGTTTTGTTTTGTTTTTTTCTATATTTTATTAATTTTCATAAACATTTACAGAGATTTTGGGTTTCCATTCATTCATTGTTGCACTATTCTCTCTACCCTCCTCCCAGTTTGTTCTTGTCCAAATGCCACAGTGCTTGTCAAAGCCAGTTCTGATTAATCTTCTTTGTCAGTGTGTCCTTTGCCATTCCCTATCACTCCTCCCTGAGAGAGACTTCACCCTGAGTCATAAGGAAAAGGGGACGGCGTATTCTCTTAGCTACTTCCTGCTGAAAAGGGACGCTGTGGGTTTCAGGGTGAAGATCTTCTCTCACTACTCTAAAGGGCCCCTTTGGCAGTAGGAAACACATAGACTATTACGGAGATTGATTTTGGAATTTAGATGCACTCTTATTGATTGTGCCTGGCCGTACATGTTCATATCCTTGAAGATGTATCATGGGGGTGTTGCAACCTAGAAGGCACAAATTTGACTAACAAGTTATAAGTACATGAGTCCAAAAATTATGGAAAAGTAAAAGATTCTTTCATTGTTTTACAAACCCTCCTCCAGGTCCCCTCCACCATGTAGCCCTCGCTCTAGTCTCCTGTGATGACAGAAATACCTAGTTATATATCTCTTTTAAACAGTTTTCTCCCTCCTCTGTTTCAGTGCAGTATACATTATTGAACCCATCTTACTCAGTCTCTCCCCAACCCCAAGGACAGTCCCATTCTACAACAGTGGCATTATGTAATAGTTGTCCTTTTGTGACGGGGATATTTCACTCAGCATAATGTTCTCCAGAGTCAACCATTTTGAATAATATTGCATGAGTTCCTTGTTTTTTAATGCAGCATAGTATTCCATTGTGCGAATATACCATAGCTTCTCTAGCCATTCGTTTGTTGATGGGCACTTAGGTTGTTTCCAACTCCTTGCTATTGTGAACAAAGCTGCAATAAACATGGGTGTGCATATATCTGCTTGGATGTCAGCTATGGTCTCTTCAGGGTATATTCCCAGTAGTGGAATTGCTGGGTCAAATAGTATCTCTATTTGCAACTTTTTGAGAAAGCGCCATACCGCTTTCCACAGGGGTTGCACCATTTTACACTCCCACCAATAGTGAATCAGGGTTCCAGTTTCTCCACAACCTCGCCAGCATTTGTTGCTTGCTGTTCTGTTAAATTTTGCTATTTTGACTGGGGTGAAATGATATCTCATAGTTGTTTTAATTTGCATCTCTCTTAGGGCTAGGGATTTTGAGCATTTCTTCATGTGTTTGTTAGCCATCTGAATGTCGTCTTCGGTGAAATGCCTGTTCATATCCTGTGCCCATTTTTCTATTGGATTATTTACCTTTATCTTGTGGGGTGCTCAAGTATTTAATAAATTCTGGATATAAGTCCCTTATCTGATATGTTATTACCGAATACTTTTTCCCAGTCAGTGGCTTCCCTTTTTACCCTACTGGAGAAGTTTTTGGATGTGCATAGGGATTTGAGTCTTAGAAGGTCCCATTCATCTATGTTATCTTCTCCTGGTTGTAGCTTTTCCAGGATACTGGGAAGACTGTTTATGTTGTGGATTAGGACTTCTAGTTGTTTTCATGTCTTGACTGCTAACTACCATTGGTGATGATTGTGAATTCAAGTTAAATAAAATCATTAACAATTTCAATCTTTTCTCCATCTGTCATGGTGTTGCCTTTTGGTCCACTGGTGAGGGTTTTTGTTTTATTAATGTTGAGAGGTAGTCATATTGAAGGATTTTAATCTGCAGCAGGTGTTTCAAGTCCACTGTAAGCAAGCAATATCTACATAGCATAAGTTGATTAGTCTAATCCTGATACCACATTCTTTATACAGTCCAACTTCTTGAATGATTTCCTCAATATACACATTGAATAAGTATGGAGAAAGGCTGCAACCCTGACACAAAGCTTTTCTGTTTTTAAAGCATACAGTGTAACCTAGTTCTATTTGGGCAACTGCTTTTTGGTCTAGGTATATTTCTGTTTCAGTGACTACGCAAAAGCATTTGACTGTGTGGATCACAAAAAATTGTGCCTAACCTTGAGAAAAATGGGGACCCTGGAACACTTACTGTGCTCCACAGAACCTGTACTTGGACTGGGAAGCAGTAAGCAAACAGAGTATGGAAGCACCGCTTGATACAGGATCAGGAAAAATGTACATCAGGGATGCATCCTATCTTCATACGTTTTTCAAGCTATATGCAGACCAGATCATTCAGGAGGCTGGACTTTATAAGGAAGAATGTGACAATTGCATTGGAGGCAGACTCATCAACAACTTGTGTTATGCAGATGACATAACTTTGCTTGTTGAAACTGCAGAATACATGAGGCATTGCTGCAGAAGGTCAAGGACTATAGTCTTCAGTATGGACTGAAGGTCAGCATCAGGAAAACAACGATTCTCACCACTGGGCCAGTTGCCTGCTTCATAATGGACAGAGATGAGATGAGATTCTTGATAACTTCCGTTTGCTTGCTTCCACAATTAGCACTCTTGGCACCAGCAGTCTGGAAATAAAAAGGAAAATTGCATTGGGAAAATCTGTTGTCAGGGACATCTCTAGTGTACTGAAGAGTAATGATGTCAGTCTGTAGACTAAGGTGCACATGATCCAGGCCATGATCGTTGCAGTTACTTGCTGTGCAGTGACAGGATGACAGAAGGATTGATGCCTTTGTTCTGAGTTGTGGTGCTGGAGAAAAGTGTTGATCATACCGTGGAATGCCAGCAGAACAAACAGGTCTGTCCTGAAGAGAGTGAAACCAAGCTGCTCTCTGGAGATAAGGATTTTTGAAGCTGTGTCCCACATACTTGAGCACGTGACCAGGAGGGACCAGTCCTTAGAAAAGGACATCATGTTTGGAAGAGTGAAGAGACAGTGCAAGCGAGGAAGACCCAGGATGAGATGGATTGACACAGTGACTAGAGAAATGGGATTCCGTCTGTTGGAGATGATGAGATTGACTCAGATTAGGGCAGGGTTCAGACCTAATATATATATAAGGTTGCTGTGTATTGCAGATGGCTTGATGGCACATAACAACACAACATAGGTTTCACATGAGCACAAATAAATGTTCTGGAATTCTTATTTTTCTGAGTGTTATCCATAATTTATTATGGGCATAGTAAAAAGCCTTTCTATAGTCATTTAAAAAAAATTCTAATGTTCTTTCCCTTTAACCATGATCCATCAACAGTTAACTCTTCTATCCCTAATGCTACAGCCTCTTCTTTTTTTAAATACTATTTTATTTATAAAATTTGAATACATTGTTTTACAGAATAGATTCTTCCAATTTCCCTCACCCTTCCCCATCAAATTGTACAACTCCATGATTAATCCCCACTCCCCCTGAACATCCTCATCCCCTCTATTTCCACCCCCCTTTTGGATCATTATACTCATTTAATAATAATGGTTTTCTACATTTTTCCTTGTGGGACTCAGTTCACCTCAGCATAATGCTCTCCAGTCCCTCCCAAGTTTGGTAATAATTTACAAAATCATTGTTCCTGTGTGCTGCATAGTATTCCATTGTGTGAATGTATCATAATTTTTCATTCCATTGGTTTGTGGTTGGACATTGTGGCTGTTTCCACATTCTTTAATGCTGAATAATCCTGCTGGGAATAATGGTGTACGAGTCTCCGTTTATGCCTTAGTTCTCATTTTTTCAAGATATATTCCAAGCAGTGGAATAGCTAGATCATACGGAATTTCTATATTCAGCTTTTTGAGGAAGTACCAAACTGCCTTCCAGAATGGTTGTAGCATTTTACAATCCCCGAACAATGTATAAGAATTCCTACTTATGACATACTCTCCAACATTTATTATTTGCCATCCTGCTAAACATTGCCACTGTTACTGGAGTGAGATGGTATCTCATTGTGGTTTTGATTTGCAGCTCTCTTATTGCCAATGATTTGGAGCATTTCTTCATGTGTCTGTTTGCCATTCAAATATTTTTCTCTGTGGAAATTCTTTCCGTGTCTTTTGCCCATTTTGTAATTGGGTTATTAGTCTTTTTCTTGTGGAGGCCCAGGAGTATTCTGTAAACTTTTTTTATGAACTCTTGTCTGAGATGGTATTACCAAATGTTTGTTCCCAGTCTGTAGGATTTCTTTTCACCTTGTTAGAAAAAGGTTTTGATGCACACATGGATTTACTCTTTAGAAGATCCCATTCATCAATTTCATCCTCTTCAGATTGTGCATTTCTGGCTGTATTTGGCAGTCTCTTTATATCTTGGACTAGTATTTCTAAGCTTGGTCCCAGTTTGTCTCTTATGAACTTCATAGTTTTGGGCTTTTATCCCAGGTCTCTGATCCACCTTAAGTTGATTTTTGTGTATAGTATGAAATGTGGATCCTGTTTGAGCTTTCTACAGGTGGAAGTCAATTTTACCAACAACATTTATTGAAGAGGTTGTCATTTCCCCATTTCATAGCTTTGATTTTCTTTTCTAATATCAGTTGACCATAGATATAGCTGAATGAGTTTCTGGGTTCTCCAATTGTTTCCACTGGTCTGTGTGCCTGTCATTTTATCAGTACCGTGCTGTTTTCGTTACTACTGTTATGCCTCCCAGCTCATTTTTGTTTCTCATAAATGTTTTGCTTATTTGGGGTCTCTTCCTCTCCAAATAAATTTGACAGTTTCCCTTTCAGTCTCCTTGAAAAATGAATTTGGAATCTGGATTGGGATTGCATTGAGCATGTTGATTGCTTTTGGTAGGATTGTCATTTTTACAATACTGAATCTTATCCATAAACAGGGCACATTTTTCCATTTCTTTAGGTCATTTATTGTGTCTTGCAAAAATGCTCTGTAGTCTCTGGTGGCCTAGTGACAAGAAGCTGCACTGCAATCCCCGAGGTGCACAGTTCAAATCCATCAGATGGCTCTGCTGGAGAAGGAGGGACAATCTCCTGCTGTACTAGTTATATCCAATTTGACGGTAACACATTCACAAAATAATAATTTTTATAATTTTTTTTTTAAAAGACATGCTCTGTAGTTTTCTTTGTATAGGGTTTTTATATCTCTAGGAAGGTTCACTCACAAGTATCTCAATTCATGGTTGGCTGTTGGAAATGGTATTACTTTCTTGATTTCCTTCTCTGGATTCCCTTTGTTACTGTAGAGGGATCCTACTGATTTTTGGATATTGATCTTACTTCCTGCCACTCTACGCTACAGTCTCTTCTGAATCTAGCTTGAATTTTTAGCAGTTCCTTGTTGACATACTTAATCTTTGGCAGAATTTTGCTTGCATATGACATGGTATGGTTTGATGATTTCCATGCTCTGTTATTGGAATGGAAACAAAGATGCATCTCTTTCAGTCAGTTGGACAGGTAGTTGTCTTCCAAATTTCTTGGCATAAACTAATGAGCATGTCCAAGACTATACGTGTTGAAGCGTCTCCATTGGTATTCCATCAATTTCTAGGACCTTATTTTTAACCAGTGCCTTTGATGCCATTTGAACTTCTTCTTTGAATATAATTGGTTCTTGGTTTTATGATACTCCTTGAAATATTTTCATATCGACCAATTCTTTTGTGTACAATGACTCTTAAGTATTCCTTCCATTATCTTTGGATGCTTTTTTGTATCACTCAGGATTTTGCCCATGAATCTTTTAGTATTGCAACTCCAGGCTTGAATCTATTCTTAAATTCTTTCAGTTTGAGAAAAGCTGAGCATATTCTTCCCTTTTGGTTTCTAACACCAGTTCTTTGCATTTCATTATAATATTTTGCTTTGTCTTCGCATCCTACACTTTGAAATCTCCTGCCCAGCTCCTTTTCCTTCAGCATTTCTTTCTTTCTTTTGGTCTTTCTAAGTTTTTGTGCAGTTTTCTGGATGTCCTGACATCCATTTTTACCATTACCTTCTTCCGTGTGTTTGTAATGACCTTTTGCTTTCTTCACATGTGGTGTCCTTGGTGTCATCCCACAATTTACCTAGACTTCAGTTACTAATGTTCAGTGCATCAAATATATTCTTGAGATAATGTTTACGTTTAAATGGGATAAATTCAAGGTTGTATTTTGGCTCTGTGGACTTGTTTTCATTTTCTTCAGCCTCAGCTTGGGCATGAATAATTGATGTGCTGTTCCATAGTTGGTCGGTCCCCAGACTTTTTTGAATGCTGATACTGAGCTGCTTCATCACTTCTGTCCATGTATTTATTCATTCAGTCCGATTCTCGTGTAGCCCAGCAGGTGAGATCCATGTGAATAGTCACTTCTATGTTTTTGAAAAAATTATTTGTAATTCATAAATTATTGATTGTATAAAATACTAACATTTGATCTCCAGCCTCATTACTGTCATCAAGGTCATATTTTCCTGCTTCTTTCTTCTTTGCTTGCAACTTTGCATTCCAGTTACCAGTTATTGTTCACTCTTATTTGCATATTCAATTCATTTTAGACCACAAAAGTTGGTAAAATCTTCAGTTTCTTTATTTTTAGCTTAGTGGTTGGTGCATATATTTGAATAATAGTTATAGTAACATATCTTGTTTGTATGCATATGAATAGTATTCTTTCACTCACAGTGTTGTAGTTTTGGATAGATCTTTTTTTTTCTTTTTGTTTTTTGTGTACTTTATTGCTGCACTTCTCTCCCCGCCCAGCCCTCTCCCCCAGCCCCCCAGTTCACTCCTCTCTTTCAAAAGTAAAAGAAAGACTCCCTCCCTGGTACACAATACCCCCGCACCCCTCCCACCGCCCCAAGTACATTCCACTATGCGAGCTTAATTGTATCCAGTTTTTCTCAGTCTTACCCCCACCCTGTTATCAGTCCCATTTTACAGCAGTGGCACCATGCAATAGTTGTCCTTTTGCGAATGAGATATTTTACTCAGCATAATGTCCTCCAGGCTCACCCATTTTGAATAATATTGAATGAGTTCCTTGTTTTTCATAATTATTATTAAATTTTATTAGTTTTAATGA
>NW_006400023.1:2902914-2928150 GCF_000299155.1 Elephantulus edwardii | reverse complement strand
AGGCTGGGTTTAGAAGGGGTCGTGGTACTAGAGATATTGTAGCTGATGTTAGATGGATCTTGGCTGAAAGCAGGGAATACCAGAGGAATGTCTATCAGTGTTTCATTGACTATTGACTATGCAGAAAGTATATAGCATCTTCTAAAAAAACAAAACAAATAACTGGAATAAATTGCTTACCTAATTAGAGAATTTTATGTGGAGCTGGGTTTCACATTAGTTGACCTCATTTGAAATTCATGTCTAGTTTCCTATAGAAATATCTTTGTCTCTCGGCTGCATTAAAAGAATTAACATTTGAGTTTACTTCTATAATTTGGAAAAAATATGTCTGCAGTTATTGTTCCTTTTTATTAATGTTAGAGCTTTAACAAATTAAAATGAAAGTAACAGCCATCTTGTAATTATAATTTCATATTGGCATGCAAGCACACTTGTACACTTGACTGTGCTTATGCAAAACCTACACTTGGACCGGGAATCAGTCCTCAGTACAAAGCAGAGAAACACTGCATGGTTCAGAATCAGGGAGGGAGTCCATCAGGGATGTGTTCTGTCTCCATAACTTTTCAACCTATATGCAGAACAGATCATTCAGGAGGCTGAGTTTTATGAAGAGGATTGTAGCTTCAGGATTGGAAAAACACTCATCAACAACCTACATTATGCAAATGACACAACCTTGCTTGCTGAAACTGAGGTGGACCTGAAGCACTTGGTGCCAAAGATCAAGGACTGTAGTCTTAAAGATTCTCACCACTAGGTCAGTGGGCAGCACCATGATGGATGAAGAGATTGAGTTTAACAGAGCTTGGCTCCTCATTTAACACTCTTGGCTCCAGCAATGTGGAAATCAAAAGATGAATTGCATTATGTAAATCTGCTTTCAGGGACCTTTCCAGAATAGTGAGAAGCAACGATGTTAGTCTAGAGACTAATAAGGTGCACCTGATCCAGTCCATGGTCTTTGCAATTACTTGCTATGCATCAGTGGGCTGGATAATAACTAAGGAAAATAGAAGAATTGATGCCTTTGAGTTTTGGTGCTAGAGAAGAGTCAAACATATAATATAGACCACCAAGAAAACAAATAGATCTGTCTTGTAGAGGGTTAAACCAAGTTTCTCCTTGGAGGCAAGGATTTTGACTCTCTATCTCATATATTTTAGGGATGTGGCCAGGAGTGACTGATCCTTGGAGCCTTCTCCATCATGCTTGGAAGGGTAGAGGGACAGCATAGGAGAGGAAGACCCTGGATGAGATGGATTGATACAGTATCTAGGGCAATGGGAGTAGGCGTGTTGTAGTCATTGAGACTGCCTTAAGACAGGTCAGTCTTCATAGGGTCACTTTGAGTTGCAGGCGACTTGATAGCATATAACAACAAAACAACATATGCATTCTACATTGATTTAGTAAAAAAGTTAATTTCAGATATGCATTATGTTGGAGTGCCAAGTATTGAATGAAGAAGGTCTGGTGATTAAAAAAAAAACCCAACCTTAAATGGCTGTTGTACTTTGTGCCTTAAAATTTCAGGAAGGGCACATCAAATGGCTTCATATTTGCATATCTCGGTTCCAGAACATATGAATAGACTCTTAACATTCACTCTAAGATGTTCTTCAACTACCAGAACATCATGTCTCTTCAGCAGATCATTCTTTGATAAGGAAATTATTTTTACAAATTCTCTATCCCCCACCTTCGGTTTGGGTCTTTTATTTGCAGCATGATCTCCATTGTTACTGTCACGACAGGGGCAGTACAATTTGATAAACCTGGATCCATACATAAAACTGGCATTTGGCAACATCAACTTTATAACCAGTATCTTCTTCAAGCTCTTGTAAGAGAGCGCCTTCTGGCTTTCATAATCATCTATGAGACCTACACAGAACCCTGTGCAATAAGGGTGGAACTTTTTCACCAGAACAATACATTCATGATGAAGAGTTCTTTGCAGCATTAGAATAATTGCCACACCGCTGGCAGACTTTTCCTTTCTTGGTTGTGATTTTCAGAGTTTCCCACGTTCTTCTTTTAACATTAGGATCCATGTAAGTTGTTTTTTTAAGCTTGACCCAGAATTGATGGCATACCAATTGGTATATTCCAACAAACAGATGTCGCCCTGGATGTGCTCTCCAAGTTGTGCCAAGAAATCTGGAGGACAACCTACTAGCCAACTAGACAACCAGCTGAATGGAAGAGATCCAGATTTGTTCCCATTCCAAAGGTGACCCAGCAGAGTGTGGAAATTATCAAACAGTATCATCGCTGTCACATCCAAGCAAGATTCTGCTGAAGATTATCCAAAAACTACTGGAATAACACGTGAACAGGAAACTGCCTGAAGTGTAAGTGGATTTAGAAAAGGCTGTAATAGGCGAGCTCTGGTGGCCTAGTGGCAAGAAGCTGCACTGTAATCCCAGAGGTACGCGGTTCAGATCCACCAGATGCTCTGCTGAAGAAGGAGGAACAATCGCCTCCTGTACCAGTCAGATCCGATTTGACGGTACACACATTTTTTAAAAAAGGCCATAATACTAGGGATATTATAGCTAACATCAGATGGATATTGGCTGAATGCAGGGAGTACCGGAGGAATGTCTATATCTGTGTTTCATTGACTCTGCAAACACATTTGACTATGAGGATCACAACAAACGGTGGCTGACCCTGAGAAGAATGGGAATCCCAGAATACTTGATTGTGCTTATACAAAACCTCTACTTGGGCCAGGAGGCAGTCGTCAGAACAAAGCAAGGAAACACTCATGGTTCAAAATTGGGAAATGTGCACGCCAGGGATATGTCGTATCTCCATATCTTTTCAATCTATATGCAGAACAGATTATCTGGAGGCTGGGCTCTGTGAGGAGAAATGAGGCATCAGGATTGAAGGAACACTTCAGTAATCCGTGTTATGCCATTACCATAGGGTCGCTATGAGTCGCAAGCGACTCGATGGCACATAACAACAACAACATGCCATTAACGCAACCCTGTTTGCTGAAACTGAGGAGGACCTGAAGTGCTTGTTGCAGAAGGTCAAGGACTGCAGCTTTCAATATGGATTGAAGCTCAGCATCAAGGAAACAAAGATTCCCACCAGAATGTGACGCTATGAGTCACAGGCGTGTTATCCACTTCCTCAGCAACATGCCTCTGGAAACTATGAACTTTGATAAATGTCTGCGGTTGTAGAGCGGCTTCATACCTTTTGTTCATAGGATCACTATGAGGCATGCTCAACTCAAAGGCAGTCAACAACAACATGAGTCACAGACTCTAAGGCACATAACATTTTTCTGAAATTAACTCCTCTGAAATAATAGGCTGTTTGAGAAGAGCCTATTGCTTCTTGGTTTTCCATTTTCCCACTGGTTAGTCATTGCAGACTTCAGGTAAGAAGTTCACGTCCAATTTGTCAAATGAAGAGAATTCTTTAGGGATATGAAAGAAGAAAAAACAAGTCTGAAGCAGCAGTCTCTGGAGATGTGGATGCTGCTGCTGCTTCTTGAGACAACTGCGTTTTGCGCTGGCTCCCCCTATACCTTTTTTAATTCATTGCTGGTGGGTTGATTTCAACTCATAGTAACCCTAAAGACCAAGATACAGCTACTCCATAAGGTTTCTCTGAGACTGTGCTCTTTTTAGTGTGATATAAGTGAACGTTTATAATAAAGTATATTAATTTTTCTTTCAGTCATATACATTTTGTTTTATAATATTAATTATAATACCTACAATGTAATCTTTTTCTATTTTCTCCCTGTAATTATCTGATGTCCATTACCAAGGTTATATTCTTTATGGAGATGGATTGCTACATCTTTCTTCTGTGGAGCGACTGGTGGGTTCAAACTGCCAACCTTTATGTTGGCAAGTGATCATATAACCTCATTACCAGGGTTCCTTAACACCATTTATTTCCCTCTAAGGGCAATAAGTCTAGCATAGCACATCATGAGCTGTTTCCATAACCGTGACTGTTGGTGCTGTTATGTGCCAGTTGAATTGGAACCAACTCATAGCTGACCCTCTCCAGCAGGTTTCTCAGAGGCTGTAAATCGCATGGAAAGAAATTTTACAGAGCAGATGGTAAATCCAAACCATTTGCCTTTGAGTTGGCAGCAGAACTCCTTACCACTGAACCATCAGAATTCCTTTTGCCCATGACTGCTCTTTCCTATTTGGGGCTAGATAGTGTAAAGTAAAGCAAGCTCTGTTATAAAGAGATCTATGAGCAGCTTTGCTTTTAGAATGGGACATTGATTACCCTACAGGAAAGCATTTTTTAAACGTTAGATACCTTTGAAGAAACTGGTAACAACTGGTAATAGGAGTTGGAAGCATTTGATTAGTGAAGAATTTTTAATTCCTGGCTCCTTGCAGCATCGCCGCCAGCACCACTTCCCCTTTCGTGTTCCTGATCAAGCAGAGCTGATCCTGGTTGGAGGTGTTGGGAGTCTGTGTTTCACAGCTCTGATCACAATAGACAGTATTTTCTTTGGCTGTGAGCTCTCTGGTGATACTCAGTCCTTCACCTTCAAAGTAGAGGAAGAGGGTGATGCTGAACATGTGTTTGCCAAAGGGCCCAAGAATAAGTGTAATGTGATAGAATTTGTGTTCCAGAACCATGACCATCAGGAGATTGCAGTCCCTGGGGCCAACCTGAGATTGTCCTGCCAACCTATGCTTAGCTTAGATGAGGCTCCAGCCTACTGTAACCTTTGTCTGAAGTGACGCTTTGGGCCTGTGAAGATTACCTGGTGGCATCAGATTGTGACTAGAAGCAGTAACATTTCTGAGGAGTAGGAAAGTGAGGAGGTGGAAGCTGAATTGTTCCTTCTCCTGCCTACCAAGAAGCAGAAAGCCAGGCATTACCAGTCTCAGAATTTGAAATGTTTCTTCTCCATTGATGGAGAAGTGTTGGGACAAGGATAGGGTAGGGGGCATGCTAAAACTGGTGTTAGGAGAAAAGGGAGCCCATTCTCCCTAGGATCGTGTTCTAGACCCAACTGTGTCTGGGACTTTTCCTCTTCTCTAGAAATAGAGGGAACACTGAACTTTTCTCTTGACCCTCTCCCCTACCTTCTCATGAGAATTAGAGGTCAGTAGTTGAAGCTCCGGATTAGACATTTTTATCCCTTTTTACATTTTTGGTTAAAGGTGGAAATAAAATGACATGTGTGCTTTTGCAAATTAAAAAAAAAAAAAAGAGGGTTTAATTACATAGGAACTTCATATACAGAGTTAACTCCTGTTAACATAAACAACTGAATCACCTCTCAAGATTTTGTCTTTGGTTAACAGAGTAGCAATAATGACTAAGGATCAGTGGTTATCCCACTTTTCCCTATTGCCCCTCTTGTTCATTCCCTAGCTAATATGTAGCCGATCTCTTAGTACAACTTTTTTTTTTTTTTAACTTAGGAGCCTTGAGTCACATGACTGGTGAACTGAGCAAAGATGGTGACCTGGTTGTCAACATGCGGATTCTAGGCAAGAAGAGAACTAAGACATGGCACAAAGGCACCCTTATTGCCATCCAGACAGTTGGTATGTTCAAATTAGAGGAAAAACCGTGAAAGGCAACCTTATAGGTTACCATTGCCCATTGTTTGTTTAACCCCATAGTTTTTCCTTTTGTGTCTTACGTACGTAGCAGCCAGAATTTACACTGAAAACTGTTTAATTTGTTGTCTTTTCTTCTCAGGGCCAGGGAAGAAGTACAAGGTTAAATTTGACAACAAAGGGAAGAGTCTGCTGTCAGGGAACCATATTGCTTATGATTACCACCCGCCTGCTGACAAGCTGTATGTGGGTAGTCGAGTCGTGGCCAAATACAAAGATGGGAATCAAGTCTGGCTCTATGCTGGCATTGTAGCTGAGACACCAAACGTCAAAAACAAGCTCAGGTACCTGGACAGAGGATAGTAAAGGAAATGGAGAAGGGGAGAACAGCACCTCCCCTGTTTAAACCATAGTCCAGATTTCACAATTAGCTTTTGTGTTCTTAGTCCCCTGTGACCAGAAACTCATCTATTTCTTTGCAACAGAAGTCATGTGCATGATTCTTATTCTTTCTCTTTTTAAAAAAAACTTTTTTTCTTAAGAAGACAACTTGAGAGAGGAGAGAACTGGAGAATAATCAAGATTAAACAATGATCCTTGGAATATAAGAAGAAGGAAGAGATTAAGTGAAGTCTAAATGGTTTACAACAGAAATCTGATAGAGGAACAAGAATAAATGTTTTTGAACACAAAGGAATATGTTGGTTAGATTAAGAGAGAACTTTTAAATCCTGATGTAGAAAGAAAGAATACCATATTTTCACATGCTATGTCCCCCCTTAATACACACATTGCACACATAATAAATTGAGATGCAAGCAGGTTGCATAGTTTGCCAAAACCTTAACAGATGCACAGTATTTATGTAAAAATAATAGAAAGCAGCTGATTGAAACAGTCCCTGGAGGGTATCCTATGCTGACCCATTTCTGTAGAGGATGTTGAATGTGCCCTGTGTTCCTAGTCCCCAAATCTTTGTACCATAATTTTCTTCTTACAGGTTTCTCATTTTCTTTGACGATGGTTACGCTTCCTATGTCACACAGTCTGAACTGTATCCTGTTTGCCGGCCATGTGAGTTTACAGTCTTCCTTTATTCTGTTTTCTTTCTTCTTCTGCCTTGCATTTCTTCTTAAAATGCCCAGTTGAAAATCCTTACTTTGTTTTTTTCCTTAATTTGGTGCCCAAGATTTTTCCCCAATCTCAGGAAGAAACTTAAACTTGATTGGTTTTTGTGGGTTTTTTTTTGGTGTGGGGTGGTTGTTTTGGTGTTTTGGGTTTTTTTTTACAGATAGTTTTATCTCCAGCTCTGGGTCTTTAGAACTAAAGAGTACAGCATTAGAAGATTGTGACTGACCCTGGGTGAACTGTTCTTACCTTAGATGGATGTTTATTTTGTTTCTAAATTATTTCAATTTAGAGAAGTATTGTTTCTTTTCTATTTTCATGCTTCATTGAATATTCATATAAATTTGCTGTCTGCATAGAGCTTTCCATAGAAACTACAGTGACATCATCATGTTCTCCATACTTATTACTCTTTCTTAGAAATGAAATCCCACAAAATAACTGTTAAGTTGCTATAACTAGCACTTCTGTGTTTCTATATAACATGGCAGTAACACATTTAAGGCTCCTTAAAAGCCCAGTAAAGAAAGAATGATTTTTTTGTTACCATCTGATCTTTTTACCTTTTTATATTAACCACTCCTAAGAAACAAACAAAATCACACTGCCGTTGTCAGTCAGTTCTAAATCATGGTGACCCTCCAGTGAGTTAGTTTCTGAAGTGTAAATCTTAACAGGATCAGAGGGCCTCATTTTTCTTATCTTTTTCCTGTGGAGCAGCTGGTGGATTAAAAAAAAATGGTTTGCAACCCAACACATGGCAGAAATTTTCATTTCTATTTTTCTTTTTTTTTTTTCTATAATTTATTAGTTTTCATAAACATTTACAGAGATTTTGGGTTTCCATTCATTCATAATTTAGTTTTCTTGTCCAAATGCCACAGTGCTTGTCAAAGCCAGTTCTGATTAATCTTCTTTGTCAGTGTGTCCTTTGCCATTCCCTATCACTCCTCCCTGCATTTCTATTTTTCTAATAGCATTCCTTTATAGGAAAGATTGGCATCAATCGTATTTCTTACTTATGATTTCCTTAAGTGTATATTTGCACAGTAGGTTAAATACTGATGTGATCTTAGTTTTACTCTTCTTAAAATGTCTTTCCCCTGCCACCTTAAAAAGTACCAAATAACGGCGAGCTCTGGTGGCCTAGTGGCAGGAAACTGCACTGCAATCCCTGAGGTGCGGGGTTCAAATCCACCAGATGCTCTTCTGAAGGAGGAACAATCGCCTCCTGTACCAGTCAGATCCAATTTGACAGTACACACATTAAAAAAAAAAAGTACCAAATATCTTCTAACTAGCCATTTTTCCCTATCAAGAAGCCCTGCTTTCCCTTTCTCAACACTTTTTTTTTTCTTGTAACAGTGAAAAAGACTTGGGAGGACATAGAAGATATTTCCTGCCGCGACTTCATAGAGGAATACATCACTGCCTACCCTAATCGCCCCATGGTGTTGCTCAAGAGTGGCCAGCTTATCAAGACTGAGTGGGAAGGCACATGGTGGAAGTCCCGGGTCGAGGAGGTGGATGGAAGTCTAGTCAGGATCCTCTTCCTGGTACTGTTTATTCCCAGAGCTTTTAAGACAGGAGTATGGGTACAGAGGAGGCAATAATGAAGATGATTTCATAGATGTTGCTGCTGCTGTTGTTGTAGTGTACCAGAGAATCGAAACTGACGCATAGCTGACCCATTAGCAGGTTTTTAGAGGCTATACATCATAGAAGAGGAGATTGCCCATCTTTCTTCTACATAGTGGTGGATTTGAACTGCGTTCCTTTAATTTGGCATACAACTCCTTTCCATTCAGCCACCAGAGCTCCTGATTTTATACATACGCTTTAGTTTTTCTCAAAGTCAAACTACTTTGTTTTTCTCTTCCTTTGTGGATAACTACTGAAAATTTTCAGTCTATATGGTTTTGATTTTTTTTCCTCGCATTGAGGTTAGGTACTGAGAAGGTAAACAGTTCAGCTTGCCCTTGTTTAGGGGTTTGTAGAGCAGTGGGGTAAAGAGTTGGAATTAACACTGAAATTTTTATTTTTTTTCAAGACTGGTTTAGTTTGACTCTGATCTTCTGTCCCTTCCTTTTCTTCCCTTTCAATCTTGCTTGAATTAAAAATTCTTATATTACCTCAATCTGTTGTTCCTAAACTTTTGTCATCTTTGTAATAACTTAGTATTGACATCTGCTTGTTCATAATTTCTTAATGTATATTGTTATTTATATTACTTATACCTACTACATGCATAGCATAACATACAAGTTTGTTGAATAGTTAAGAGGGTCAGGGCTCATTAGGGAGTTTTTCCAGAGGAGATACATGAATGTCTGTTCTCTGCCTATCACAGATTAGATCGTGACCATAACCTATTCCTACCCCTCTCCACATCCCCTAGGATGACAAAAGATGTGAATGGATCTATCGAGGATCTACAAGACTGGAGCCTATGTTCAGCATGAAGACATCTTCAGCCTCTACATTGGAGAAGAAGCAAGGGGGACAGATGAGAACACGTCCAAACATGGGTATATCCTAACAGAGATACCCTGGGGCAAGGAGAAATGGGTCCAAACCAGCCAAGGCAGTTCTGGACAATGACCTTCCTGTGTGTTCTCCAGGATGACGCTAGTGACTCCTGCAAATGGGGCATATACCCTGTCCTGTTTTCAGTAGACTTGATGGATTTGTGGTTCTACCTCCACATAGACTCTGATTCTTTCAATTCAACTCCATCAAAATCTAAAATTACTGAATTAGATTAGGGGTTATTCCTGTTATTCACTTGTGAATTTTAGGCTTTGAATGCTACTTGTCCACAGGAGAGAAGGATGGGCAATCTCCTCCTGTGCGATTAGCTGCCTCTGAAAACCCACTGGAGGGTCAATGATGGGTCAGTTTCTACTTGATGGTACACAACAACCACCATGCTACCTATGGAGCCTGAGTGGCCTAGGGTTTAAGGAGTTGCAGTGCCAACCCAAAAGGCAGGAGGTTCAGATACACCAGCAACTCCTTAGGACAATGATAGGTAATCTCTCAAGTGATTTACACATTCTGAAACCCACTGAAGGGTTAAAAACAATGAGTTTGAGAGGTTTTTTATGCTCTTTGTTGTTGTAATCTGCCATCCAGTATAATAGCTCTGAAACCCTCCCTTTCCTGAGCCAATCTCACTATATCCAACAAACCTGCTCCTGTTGCCCCACTTACTGTGTCTGTAATCTCATCTAGGGTCTTCCTCTCCTGTGCTGTCCTCCACCCTTCCAAGCATAATATTCTTCTCCAAGGACTGGTCCCTCCTGGCCATATGCCTAAAGTATGTGAGACAGGGCTTCAAAGTCCTTGCCTCCAAGGAACAGATTGCTTTTACCCTCTCTAGGAAAGACTTGTTAGTTCTCTTGACAGGCCAAGAGAACTCTTCTCCAGCACCGCAGTTCAAAGGCATCAATTCTCCTGTCATCCTTGGTAACTGTCCAGATCTTAGATGCATAGCAAGTAACTGCAAAGACCATGGCCTAAATCAGATGCACAGTAGTCTCTAGACTGACATTGTTGCTCTTTACCACTATGAAGAGGTCCCTGACAGCAGATTTTCCAAATGCAGTTCGTCTTTTTATTCCCTCAGTGCTGGTACCATTAATTGTGAAACTGAACAAGCGAAAATTGTTAACAGCCTTGATCTCTTCTCCATCTGTCATGGTGCTGCCAGTTGGCCCGTGGTGAGAATTTGAGAATCGAATCTTGATGTTGAGCTTCAATCCATATTGAAGCGTACAGTCCCTGACCTTCTGTAACAAATGCTTCAGCTCCTCCTCAGTTTGAGCCAGCAGAGTTGTGTCATCTGCATAAAACAGGTTGTTGATGAGTCTTCCTCCAATCCTGATGCCACATTCCTCATCATAAAGTCCAGCCTCCTGAATGATCTGTTCTGCATATAGATTGAAAAGATATGGAGACAGGACACATCGCTGATGCACTCCTTTCCTGATTTTGAACCGTGCAGCATTTCCTTACTTTGTTCTGAGGATTGCTTCCTGGTTCAAGTATAAGTTTCACATGAGCATAAGTGTTCTGGGATTCCCATTCTTCTGAAGTTTAGCCACAATTTGTTGTGATCCACATATGCTGTCTAGGACCAATTTTTTTTATTTTATTCATTTTTTTTTAGATCAGAATGTTTTGTTGGGTTGTATTTTTTTTCTGTACCTCACATACATTGGTTTCTTTCCTCTTAACATTACTTGATCAACAAATGCATATTTAAAAAAATACTCACCAAGGTTTATAGCATCTCTCTCATTACTCTCAAGTTGGAACCAACTCATAGCTGACCCTCCTGGATTTCTGAATGTGTAAATCACACAGGAGATTATCTATCTTTGTCTCAAGAAGCTGCTAAAGATTTGAACCACCAGACATTTGGATTAACAGCACAGCTCCCTATGATTACAACTCCCTACAGATTATCCCTCCAATTGTTCTTATTCTCTCAAGTTGGAACCAACTCATAGTGGACACTCCATCCGGTTTTCAGGGGCAGTAAATCACATTGGAGGAGATTGACCATCTGTGTCTCACAGAGCATCTGATGGATTTGAATCACATACCTTTGGATTGGCATCACAGCTCATTATCACTAGGCCACCAGAGCTCTCCAACAATTTAACTTAATGAGAGATATCTTCTGAGATAAGAAGACAAAGGTTCTTTTACGTTAAAATCCAATATAAATGTTGTCTATTATATGAGCCAGCATTCTCACTCATTGGAGCAAGTAATGGGAACTGACATTTTAGCATGTACTCAAAATGTTTCTGTTGATTACATTTTTGTTTGTTTGTTTAATATTAAATAAATTCAGAAGCATTTAGTGAATGGATACAGGTTGCACAGTTATCTTCTGGATTGCAGCGCTGATTTGTACCACTAGGCCACCAGAGCCTTGGTAGTTAACATCTTCTGACTAGATTAACTTTGTTTTTCTGTAGGTGCTGTAAGGAGTAAAGGCCCAGTGGTCCAGTACACCCAGGATCTGACCAGTACTGGAACTCAGTTCAAGCTGTTGGAGCCCCCACAGCCTCCTGCTCCACCTGTCCTACCTGTTCCCCTACCTGCTCCACCTCTGTCCCCCCAGGCAGCTGACATTGAGTGAGTGCTATTCCTTCTTTTTTTCCCAATTGCTTTTATATCATATTTTCTATATCCTTTACTGTATGATCTCTTCTTTGTTTTACAAGTTTGGAAAGCCAGCTTGCCCAGTCACGGAAGCAAGTAGCCAAAAAAAGCACTTCATTCCGTCCAGGATCTGTGGGTTCTGGTCATTCATCTCCTACATCCCCTACTCTCAGTGAAAATACTCCTGGAAAACCTGTTATCAGTCAGACATACAGGTGAGAAAATCTAGCCTTATTTACAAACTGATAGTGTAAATTGTGACCACTGTATTGGGAAAAGTCCTTAGTCACAAAGACCTTAGTTAATATTGTAACAGGGATTTAGACTGGAAAAGAAAGCTTAATTTTAGCGTATTCTGAGAAACAAAAAGTATGAATAACTCCCTTGCAAACTGGATACCTGCAAATATAGCATCACCAGAAAGCCATTTGTTAAAATTTCTCCTTGAACATGGTGCTATTACTGGTACAGTGGAAACACCATGGTACTTTCACTTGAGTCCTAGAAATTAATATGAACATTTGTAGGATTCTTAGCAGGGGAAAATCATTGGTAGAAGACTAGCCTTTACTTCCTTAATTCATAGGCACATAAATTTTCGAGAACAGTTAACATGGTTGAATTAGAAATATCAGTGAAGAATAGCAAGGAGTTTTACTGCCAGCCTGAGTAAGCAAGGATAATTTTACTTTCTTTTGTAATTATTTAGCTTTAAATCCATCAATATTGGAAAGATGAGAAATTGGCATAGCTGGGTGACAGTTATAGAGAGGTCTTGTTGCCTTCTTACCTGATCTTTTATTTCATTTACAGATTACCTTTAATCTCAACAACAACTGCTCCGACAACAGCTACCCCAACACCCCCAGCACCTCCAACACCCCCAGCACCCCCAGCCCCTCCAGCCCCTCCAGCCTTTCATGGCATGCTGGAGAGGGCCCCAGCAGAGCCATCCTACCGTGCCCCCATGGAGAAGCTATTGTATTTACCTCATGTCTGTAGCTATACATGTCTGTCTCGAGTCAGACCTATGAGGAGTGAGCAGTACCGAGGCAAGAACCCTCTGCTAGTCCCATTACTCTATGACTTCCGAAGGATGACAGCCCGTCGTCGAGTGAACCGCAAGATGGGCTTTCATGTCATTTACAAGACACCCTGTGGCCTCTGCCTTCGGACAATGCAAGAGATTGAACGCTACCTTTTTGAGACTGGCTGTGACTTCCTCTTCCTGGAGATGTTCTGCTTGGATCCCTATGTTTTTGTAGACTGCAAGTTTCAGCCCTATAAGCCTTTTTACTATATTTTGGACATCACCTATGGGAAGGAAGATGTTCCTTTATCCTGTGTCAATGAGATTGACACAACGCCCCCACCCCAAGTAGCCTACAGCAAAGAACGTATCCCAGGAAAAGGTGTTTTCATTAACACAGGCCCTGAATTTCTGGTTGGCTGTGACTGCAAGGATGGGTGCCGAGACAAGTGAGTTGAAGGGAAAATTAATATCCCAACTTCCAAATTCTTCTCTTTCCAATCTCCTCTGTGTTTTGTATCTGCACTGTTTCCTTGTTTCTCCATCTCCTTTTCATTCCCTCAGCTGGAGTTCTGTTCTAAGGCTTCCAGGAAAAATGAGGTACAGAGGCTGGGATCTGGCTTCATCCTTTTGAACAACCCTAAGTACATGCTATCCTGTGTTTATATCTTTCTCTGGCTGTTGTTCCTCCATCATATTCTCAGTTGCCACCTTCTTTCATTTTTTTTCCTCTCTTACCTGATTCTTGTTTTATTGTCTTTGTCTTTTCCTTCCTCATTTACATGAGAAAAATAAAAATTTCGGTACTGTGCCTGCAGCTTTGACTCTACCCTGTGTCAACAGAACAAATCCGGCCCAGCCCCGCCCCGCCCTCACCATTGCTGCTGTACAGGAGCCATTGTTGCAGTCACTCCTTATTGGGCATCTTCCTCTCTTTTTTTTTTTCTGACCTTATCCTTTACCAAACATGATACCTTTCTCCAAAGATGGCCCTTCTTAACCATATGCCTAAAATATGTGAAGCCTCTGCCGGGCAAGGAGGGACAATCTCCTCCTGTACCAGTCAGATCTGATTTGATGGTACACGCACACAAAAATAATAAAATTAAAAAAAAATGTGAAGCCTCACCATCTTCATTATTAAGGAACACTTTGTGCTTTTTCCAAAACTAGTATTTTTTCTTTTGGCATTCCGTGGCATCATAGTCTTCACCAGCACCACAGTTCAAAGATGTCAGTTCTTTTTTTCAATCTTTATTAATTATCCAACTTTCACATGCATATGAGATAATTAAAAATACCATGAGTTGGGTTAAGTACATCTTAGGTGCTCAAAGTGACACCCATGCTGTTCAACACTTAAAAAAGGTTCTTGGAGCAGATTTGCTCAGTGGACACATAGTTTAAGTTCTTGACTGCTACTTCTGTTTGCTGTTGATTCTGGATCCCAGTAAAATGAAATCTTTGACAGCATCAGTGATTTCTGTTAACTTTGATATGTTTGGATCCATTTACGAGGACTTTTGTTTTCTTTATGTTGCAGGTCCAAATGTGCCTGCCATCAGCTAACTATCCAGGCTACAGCCTGCACCCCAGGGGGCCAAATCAACCCCAACTCCGGTTACCAGTATAAGAGACTAGATGAGTGTCTGCCCACAGGGTAAGTTGTTTTTGTTGTTATGTGCTGTGGAGTCGTTTGCAACTCATAGCGACAACAGCCCTAAACCCTGCTCTGTCCTGTGCCAATCGCATTGCCTCTGACACACCCATCCCGATTACCCCAGTCACTGAATCAGTCCACCTCATAGAGGGTCTTCCCCTCCTGTGCTGTCCCTCCACCCTAGTAGTTAAGGTAAAAAGAAATAACTCAGAGGTTATAGGACATATTTAGGGGAGTTTTGTGCTTATAGAAGCAAGAATCTTTAAGAAGCGAAAATAGAATACTGGAAAAGGTACTTTATTTTCTAATTGTATAATCTGTTTATTCTTTTGAGCTTTTCTAGGTGAAGATATAGGATGACTAAATAGTTTCTAGCACTTTTGCAGTAAAATGCTAACCTCAATTTAATAATTGGGTGAACGTCTGAACAGATTGGCATTTATTTTGACAAGTTAAATCTTTGGAAATTAATTTTGTGAGAACAAAGGGTAGGGAGAGGAAAGAGCTACACAGAAAACTTCTCTTCTTATGGGGTTGTCTGTGTGGTTAGAAACACCACCACACATCATGTAAAACAACTCAGAAGAATACAAATCATTTTCGTCAAGCCAGAACCGACTCATAGCTGACACTCTTAACAGGTTTTCAGAGGTTTTAAATTATGTGAGAGTAGATTGCTCAGCGTCTCCCATGGAACAGCTGCTACATTCAAACTGGCAAGGAGGCACTGCCTTTGGGTTACCAGCCCAATTCCCTATGACTCCTCCAAAACAACTAATAAACTTAAATTGATTGAATGCAGATAAAGCTATGCACTGAAAGGATCACAATGGGATTGAGTAAAGTAATCTTCCTAAAAGAAAGAATTTTGGGAGGTTGGCAGAAGTAAACAGAAGTTAGCATTAGTCATTCCAAATTAGGAGGAAGGTAAGGTGCATAGCACCCAAATCCTTAAAATTGTAAATTTTAGCATAAAATGAAAATTTGTTATTTTTGTCAACATAAAAGACACTTTTTTTAATGCCAAATGTTCAGACATGAGCTCAGGTGGGAGTGGGCAAACCAATGTTTATTTATTGTTGTTATTGTGAGCCATCAAGTCAGAACTAACTCATAGACTGTAAATTGCTTGAGAAGAGATTATCCATCTTTCTCCCACAGAGCAGCTGGTGGATTTTAACAGCCTACCTTTGATTGGCAGGGTAAGTCCTTACCATTAAGCCATTAGAGCTCCCTTCATATTTGTTAAGTGAAGGTAATTTCCCAGATATTTATTAAATAAGGAATAGGCTTTGTGCGCTGCATTAAAATACAAATACAAATGAAACATAATCCCTGACCTAAAGGAAAGGTCTGAAAAGAAGAACTTGTGTAAACAGATAATTTGTGATACAGTTATTCTATTTCTTCATCTGAAAGATGTTTTCTGCGAGGATAGAATTTACTACTCTAGAACCTAACAAATAGTAGACAAGCTAGTAAACCTGTTAGATAGCTTCTCTGAAGGAGCAGCTGGTGCATTCAAACCACTTCCCTTTGGCTTGGCAGCACAACTCTTTACCAAGATTAGATTCCCTTGTATTATTGTGCTTCCATTTATTGAGGGACTGGAAGTTAAAATATGAGAGAAAGGAAAGTGCTGTGCAGACGATTGCGACTGGAAGATGTGTTTGAATTCTTCTGAGTGAGAAGCATTTAGGTTAATATCTGAATGACAAGAAGGCACTAAAGACTCAAAATCAGCTGGGAGAACACTTGAGTCTTACAGAAATTCTAAGACAAAAATGAATTTACCAGTAAATTCAAGGTCATGGAGAAAGATAGTTAACTGGAACATGCTTCTCAAAGCAGATAATGATAGATTTGTTAAAACAGGAGGGGTAGGCAGAGATGTGTTTCTATAGGCCTTTGTAAGCCAAAATAAAGAGTCAAATTTTAGAGACAATAGGAAGCCATTTGTGAGAGAAGAAAAGGCTTAGACCAATGGGATAGAATTGAAAATTCAAAAAATTCGTATATATGTAGACAACTGATTTTTCTTTTCTTCCCCCAAAGATACTGCCACCTTTTAAACTTTAGTTCATTAAATGACTTTAACACTACCACCCCCGCCTAAAAAAAAAGCTAAGCTACCAACTAGGAAAATATGTTTAGATCTCCTGTCTGACAAGGAACTGATAATCAAAATATATAGAAAATTTCAACCATGTAATGAAAAGACAAAAATTCAATATAAAATGAGCAAAATATTTAAATAAACTTTTCTCTAAATAACTAAAAAAAAACCCAAACCCAGCCTCAAACTCATTGTTGTCCACTCAAAACTGGTTCTTAGGTGGCTTTACCGAGAGTTTTCAGAAACTATAAATTGTACAGGAGAGGATTGCCCATCTTTCTCCCTTGGAACAGGTGGTGGATTTGAAAGGCTCACTTTTGTTTTGCTAACACAGTCCACTCCCTCCCCACAAGTCCCCCAGAGTTCTCTATTAGACTAAGTAGGACATTTGAATGATTAACCAGTACTTGGAAAGGTGATCAGGATTGTGAGCTATCAGAGAAATGCAAATCTGAATGATAATGAAATGTTATTTTAGTCGCATTAGAAGATGTTGAGGATAGGACAGGTTTCACGTCCATTGTTTATAGGGTCTCTATGAGTCATACTTGCTCTTACAACAAGATAGCTAAGATTTAAGGAACAAAACACCCTAAATCTTCTGTTTTCCTTATCCATTGTCTAACTCCCTATAGTCAAGCTTCTTGAGTGATTTGCTCAACATACATATTGAATAGGTATAAGGAAAGGATACACGCTAATGCACACCTTTCCTGATTTTAAACTATGTAGATAGTGGTCTCTTTCTCTTTTTGGACAGCTGCTTTTTGGTCTAGGTTTCACATGAACACAAAACAACACAAGTAAACATCTTTCTTGTATTCTCTACTTTCAACCAATAACCATCTAACATCAGCAGTGATATCCCTAGTGCCATAATAGCTTCCTCTGACTCTAGCTTGAATTTCTGGCAGTTCCGTTCTGGCTATTATTAAATGCCGTCTTAAGCAGTATTTTACTTGGATTCTTGGTATAGACTAGTAAGCTTATCCAGGGCTGCATCTGGTTTTTTTTTTTTTTTTGAAACCTTGAATTGATAATCCTTCAATTCCTGGAACCTGCTTTTTGCCAGTGCCTTCAGTGCAGCTTTAACTTTTTCCTTCATTACCATTGATTCTTGACCATATGCTCCTTCTTGTGGTAACCCATTCTTTTGGTATAGTAACTCTGTTCCATCTTTTTATGCTTCCTGTATCATTAAAGATTTTGTAAATAGAATCCTTCAGGATTGCAACTTGACGTTTTAATTTGTTATTCAGGTCTTTTAGCTTGAGAAATGCTGAGCTTATTTTTCCCTTTTGACTTTCTAAATCCAGCTCTTTCACACATTCTGTGCATTATCTTCTCAATCTGCCCTTTGAAATCCATTCAGCTCTCTAACTTTACCATGGTCCTCCCATTGTTCTGGCTTCTCTACACACTCTAATGACATTCATTTTGGTCTTTTCTGGTTTTATGATTACTTTTTCTTTTCTTCGTGGGTAATATTCTTGATGTCATTACACAGTTAATCTGGTCTTTGGTCATTAGTTTTCACGGCATTAAATCTATTCTTGAAATAATTTTTTTTTAAATTTTTTTTATTTTGTGTGCTTGTACTGTCAGATCAGATCTGACTGGTACAGGAGGATATTGCTCCTCCTTCTCCGGCAGGGCATCTGGTGGATTTGAACTGTGTACCTCTGGGATTGCAGTGCAGCTTCTTGCCACTAGGCCACCAGAGCTCCCCTTGAAATAATTTTTAAATTCAGTTAGTCTAGACCCAAGGTTGGATTTTCCTTCTTATGGACTTACTTAATTTTCTTCTTCATACAGTCAACCTCTTCACGTTATTTGCTTAATGTACAGATAAGGTGAAAGGATTCAATGCTAATGTATACTATTCCTGATTTTGAGCCATGCGGTATCCCCTTGCTCTGTTCCACCAGCTGCCCCATGATCTGTGTCCAAGTTCCACAAAAGCATTTGTTACACAATTACCACATCAATCAAGACAAGACCCAGGGGCTGGCTATAGACCAGACCATGAGTTGGTTAAATGCAAGTTCAAATTGAAGCTAAAAAAAGAACCTTACAAGAGCCAAATATGACTTTGCATTTATCACACCTGAATTTAAAAACCATCTTAAGAGCAGATTTGATACACTGAACACTAACCACGGAAAACCAGAGAAGTTCTTGAAGAGACAAAAAAAAGACCTAAATACAGAGCCACTAAAGAGAATGGAAGAAACAAGTGTAAGATAGCTGAATAGAAGATTTCAAAGACCTGGAGTTAGAAACTCAAAATGGAAGAATGCACTGAGTATTTCTCAAGTTGAAAAAAATTATAAACAAATTGATGCCTCATGTTGCAATACTGTAGGATTCTGTGGGCAAAATGTTGAATGATGCAGAAAGCTTCACAAGAAAATGGAAGGAATAAACAGTCACTGTAGCAAAAATAATTTTGGTCAACTTTGAACCATTTCACTGAGTAGTAGATGTTTGAGAATCAGTGGCACTTGAGGAAGTAGTCCAAGATGTGCTGAAGGCAGCTGCAAAAAATTCATCTCCATGAATTGACAGAATACCATTTGAATAATTTCAGCAAAAAAAAAAAAGGCAGCCCTCAAATGCTCTCTTGCTTAGGCCACGAAATTTAGAAGACAACTACCTGGCCATAGACTGGAAGATAGATATTTTTGCGCAGTCCAGAAAAAAAGGTGACCTAACAGAGTGTGGAAATTATCAAATATCATTAAAATCACATACAAGGGGGGGAAATCACATGCAAGTATAATCTTAATGAAAATTACTCAAAAAGGACTAGAACAGTACCTTGACAGAGAATTGCCAGAAATTCAAGCTAAATTCAGAAGAGGCTATAGAACAAGGGATTTATTTGCCAATGTCAAATGAATCTTGACTAAGAGCAGAGAATACCACAAATATGTTTACATATGTTTTTTAATTATGCAAAGGCATTTGACTATATGGATGCAAATGAATTGTGGCTACTGTAGAGAAGAATGTTAATTTCCAAGTATTGGTTTTGATCATATATAACTTATACATAGCCAAGAAACAATCAACAAAACAAAGGCTTGCTTAATGCCTCGTTTAAAATCAAAAAAGTGTACATCAGTTCTGTGTCCTTTTTTCCATACCTCTACAGCTTATATGCTGAGCAAACAGGACCTCATGAAGAAGAATATGGTATCAAAATTGAAGAAAGACTTTAACAACCTGCATTATACAGTTGACATAAACTCGCTTGAGAAAATGAAGATGACTTGATATACCTACTGAAGATCAAATACTGTGTAGCTTATTGAAATTTATATTGAGTAAATTATACCACAATATCAAAAAACCAGAAATTCTAACAACTGTACCATTAAGTGGACCAGCATAATAAATTAAAAGACTGAGGCTATCAATGAGTTTTACTTTGTTCCACAATCAACACCAGTGGTAAATGCAGTCAGGAAATCAAAAGATACACTGCAGTCAGCAGATCTGCTGTCAGGGACCTTTTCAAAGTATTAAGGAACCATGGGTGTCCATTTAACTACATGGTGAGCCTAACCAAAATCATGGTATTTTTCCATTGCTTCCTATGCATGTGAAAGTTGAACAATTAATATGGACCAACAAACTGATACTTATAAATTGTAGTGTGGCGGAGTATTGAATTATCCATGGACTGCCAAAAACCTAAATCATGTCTTGGAGGAAGTATAACTGGAATACTTTTTTTGTGTGTGTGTGTTTTTTTCCTTTTTATTTTTAGAATTATTTTTCTTGTGATCTGAGTGAACATTTACAAAGCAAATTGGTTTCCCATTCAATAATTCATGCACAATTTATGTTAATTACTATATCCACAATGTACTGACACCTTCCTCCCTGTGACTCTCATTTCTGTTAGCCCTACCCCTTAGTAGCCCCGAGTTTTATTCCTAGTGGAATACTTTTTTAGAGACAAGGATCGAGAAAATTTTTCTTCCATACTGTAGTATGTTGTCAAGAAGCACCAGTCCTTGGAAAATTAGCAGGTAAGCAAAAGGAAAACGCTCAAAGAATAGCTTGATACTGTGGCTGTGACCTTGGCTTGTACATGGCAAGGTTTAGGTCTTTTGTTTTTAGGGCCACTGAGTCATTAAGTCAAATTAATGGCACCTTAACAATCTTTTTATTATTAAAGGTTTTTTACAACTGTTTCTTCTTATTTTGAGCCATGCTACTAAAGCAAATAAAGGTTCTGAAAGCTTTACTCTTTTTTTTTAAGCTTTACTCTTGTTATTAAAGACTAACTCTTTCTAGTTGTATTTTGAGTGCCTTTCAATCTGAGGAGGAGCTGATGACATAGTCATTGGTATGTGTAGCTGCTAACCAGAATTCTCAGTCTCTGGCAATTCACATATATCAGCAACTTCTGTGGGACAGGAGAGAATGAGCAATTTTTAAGATTTATAGCCTTTAGAAAACTGGTGGATGGTCACTGTGAGTTGGAATCAACTTGATAGCAAGGTTTTTGGTTTCATTGTTTGATTTGGTTTGGAGGGTTTTGCTGGTTTCCCTTCACCCTGAGGAGCTCATTTTCTGGCACTATAGCAGACAGTATTCTCTTCCTACTAATAAAATAATCCTGTCGCCATACCTTTTCAATCTATATACAGATCAGATCATTTAAGAGGCTGGGCTTTATGAGAAGGAATGTGATATTAGGATTGGAAGAAGACTTATCAACGTGTGTTACGCAGAAGACACAACCTTGCTTGCTGAAATTAAGAAGGACCTGAAGGTCAGGGACTGTAGTCTTCAATATAGATTGAAGCTCAACATCAAGAAGACAAAGATTCTCCCTACTGGGCCAATTGGCAGCACAATGATGAATGGAGAAGAGATTGAGGTGGTTAATAATTAGAGCTTATTTGGCTCCACAGTCAACACTCTTAGCACCAGCAGTCAGGAAGTCAGATGAATTGTAGGGAAAATCGGCTGTCCAGGATCTCTCCAGAGTACTAAGAAACAATAGTATCAGTCTAGAGACTTAAGGTGCACCTGAACCAGGCCCTGTTCTTCACAGTTACTTGCTAAGCATCAGAGACCTGGACAATGACTAAGGATGACAGAAGAAAAATCGATGCCTTTGAGTTACGGTGCTGGAGAAGAGTCTCACATACCATGGACCACCAAGAAAACAAAGTGGTCTGTCTTGGAGAGGGAGAAACCATGTTTCTCCTTGGAGGCTAGGTTTTTGAAATACCGTGCCACATACTTTGGGCATGTGACCAGGAAGGGCCGATCCTTGGAAAAGAATGTCATGCTCAGAAGGGTAAAGGGACAGCACAGGAGAGGAAGACCCCAGATGAGATGGATTGGCACAGTGACAGGGGCAATGGGGATAGGTGTGTTGGAGTCAGTGAGACTGACTCGGAAATAATCAGGCTTTAGAGCTTTTGTACATAGAGTCGTTATGAATTGCTGGTGACTCAACAGCACATAACAACTAATGATTTTTCACTGACAGGTTGTTTTAGAAATAAATTGCCACATTCTTCCTAGTCTTTGTTTGGAACCTGTACTGAAAAGTTTTTACCATGAGTAACCCCACTGGTATTTGAAATACTAATGGCATAGTTTACAGTATGATGAACTGACTGACAAATGGTGACAGAAAATTAAGCAAAGGGGCAAAAAAGAAAAGCAAAGGAAAAAATTATTTTCATCTTTGTATCCTTCATATTTTAATTACAAACAGAAATCTGAAACCTATAAATGTATTTAGATTGATAATTTTAGGTGTAGCAACAAATATTAATTACATGTATTTTACCTATTTGAAGTGTTTCATAAAAGCAATTTTTATTACTGCAAATAATAATATCACTCTCCTGATTAAAGTTTGTGACTGGTTTCCAACTGCACTTTGGATTTATTTAACTCAACCTTGGGTTACAAGATCTGTCTTCTTCTTATCTCTTTTCTGTGAAAATTATTCTAGCCACACTGATAATCGTCATTTCCTGGATCCAGCCTACCTTTAAGCCTTTGTACGTACTGTACCTTCTTCTTGGCATCCTTCCATTTTGTTTGTGTGTGGCTATGTTCCTCATCCTTGAACTTTATTCTAACCTCAGATCTTCTATCAACTCACCCAACAATTTATTTCTGTCAAGTTGGAACCAACTCATAGATGACCCTCCAGTGGATTTTCTCCATTGGAGCAGTTTGTGGGTTCAAGTCACCAGCCTTATAGATTAGTAGCACAACCCCTTACCACAAAGCAACAAGAATTCTAAAATCATAGGCCCTCTAAAATCAAGTCATTTTCATTCCTTAATGTTCTCTTTATCATATATGTGTCCTGTAAGTGTCATATAAGTATCACTTACGATGACTCATTCTATGTGTTGGCTTTTTATTCTGTTTCTGATTAGAATGTAAGCTTCAGGAGCATTGGAACTTTTGTGTCTCCTTGTTTGTCTTACCATTTTATTATGGGCAACTAATATAAGGACGTAATTTTTCAAGCCAGTTTTGTTGAGTGAACAGTACTCAATATAGCTTCTTAGTATATATTCATAGTATAGCTACTTTCAAGTTTTCATGGGATGGAGATAAGACCTAAGTTCAAAATCTGGCTATGCCTCTTCTAAGCTGATCCTTCTCTGTCAGCCGTAAACAGGATATTAACATCACCTCTACTCTGCCAAAGTGCTGTTCAAAACAAACAAACCAGCCCTGTCTAGACCATTTCAATTCATAGCAACTCTCCATGATGGAGTTTCTAGTGCTGTGACTCTTCATAGGGGAAACTGCCCATCTGTCTCCCTAGGATTGATAGATGTTTTTGAACTGTCAGCCTTCAGTTAATATTCTCTTAAACTCTATCAGAGTTCCTCAGTAGTGTTGTTAGGGGAATAATTAACACAAAATCATTTCATCATTTTTTTCCTTTCATTTTTGTTACTCGACATTTAAGAGCAATCAGACTCTCTTCTGAGATCCATTGTTTGCCATCTTTTTAATAACCTTTTACTTTCATGTTTGTTGTCGTCTTATTCATTACCATTCAGTGCATCAGATCTACCTTGCGATGATCTCTAAATTCAGATGAGAAGTATCTGAAATTTTACTGTGTTCTCAAGGATTTGTATTTTCTTAAGCTTGAACTTGAACATCAGGAATTGAGGATTTATTCTGTTAGACTCTGGCTTTGTTTTGACTGATACATTGAAGAACCTCATCATTGTTCTCCATACATGTAGATCATTTCATTTCTGTGTAATGTGTCTCGTGAGAGCCATGTGTGTATTGTGTTTACATTGGGAAGGATGGACAGATAGATAGACCTTTATAGATATATATGTCTGATACACATCCATTATTGGATCTATTTGTTGAAGCATCTAAATTAGGATTCTTGTTTTCATCATTGGTTCCAGTGCTGCTTGACATTTTTCTTTAAGTCTCAACCGTTCTTGATCAGATGCTAATTCCTAAAATGGTCAAGCATTTACCAATTATATTTGGCATCTTACTGTATATGCCTTCTTTTTTCTGATGCTTCCTGCATCATTAAATTATCAGATATAAAGAAATTTGACAAAACAACTGAGAAATCATCTCACCCCAGTAACAATAGTAAAATTCAAAAGAATAGCAAACAACAAATGCTGGCAAGGGTGTCGAGAAACTGGAACCCTTATTTACTGTTGGTGGTAGTATAAAAGGTGCAACCACTATGGAAGGTGTTTTTTCAAAAAGTTGGAACTAGAAATACCATTTGACTCAGCAGTTCTACTACTGGGAATATACCCTAAAGAAATCAGAACTGCCCCCCAAACAGATATATGTACACCGTGTTTATTACTGAGTTGTTCACAATAGCAAAGAGATGGGAACAACCCAAGTGCCCATCAACAAACAGAGAAGCTGTGGTATATCCATATAATGGAATACTATGCAGCACTGAAAAACAAGGAACTCATGAAATAGTATACAAAATGGGTGAGTGACCCTGGAGGACATTATGCTGAGTGAAATATCTCAGTCACAAATGGACAAATACTGCATAATGCCACTATTATAAAATGAGACTGACATGGGGGTTGGGGGGAAAACTAAGAAAAGAGGTGATAAATGTACACTGCATTGAAACAGATGAGGGGAAAAAACTGTTTAAAGGGAATATATGATTAGATATTACTTGCATGACAACAGTCCAGAATAAGCTGTATTACAAACCATCTCAGGAACAGGTTTGAGGCCTTGAGTACCAATGAGCATAAACCAAATGAGTTCTGGGAGGATATCAAGAAAATCGTCCATGAAGAATTCAGAAGATCATTAAAAAGGCTGAAAAAGAAGAAAAGACCAAGATGGATGTCAGATGCGACTCTGAATATTGCATTAGAGCACCGAGAAGCCAAAGCTAAAGGAAGGAGTCAAGAAATCAAAGAGCTAAACAGAAAATTTCAAAAGGCAGCCCAGGATGACAAAGCAAGATACTATAATGAAATGTGCAGAGAGCTGGAGTCAGAAAATCAAA
>NW_006400023.1:2898346-2902104 GCF_000299155.1 Elephantulus edwardii | reverse complement strand
CGTCAGGGATGTATTCTTTCTCCATAACTTTTCAATCTGTATGCAGAACAGATCATCCAAGACGCTGGGCTATACGAAGAGGAATGTGGCATCAGGATTGGTGGAAGAGTCATCAACAACCTGCGCTATGCAGAAGACCCTGCTTGCTGAAACTGAGAAGGACCTGAAGCACTTGCTGCAGAAGATCAATGACTGCAGCCTCCTATATGGACTGAACCTCAACATCAAGAAAACAAAGATTCTCACCACTGGGCCAATTGGCAGCATCAGTATGGATGGTGAAGAGATAGAGATAGTTAACAGTTTTAGTTTACTTGGCTCCACAATCAACACTTTTGATAAGAGCAGCCAGGAAATCAAGAAAAGACTTGCGTTGGGAAAATCAGCTGTGAGGGACCTCTCAAGAGTACTGAAGAGCAACGACGTCAGGCTGGAGACTAAGGTGCGCCTGACCCAGGCTATAATCTTTGCAGTTACATGCTATGCATCAGAGAGTTGGACAGTGAATAGGGATGATAGAAAGAGAATTGATGCCTTTGAGGTGTGGTGCTGGAGAAGAGTGTTGGATATACCATGGACTGCTAGGAGAACAAACAGGTTTGTCCTGGAGAAGGTGAAGCCGGAATGCTCCTTGGAGTCAAGGATTCTGATGCTTCGTCTGATATACATTGGGCATGTTGTAAGGAGGGATTGGTCCTTGCAGAGGGACATCATGTTTGGTAGAGTGGCAGGGTGGCGAAGGAGAGGAAGACCTCCGATGAGATGGATCGATTCTGTGACTGGAGCAGTGGGAATAAGTGCGTTTGAGATGCTAGGTTGGCACAGGATAGAACAGCGTTTAGAGCTCTTGTACATAGGGTCACTATGAGTCACAAGTGACTTGATGGCACATAACAACAAAGAGAAAAGCAAACGGTGTGGGGAGTGGGCAGGAAGGAAAATATGCAACGATGAAAGAATGGAAATCCAAGTTCTGTATAAACTGATTACAATCTCAATTGAAAACAAATTTTAAAGACAAGTACTTTATTAACTCAACTAGAAGAGATCAATATTTGTGATCCTTACAAAAGAAAGGCTTTCAAATGGATAGCAAAAAGTAATAAACACTCTCATTGCTGGTTTGTATGATCTTCAGCAATATTTTGCTTGCAGATAATAATAGTAATGATATTGTTGGGTAATTTTCACATTTTGTTGAACCACTTTTCTTGGGAATAGGAACAGAAATGGATCTATTTGCTCTTGATCATAAGATTCTTCTTGAAATATTTCCGCGTCAACCAGTTCTTTGGATATGGTTACACACTCTCTTCCTTTCATCATCTTTTGATGCTTCCTGGATCACTGAAGATTTTGCCCATAGCATCTCTCAGTATTGCAGTTTGAGGCTTGAATTTATTTTTTCAAGCCATTTAACTTGAGAAATACCAAGCAAGTTCTTCCCTTTTTGTTATCCATCACCAGCAGCTCTTTGCACAGACGCAAAATTTCCTTTGCCTTCTTGAGTTGTTCTTTGAAACCTTCTGTTCTGTTCTTTTACTTCCACATTGCTTCCCTTTGTTTTTGCTTCCTGATGTTCTGTTGCAATTTTCAGTCTCTTCTGACATCCATTTTGTCTTTCTCTGTCTTTTATTTTCTTTATGGATTATGTATTTGACACAGATGACATAATTCTTCTTGCTAAGTGAGGAGGAATTGAATCACTTGCTGCAGAAGATGAACGACTACAGCTTTCAATATGGATTGCATCTTAACATCGTTGTTTAATGTTTAATGCCGTCGAGTTGTAGACGACTCATAGCGACCCTATGAACGAACAGCCTGAGGATCACAAAAATTCTCACCAGTAGACCAATAGTCAAGATCATGATAGATGGAGAAAAGATTGAACTTGTCAAAGATTTCATCTTATTTGGATCCACAATCAATATCTTTGATACCAGTAGTTATGAGGTCAGGAGACATTGTATTGGAAAAGTCTGCTGTCAAGGACCTCTCTAGATTACTGTGAGAAGCAATGATGTCATTTTTGAAGACTAAGGTACCCCTGATTAAAATCATGGTCTTTTCACTTTCTTTGTGTCTGAGAGCTGGATAGTGAAATAAGGATGACAGAAGAAGTATTGATGCCTTTGAGTTGTGTGGAGTAGAAAATAACTCAATATTCTATGGACTGCCAAAAGAACAAACAGATGGTCTTGGATGAAAGGATGGCAAAGCTTTGTCTCACATATTTTGTGTTTATTCTAAGAAAGGCTGTTCCTTAGATAGAGGGTCACTGAAAGAGAAGAAGACTAGATGAATTGACATGACTGTAACAGTGGGCTGAAATAAGTGTGTCAGAGATGAGAATGCCATAGGATAGAACAGGATTCATATCTGTTGTTCATAGGGTCACTGTTCATACAGTACATAACAGTAACAACATGCTAAAAAAATTGTGTTGAAAGTAATTAAAAAAACAAGTACACCAGTACATCAACAACAAAAATTTCAAGATTGAGAGGAGGACATGAAATGAGGAATGTTCTGTTGTCTTATACATCTGGACTGAAAGCAGAGAATACCATGGAGATACATTTTAATGACCGCACAAAGGCATTTGGCTTTATAAATCATAACATAGAATTATGAAGATTGTCAATTCCAGAACATCTAATTATGTTCCTGTAGAACCAATACTTAGGCAGTCCTTGGAACAGAACAAGGGGAACTGGATGATTCACATTGAAAAGGTGTGGGTCAGCGTTGTATCCTTTTACTTTGTTTATTCACGTAATCAAAGAAATGCAGAGAAAATAAGAAAAAAAATTTAAAGTACCAAGGTGTCACTTAGATAACTACGATGTAACTGGCATTATTCTTATGTGCCGTTGAGTCACCTGTGACTCATCAAGGCCCTGTGTACAATAGCTCTGACACCTGCTCTATTCTGAGCCAACCTTACTGTCTCTGAGACCCTCCCCATTACCCCAGTCACTGAATCAGTCCATCTCATCGAGGGTTTTTTTCCCTTGTACTGCCCCTCCATCTTCCCAAGCATGATGTGCCTCTCCAGGGATTGGTCCTTCCTTGCAACATGTCCAAAGTGTGTCAGATGAAGCCTCAGAATCCTTGCCTCCAAGGAGCAGCCTGGTCTCATCCTCTGTCGGACAAACCTGTTTGTTCTCCTGGCAGTCCATGGTATATTTAGTACTCTTCTCCAGCACCACAGTCAAGAGCATCAATGCCCCTTCTGTCATTCCTAGTCACTGTCCAGCTTTCTGATGCATAGCAAGTAATTGCAAAGACCATGACCTGGATCAGATGCACTTTAATCTCCAGATTAAATCAAGTGTTGTGAGTGACAGGATAATTACCCGTACACATACAAGGAAGTCCAGTGAATACCACTATCAACAACTAGTGCCAAATAGGAAGAAATAGAAGATTTCTACCAACTTTTGCAGTCAGAAATTGATCAAACATGTGATAAGGTGCATTAATAATGATTGGAATACAAAAGTTAGGAACAGAGAAGAAGAAGCAGTAGTTGGAAAACATGGATTTGGTAACAAATTAAACTGGAGATAAAATGATAGAATTTTGTGCAACCAGTGATTTATTCATTGCAGATACTTTTCATGTTGTTGTTGTTGCTGTTGTTGTTATGTGCCGTCAAGTCGCCTGCAACTCATAGCAACCCTATGTACAACAGCCCTAAACTCCGCTCTGTCCTGTGCCAATCGCACTGTCTCTGACACTCCCATCCCAAT
>NW_006400023.1:2884582-2896016 GCF_000299155.1 Elephantulus edwardii | reverse complement strand
TGGTTGTTGGTGCATATATTTGAATGATAGTGGTATTCACTGGACTTCCTTGTATGCGTATAGATATTATCCTGTCACTGACAATATTGTACTTCAAGACAGATCTAGCAATGACTTTTCATAAGAAACATAAATGCAGACAATAAACATGGATTTCACCTGATGATATTATAGGACTCAGATCAATTACGTCTGTGGAACGAATCACTGGAGAAGCTCAATATCAGCTTTAAAAACTAGGCCAGGTGTTGATTGTGGAACAGCTCAGCAACTGCAAGTTCAAATTAAAGCTAAATTAAGTCCACAGGAACCAAAATTTGACCTTGAGTCTATCTCACCTGAATATAAGGATTAAGTTTGAGGCCTTGAACACTAATGAGAATGAGCTATAGGAGGACAAAAGGTCATTACAAAGGCAGAGGAGGAAGAAAAGACCAAGACAGATAAAACTAGCCTACCTGAAGGGTTTATTTTCCCATATACCTCATGTATGTGAAAGCTGGACAAGGAAAATGGTAATGCATTCAAATTATGATGTTGATAAAGAATATTAACTGTAGTGTGACTCCCAAAAGAACAAATAAATCAGAAAAAAACAGAATAAAAAATGTTCCTCCATCTTATGTCACTGGAAAAGATCAAGGCTTCTGGAGTAACAGAAAAATTGAAAGTCTTCAGTGAGATGGATTGACAAAATAGTAACAGCAACATGCTCAGGCATACTAGTAATCATGAAGGTGATATAGGACTGCGCACCATTTCCTTCTGTTACATAATAAGGTCGCTATGAGTTGGATTTGATTTAGTAACAACAAGATTCTTTTCACTCTAGTACTGGTTACATAGTATGTTCAGTTTGTGAAAATTCATTGAGCTATAGATTTATAGGTGTACTTTATTTATACTTAAGTAATTTTTTTCACCTTGCCGAATATAAAAATATTTTTATTTCCATTACTTGTTCAAATCAGGATTCAAATTCAGTTTACATTGTGTGACTGACTGATAAATGTGTTTTTGTGGTAAGTTTGTAGGTGACAAAGCCATTGCCGTTTCAGCATTCTTCCCATGTGCAGTTCAGCAGCATTAATGATGATTAACCAGGGAGCATGCTAATTATGGTTAACCAAGAAGCCTGGCTGGTTCATGGGGCTTAGGGCCTGACTGGGAGTGTCAATGATCTGATCAAGTTTCTAGATTACAAGATAGAAAAATGGGGTGGAGATGGGCAGTGCAGTGGGTGCTTCTCCTAATATTTTGAGGTCAGGCCCTGGCAGTGGGGCTGCCAGTAGAAATGGAGGTATTTATTTAGGTGTCCAAGTTGTACGTCAGGCATAAGGCCAGCTCCTTGTCGTAGTCATACAAAGGCTGCTCAACACAGCTCCCGTCAAGCGAGCAGTGGATCTCCTCTTGGGAGATGTTGTATTTGTAGTGTTCTGTATTGAAATGGCATTTTTTTAATTCTTCAGTCCAGTGTAACAGCAGTCATGTATCTTACAGCACCAGTCTGTGGCATCTTTGGGTTGGCCTTTGCCACTGGGTCCACAGTGACAGCCATAGAACATAGAAAAGTATAGGTGTCTTCCCTGACATTTATTTTATCATCTTGTTCAGGTTGAGAATCCCACTCTGCCTTGGAATCACACCAGCCTCCACGACGAGCACACAGAGCAGGGAAAGTTTCATTGTCCCAGCAGACAGGAGTGGAAGAGTGCTGTGAGCCCCCCTTCCTGCAGGCTGCCCCTTAGTAATTCTTTTTTAAGTTACCAAAAAAACCTTTATTGAGCTGCTTTGACAATTTTTTATTGTGTGCAGTCGAATCAGAACCGACCCACAGAGAAACTGACCAGCAGGTCTTCCTCGACTATGCAAAGGCATTTGACTATGTGGATCCCAGTAATATGCCTGACATTGAGAAGAATAAGAATCCCAAAACACTTGACTGTCTTTATGCAAAACCTATACCTAGACCAAGAAACTATTGTCTAAACAGCAGAAGCAGTAAATCAGACAGGAGGATACTGCCCATCTTTCCCCCAGGGAGCAGCTGGTAATTTCAAACCACCAGCCTTTGGTTTTGCAGCACTGGTTCTTGCCATTAGACAGCTAGCGCTCTCTCTCCCAGAGCTTTGAGAATAGAAGAATATATATAAAGCATTTACATAAAGTTACTTACATAGAGTTAGGTGCTTGGTAAACAGGAGCTGCTTATCATCCATATCATGTAGGATAACATCTCAGCTAGAGTGATCTGTCATCACCCTTTGCGGTTGTCATAGTTGCAAAAATAAACAATTCATTTAAATACCAGGAAAATAGTAAGGAAAATCCTAACCTTTAACTTAGCATATAGAGTAGAAACATTGATACTGCAAAAGGCAATAATGTTTCAGTAGAAACATTGATACTACAAAAGGCAATAATGTTTCAGTATACCTGTAATATCTTTTGATGTTGATACTTGCTAGATCCCTCTAGTTTTCATAGTTTCTGTTTTAAATAAACTCTTAAACCAGGTAGAATGTGAACTCCTTGAAGGCAATGGTAATACTCTTTTTGTGGTGTTTAATAAACTATGATGGGTTAAACATGAAAATCCACTACTCAAAACAAAACAAAAAATTAACATCAATAGCTGACACTTATGTTTTTATGCTTTGACTCTCATACTAGTTTCATTTTTTCCCCACATATTTTTGTCATGCACCTATTTCTACAAATTGACCAGCTATATATTAATTGTTCCTTAATCTGTAGTTAAGTCACAGTTTGCTTCGTTTTTCTCTAGATGCTCAGCATTATATTATAGCACTATGAATTGCACTACTGTATAACCATCTGAACAAATCCCTTTTCCTCTTCTGAATTATTTCTTTGGGCTATATCCCCAAAATTCCTACCCATTGAAGTCATCTACTGATGGTTTCAGTCCAACAACCGCTAGATTGTGGGCCTTGCACTCTTCTGCACCACTTTGCTTCACACAGAAGAGATGGGTTGGGAAAATCTGTTGCCAAGGTAGTCTTCAAAGTGCTAAAGAGCAAGGACATCACTTTCAACACTAAGGTGCACCTAATCCAGACGATAGTCTTTGCATTTGCTTGAGTCGTGATGTTAGAAGAGTCCTGCATATCTTACGGACTGCCAAAAAACCAAGTCTGTCTGACAAAAAAGTGCAGTCAGGATGCTCTTTAAAGTAAAAAAGGGTGCAACTTTGTCTCACATACTTTCACAATGTTGTCAGGAGGGCACAGTCCTTGAAAGAAGACATTATAATGGAAAAGGTGGACGGTCAGAGTAAAAGAGGAAGACCCAAGATAGTTTGACAAAGGGACTGTAACAGTGGACTCAGGCATATGGTGAGCATGATACAGGATAGGGCAGGATTCAGATCTGTTTAAAGGGTCACTATGAGTTATAGGCAATTTGATGGTACCTAATAGCATATCAGCAAATGAATCAAAGGGCAAAGACAGAGCAGTAAATGTACTTTCTTAGATCAGTATCTAATTTTTTAATAATGATCATAAATGATGGTACTTTAAGGATTGTAACATTTTATGGATTTAATGGATGGTGTGGTGATTATGTTATGATTTATTTTATTCTAACCACCTCCAGGGTATATGAATGTAACAAGCGCTGCAAATGTGATCCTAACATGTGCACAAACCGACTGGTACAGCACGGACTACAGGTTCGGCTCCAGTTGTTCAAAACCCAGAACAAGGGGTGGGGTATCCGCTGTTTGGATGACATTGCCAAAGGCTCCTTTGTCTGTATTTATGCAGGTTGGTAATCCTTTTCTGGAGTTGGGACTCATTTGAAAGAATTGTGCCTTAGACAAGTTGAACATGTTAAAAAAGTGCTTGACATATGAACTGAGAGTAAGAGGATGCCATGATTTTCTTCTGTAAAGAATATGAAGACTGATAAGTCTCCTTGCATTGACCATGGAGGGATAAAAACCTTCCATAAAGACGAGAATGAAAATTTTCTCCCCATATTACTCCAACCATGACCCCGCACCCACTACCTCCTCTGGATGATCTTTTAGCATAGCTTAGAGGTTTGTTTAGGTAAACAAAGCAGAGAAGAAATGGGATGGGATATGGTAAGATGAAAAACTACATTAAGTTCCTCAAATACTCTCAGTTAAGATGTTAAGGAAAGGGAGGTTATGGAGGAATTTTGACTCTGCATGTTATTTGGTTATTAACTGAATGACACTTAATCTTTGTAAAGGTCCCCATAACTCTGAAAGCTTTTCATTTTCTTCATTCCCAGGCAAAATACTGACAGACGATTTTGCAGACAAGGAGGGTCTGGAAATGGGTGATGAGTACTTTGCAAATCTGGACCATATTGAGAGTGTGGAAAATTTCAAGGAAGGCTATGAGAGTGACGCTCCCTGTTCTTCCGACAGCAGTGGTGTAGACTTGAAGGACCAGGAAGATGGCAACAGTGGTTCTGATGACCCTGAGGAGTCCAATGACGATAGTTCTGATGATAACTTCTGTAAGGATGAAGATTTTAGCACCAGCTCAGTGTGGCGTAGCTATGCTACACGGCGGCAGACTCGGGGCCAGAAAGAGAATGGATTGTCTGAAACAGCTTCCAAGGACTCTCGCCCCCCAGATCTTGGACCCCCACATATTCCTGTTCCTCCATCATTCACTGTAGGTGGCTGTAATCCACCTTCCTCAGAAGAGACACCCAAGAATAAAGTGGCCTCATGGTTGAGCTGCAACAGTGTCAGTGAAGGTGGTTTTGCAGACTCTGATAGCCGATCATCTTTCAAGATCAGTGACGGTGGGGATGGCCGGTCTTGGGGAACCCGAGGGGAGGTTGAGAAGGTATCCACCTCAGGACTGATCATGAAGGATGAAGGAGACATCAAACAGGCCAAGAAAGAGGTAAGCTGTGACAGAAAATAAAGCGTTTAACTGGTTTAAGAATAGAATTAACCATTTCCTGTCCAGATCATGTTCTTGAATATTCTGTTGATCCTTTATGTGTTCAGTTAATAGAAGGCATGCTGAAATCAAAAGGGGCTATTTATGTTTTACATATAATAAAGAATTTGAAAGAATTATGTGGAATACAGGTGTCCTAAGGACTGCAGAAGGTCAAGGACTGCAGCCATCAATATGGATTGAAGCTCAACATCAAGAAAACAAAGATTTTCATCACTGGGCCAACTGGCAGCATCAGTATGGATGGTGAAGAGATTGAGATAGTTAACAGTTTTAGTTTACTTGGTTCCACAGTTAACACTCTTGGTAACAGCAGCCAGGAAATCAGGAGACGAATTACATTGGGAAAATCAGCTGTGAGGGACCTCTCAAGAGTACTGAAGAGCAATGACATCAGGCTGGAGACTAAGGTGCACCTGATCCAGGCTATAGTCTTTGCAGTTAAATTACATGCTATGCATCAGAGAGTTGGACAATGAATAGGGATGATAGAAAGAGAATTGATGCCTTTGAGCTGTGGTGCTGGAGAAAAGTGTTGAATATACCATGGACTGCTAGGAGAACAAACAGGTTTGTCCTGGAGAGGGTGAAACCAGGCTGCTCCTTGGAGTCAAGGATTCTGATGCTTCGTCTGACGTAGTTTTGGCATGTTGCAAGGAGGTCCTTGGAGAAGGACATTATGTTTGGGAGAAAAGAGGGACGGCACAGGAAAGGAAGACCCTCAATGAGATGGATTGATTCTGTTAGTGGAGTGGTGGGAATGAGTGTGTTTGAGACGGCAAGGTTGGCACAGTATAGAACAGTGTTTAGGACTTTTTTTTTTGCCAATTTTAAATACATCTTTATTTGAGACATTGCATTTTGCACTTACAATACAGTGATAATAAAGTGCAATGTTAATTCCTTTCCCTCTACACATTCCATATTCAAGTATTGAGAATGCACAGAAATTTAGTCTAGCAGTGTAGACTTTTCAACTGCAGTGTGCTACAAATTTGGGTCCTTCAAAATTTTTTAACTGTGGAACAATGAATGCTATAAAGTATGCAGATTGGTTTAGTCAACCTCTTCAATGGTGGGTCCAGAAGAGGCACCACCAGATGGAGGAGCTCCACCACCAGGGAGGCCACCAGGCATGCCTCTGGGCATGCCTCCAGCACTCTGGTACAGCTTGGTGATGATGGGGTTGCAGACCTTCTCTAGTTCCTTCTGCTGATGCTCAAATTCCTCCTTTTCTGCAGTCTGATTCTTATCAAGCCAGTTGATAATTTCATTGCACTTGTCAAGGATCTTCTGCTTGTCCTCGTCATTGATCTTGCCTTGAAGCTTTTCATCTTCAACTGTTGCTTTCATATTAAATGCATAAGACTCAAGGGAATTCTTAGAAGACACCTTATCTCTTTGCTTCTCATCTTCAGCTTTGTACTTCTCAGCCTCCTGGACCATTCGTTCAATGTCTTCCTTACTCAAGCGGCCCTTATCATTGGTGATGGTAATCTTGTTTTCTTTCCCAGTGCTCTTGTCAACAGCAGAAACATTAAGGATACCATTGGCATCAATATCAAATGTGACTTCAATCTGAGGAACACCACGAGGTGCAGGTGGTATCCCAGTGAGCTCAAACTTGCCAAGCAGGTTGTTATCTTTGGTCATGGCACACTCACCTTCATAAACCTGAATGAGTACACCAGGCTGGTTGTCAGAGTAGGTTTTGAAGGTTTGCGTCTGCTTGGTAGGAATGGTTGTATTCCTCTTGATGAGGACAGTCATGTACATAGGGTCACTATGAGTCGCAGGCGACTCGATGACATATAACAACAAGTAGACTAACAACTGAAGAAGATGAAAACACGTCCACAAAACCAAAATACCACTTTGAGTATGTCCCTCTTGAATTTGAAAATTATCTCCAGAATACGTTTGAAGCATTAAACATTAATAAAGCATTAATGATCAAAGACATCTGAGTTACGGGACGATATCAAAGATACCAACCATGAAAACAGCAAAAGATCAGGTCTGAAAATTGTACTAGAGCATCAAGAAGCCAAGACAAAGGGGAGAAATGCCAAACTCAAAGAAATTAACAGATGTCAAAGGGCTGCTCAAGAAAACAAAGCAAAGTACTATTTTGGAATGAGCTTAGAGCTAGAGATGGAAAATAAAAAGGGAAGACCTCCCTCAGCATTTCTAAAGTTGAAAGAACTAAAAAAAAAAAAAACCAAAAACTTCAAACCTCAATTTGCAAAACTGAGAGATGCTATGGGGGAAATACTGAATGATCCAGCAAATGTCAAAAGAAATAGAAGGACTACATAGTCCTGTACCTAAAAGAACTGCTTGACAACTGGAAATTTTCAGGAAATACTGTATGAACAAGAGCCAATGGCAGTGAAGGAAGAGCTTCAATACAGTGCAGCTCAACATGAAGAAGACAGAAATCCTCCCCACTGTACCAATAAGCAACATCATGATGGAGAAAAGACAAATTGTCAGCTCTTCCATCTTAATTGGATTTTCTATCAACATCCTTGGTACCAGACATATTGCACTGGGCAAGTCCACTGTCCAGGACCTCTCCAGATTACTGTGGAGCAATGACGTCAGTTTGAAGGCTAAAGGTGCACCTGGTTGCAGGTTATGGTCTTTTTCAGTCACTTGCTCTGCTTCTGAGAGCTGATCAATGAATAAGGATAAGAAGAATTGATGCGTTTGAGTTGTGTGGTGTTGGAGAATATTGAATGGACTGCCAAAAATCACAGATATGTCTTGGAAAAAGCACAGCCTGAGTGCTCCTTACACGCAAGGGTGACAAAAGTTTTCTCACGTAGTTTGGACATGTTACTCAGAGGCTATTCCTTGGAAAAGGTGATCATGCTTAGAAAAATGGAGGCTTAGCAAAAGAAGAAAATCCTCAACAAGATGGACTGACAGTGACTACATCAATGGGCTCAAGTGTGTCAGGAGATGAGGTTGGCACAAGCTAGAACAAGGTTCAGACCTGTTATTCATAGGGTTGCTACGAATCCACAGCACCTAACAATAAGTGGACTTTGATATTTGGTGAGATGAACCTCATTTCTTCAGATCTTTGCAATTGTTCCCTACCAGCAGTAGCACATGCTACAGCAGAGAGAGCAACTTCCAAGGAACCCAAGAAGCTAGGAGTAGCAGTGGTCAGATTATATCTCATAGATCACAAAAGGATTAATGCTGTTTCTCCTAAGTCTTTACATGTGAATTACTTATTTGGTGGATGTTTTGTGGCAAACCTGATTATCTTACCTTTTTTCTTTGGTTTGTTATGTGCCATCGAGTTGCTTGAGACTCATAGCAACCCTATCTATGTACAACAGCCTTAAACCCTGCTGTATCCTGTGCCAATCTTAATCTCTGACACACCTACCCCCATTACTCTTCTTTTTAAAACAACTGGCTGCCTAACAGGGTGAAGAAAGGGTCTGATTTATTCCATAGTGGAAGATTTATAAGTGAATTGTTTTTTTCTTCATTAAATGCTATGTTATCTGCATCGTTTCCTTAAATACATAATTGATGATGTTGACATTTCCTAGATTGCAGGTAGTGCTCGTGATGTTGTGTAAGATTCTACCCATGTTTTCCATGAGAATTATGCCCTATCAGCAGGAAAGGTTAAAGGCACTTTCAGGGGTTTAGAAATGAGAAAATAGTTATGGCTGTCAAATTCCAGGTTAATTAGTCTAGTCTATACACATCACATTTTAAATGTTGTGCTCCCTCGCTGTCTTGGAGCTCATTTACTATAGAGTAATCATTAGATTTGGCACCTTAGATCCTAAGAGCATTGAACCTGTCACTTGCTTTTTTTATCAGGACCCTGACGACCGGAACAAAATGTCAGGGTAAGTGCTTCTCTTTTTGACCTGTTTTCCAGTGTTTTTTCTCAAGCCAATAATTTGAAAAATATCCAGTCATCTGAGTCTCTCATTCTGTTCTCTACGATCAGAGTAACTGAAAGCTCCCGAAATTATGGTTACAATCCTTCTCTTGTGAAGCCTGAAGGACTTCGCCGCCCACCTAGTAAGACTAATATGCATCAGAGCCGACGGCTCGGGGCCTCTGCTCAGTCCAACCCTGATGTAAGTGTCCTCCTTAGACTGGACCCTCCCCAGCCTTCTCTTTCATTCAGCAGGAATCAAATAACATTTTCTTCACTTTCCAAGTCCTTCACTATTATTTCTGTTGGGTCTTTTTGCTTCTCTGGTTTGACTTCCTGATTCATTTTCTTTGATCTACTACCTAACTTCTTTGTTGCAATCTCAGCCTCTTCTTGCCTAACCATAGACAAAAGCAGGTCCTTGAAAGGGCTCTTTCTTTTCACTTTTATTTCTTCTTACCCTTCTGCTTCCCCCAGGATGTCCTGACATTGTCCAGCAGCACAGAAAGTGAGGGGGAAAGTGGAAACAGCCGAAAGCCCACTGCTGGTCAGGCATCAGCTACAGCAGTTGACAGTGATGACATCCAGACCATCTCCTCTGGCTCTGAAGGGGATGACTTTGAAGACAAGAAGAACATGTCTGGTAGAATTGGGAGGCGGGTAAAGGGGGCGGGCAGGAGGGAAGTTGAGAGCTTTTTGTCTAAGGGAGCTAAAAAAAATGGAGTGGGCAGAGAGTATCTGTAGTGAAAGAATCGAAGCATCTCTGAGAGGGCTCCCTACCTCCCAGCATGCCCCCTTTTCCTCTGCTGTCCAATTTCATATTTTCCTTTAGTACGTTTGTCCAGCAGATCAAGTCCTTCCTGGAAAAAACTGCCATCTCTGCCTTGGAATATTGGTTCATCCTCAGAAATGCAAAGAATGAAAATGGATAGAATGTCCAGTCATGAATTAGAATGAGTCTTAACCTCATTCTCTCTCATTTCCAGGCACAACAAAGCGCCAAGTAGCAGTAAAATCAACCCGAGGCTTTGCTCTTAAATCAACCCATGGGATTGCCATTAAATCAACCAACATGGCCTCTGTGGACAAAGGGGAGAGTGCACCTGTTCGTAAGAATACACGCCAGTTCTATGACGGTGAAGAGTCTTGCTACATCATTGATGCCAAGCTTGAAGGCAACCTGGGCCGCTACCTTAATGTGAGACCCTCTACCCCTGCCGCCAGACATGGGTTATCCATTACTCTGAAATATTTGGGTTTTTAATCACAATTCTATAAACACACCTTTTCATGTTACAAAAATCTCAAAAAGATATTTTAAAGAGATGGCTTTCTTTTCAGATTTCTGCAGTTGGGAGGGCTAGATTGTCTCATTTGTTTTCCAGCCAGCTCCACAAAGCCAAATTCTGTTTTCCTTTAACTCTGTTCTGTACTTAAATCTACAGCACAGCTGCAGCCCCAACCTGTTTGTCCAGAATGTCTTCGTGGACACCCATGATCTCCGCTTCCCTTGGGTAGCCTTCTTTGCCAGCAAGTAAGAGGAAGTCAGGGAAGGGGAAAAAACCCTAGGTTTAATGAGGGGCAGAGACCATGAGAATTCACCCATGATCCCAACTCTTCTTGTACTCTGTGCAGCCCCAGAAGCATAGACTGTTTACTGTCTCTACTACACATCATTCTTTTTTTTCCTCTTCAGGAGAATCCGGGCTGGAACGGAGCTTACTTGGGACTACAACTACGAGGTGGGCAGTGTGGAAGGCAAGGAATTGCTCTGCTGCTGTGGAGCTATTGAGTGCAGAGGGCGTCTTCTTTAAAGGACAACTTCCAGAATCTTCAGAAACCCCCTGAGCTGTCCTTTCCTCAGGAATTGGGTCTCCCTAACTATTGGACTCTGACCCCAAGTCTGCATTTATTGCAGTTTCCAATAGATACCTGGGGGTTCTGGAGCAGGAGATCCCTTCTGATGTGGTGCTAGCAGGCAGGGGCTCACACCTCTGAAGGTACTAGGAGGTGAAGAGATTCCCACTCTAACCTGAGCCTGACATCCTCCCAATCTGTGTGTTCATGCTTCTGACAGACTTATTCCTAGTGGGGGTTGTGTATCTACCCCTCCAGTTTGTATTGTTTCTTCAGTCTTTTAACAAGATGGTTAAAACTAAGATTGTGACTTGATTTCTCTTCTCTACTCTCAAAGGGCAGCCGTCATTCCTGTACCTTCTCTTTTTGCTTATCAGCCATGTGAAATTTTAAAAAGATGTTTTAAAACTATGAGGAAGCCATAAGGAAGACCATCTTAGTTTATTTAGTTTATCCTCATCAATCTCTAATAAGTTCAGACACTTGCTGCCATATTTTACTTAATCTTTAATATATTTTAATTAAAAAAATCATTAACAGTACATTTGGTCTGAAATGGTCCCTCTGCTAAAATGCCAGGTGCTTGTAATTCTGACTTTAAAACCAAAACCCCGCATGTTTAATAAATAAAAACTAAAAGTAATTGCCATTCTACTCCAAACCAGCTTGCCTATCTGAAGAG
>NW_006400023.1:2875782-2884387 GCF_000299155.1 Elephantulus edwardii | reverse complement strand
TAAGGAAGATGGTCCAACTTTGGCAGAATGAGGCCCACAAATAGGACAATAAGGCACAACTTTGGCTCTGGAAGTCAAAGGCAAATAGCTAGGGCCAGATTCTGAAGCATAAGGAATGTGAGTTGTAAACCCCATTCCTAGAGCTGAGGAAGGGTCTCAAGCGGTGGAATGGACGAGTTGGAGAGAGAGTTAAATAAGACAATCCTCCCCTCCAAGGATATAACCACCCTCCCTTCTATGTGAGGACGAGTAGGTTAGAATTTGGTTTAAAGGCAATGGGGAAAAAAGGAGAAGCACAGAGAACTCTCTTCACTCCTTTCTCCCCGTAATGTAAAGTGACCCTGTGGGGGGAGTGCGCAGTTCCTTGGCTTTAGATGTCATTTTTGGGACAGCAGGGACCACAGTTCAGTCATTCTTCCGATGGTTGTTATTGAGGATGGGATGGCCGTTCGCTAGGGGCCGACTTTTTGGTCCTCCCCCTACTGTGGCGTCCTCCCCCTCCGAGCTTTCTGTTTCGTCACGGTCACTGCGTTCATCTTCTACGAGCTGTAGGAGGGGATAAAGAAGGTTATGTGATATCTTCAAATCTCTTAAGAATACCCCTTAATAGGCCTATTTTTTGATCTATCTATACCCTCAATATAGTTTTTCAAAGGACTGTTGGTGGGATAGAGTTTGCACAATTTGTAGATTAAGGGTATTATGGTCTACAGCATACAACAGAACCTTCACCTTTCCAGTTATGAACTTGTAGGCCATGCGCAGAATGAGATAGGCCCAGAAGATATGCAGCAACTGTAGCACTGCCATCATGGAATTGAAGAAGTAATAGCCAAAGAAGGCAGGATAGAGCTCCAGTGGGTACACCAAGGTGCATCGCAGGATCCTGGGGGAGCAGAGAGGAGACAGAATTGTAAACATGGGTGAGAGATAAAGTTCATGGGGATAGGGGCGAGGAAAGACTCCTGACTTCACAAGAACAGGAGTATGGTCTGCTCACCAGAAGGGCAGGATGACCAGTCGAGTGATGATGAAGACAATGGCGAAGATGATGAAGATATTGTTGCAGGTATTTTTCCATCCCGCATAGTTAAACATCTTGGCTGACTGCATAAATAGCACTAATTTGTCATCATGGACTACTGCTGCTCCCTTGTTCGTTCATATATACAACTCGTTACCAGCACTAGTTGTCTCCCCCACGTCTGTTCCCAGGAAAAAGCCCCCAAGATGAGGGGATAGGGGACTCTGCACCACAGTCTCTACATTTGAGAAAAGGTCCAAGAAGCCTAACCTCAAGCAGGTAATCAGAAGAGTCATGCAGAGCCATGATGAGAGTCCCTGCCCGGATGTAATTGGCAAACCAGGAGAAACTGATGAGGATGATGGTGGCCACATGGTGGATGATCTGTTCCTTGAAATCCTAAGAGAAGGAGTAGGCTCCAGAAAGTTCTTGTTCCCCAGTCCCCACCAGTCCTCCTCACCTCACCATCAGTTCCTCATACCCCAGGGGCTTTGGCTCCTAGGGTTAACACCTTAAATCTTTGACCCACCTTTCGTTTGACATCAGAGGCAATGCTGAAGAGCAGAGACCAGTAGAAAGAAAGCTCAATCATGTAGTACCAATACTGGGAAGGAATGGTGCTCTGGGAGAGAGGAGCGAGAGGTAAGGGCCCCAGAGGAACTGAATCCAAGAGTCTCAGCTTTTCAAACCCAGTCCTTGAGATTATGCTGTTTGTTAATTCCAGTCCCTTCTACCACATGTCCCAGAGACCATCTCACGGGGAGTAAACCAACTCCCTTAATCATCACCCCGGTATAAGAGCATGACCCTCCTCTCATACCTGTATGGGATAGCCCTCCCAGACTTTCTTCAGGTCATAGAACCAGGGTTTCTGAAAAGAAATGTTACACAGTTAAAGAGAAGCAACCAAGATTCTATGACCTTCCCCTACCCTGCCAGAGAATCAACTCCCCACCTCTCAGCAGCTGCCCCTACTCACATCTACAATGACGGCCATGCCAGCAATGAAAGCAATCAAGTAAAATGTGAACCTCCAGCTGAAAGAGGAGACAGAAATGGCTAGAAAATAGATTACAAAAGGACACAGTCCTCCAATATCCCTAAACACCTATGGCTGTCTTCTTTCAGGAAAATGAGTAAGAACTAAATTCAACTCTTGACCTCGCTATCATTTCCACACAGTATGGCCCACCCCACTTGGAAGAAACATCAGACTTTACTCTTTAACCCACTTTCTCTTGGTTCAACCTCCCGTACCTTGCTTCTCGGAACTTCTTGAGGAGACTGGGTCTGTCCTGATTGCGGCGGCGGCGAAACCAGCGCTCTATCTGACGGCTAGAGAGCCCACTCTTCCGAGACAGCAGCTCCACCTCTGCCTGGCCGTGGAAAAGGGACAGCTGCTTTCAGCTTTAGAACTCGGCAGTGCCCATCTTCTCCTGTTGTTAACCTCTCCAAGGCAGCCACTAGAGCCAGTTTCCCAATCTTATCTATTCCTTTTCCCTCCTCCCAATACTTAGTAACTCCCAGGGCAAGGTCAGCAGCTCAGACCTGCTTAGGCTGCTTGCCGCTGGTCATGTAGAAATGCTCCAAGGTGGGATTGGGAGGTGCTCGAAGACGAGTTTTCTCCTTTACATTCAGAAGGGCAGCCAGAGGTGTAGCCACATAACTGAGGAAGGAATATGAGTAAGGAGGTGTCTGGCTCTCTTGAAACACCTCAGTTTCATGGTAGACCTAGACTGGGAGGGGACAAGGACTGCAAATTCTGGAAACTTCATGCTGGGCCTCAGTTTCCCCAGTTTTTTGGCAACTCCTTAACCCCAGTATCCTCAGACTACCCTCAGCTGACAAGGCTGCCAGTGTTAACTACTGGCAAGGCAGGGAGGAGGGTAAGAGGGTGAAAACAAATAACCATTGAAGGAACTGGGGTTGCAGAGCTCTCAGGAAAACAATGGTGCCTTCAGTCAGGGGCACACAGTAGGCAGGGACCTGGGTAGCCAGAACACCAAGGAACTGGACCAAATAACAGGAGACAAACTTGAAGCCAAGAAATTATGTTGCTAGCAGCCAGGGAAGGCACAGGGTAAGCTGGTATGCTCACAGCTCAAAGAAATATCGAATGATGAGGAAGAGCAAGGCCAGGGGTAGTGTGATATAAAGGTCTGAGGCCTTAGCATAGATGCGTCCATCTCGGTCTTCTAGATCTGCCCAGGTTAAGTTCACAGGCAGCCACAGCCGTTCCCACCAGAAGTAGTCATACAAGGTTTGGAGCATCCTAAGGGAAGAAAGAGTAGAGGGCATCAAGAAGAGGAAGGTAAATAAAGGTTTTCATAGTGTATCAAAAAGTAGCTGGTAGAAACTCAGAAGCTTGGATTTGGTCTTGGCTGTGGGATCACTGACCAATCACACAGTTGACCAGTGCCGTCAAGTCAATTCTATACTCATTGTGACCATCAGGTTTCTGAAACATAAATCTGAAGGGGAGCAGACTACCTTAGCTCTCTCCCATGCAGCAGCTAATGGATTTAAAACACTGACCTTTAAAACACTGCCATTTATATTCCTGTGTAACCTAAGGTGAGTTCATTTCCTCATCCTTTATAGAAATGGCTTTCCAATTCTAACATGCTATTTACAGCAACTTAAGGTGATGCTCCAGCGGCATAGTCAGTAAAAAGTTATGGTACTAACCTAAAGAAAGCCCCTCTCTCTAGAACTTTTGATCCACCAGCAGTTCCAAAGGAGAAAAATGGGCAGTGTCATCCAATTTCAGCCGCCAAAAACTGGAGAGTCAACTATGAGTTGATTCCAACTGAATGGCAATAGGTGAGTTTTCATTTAAGGTGAGGCTAACACAAGAAGTGCAACGGGGGAAAGAACAGACATGCATTAGCCTGTCCTGATCCCTGCAATTAACCTCAGAGGTCTCCCCATCATTTTGCTATCCTAACCTAGAGAACAGGCAGGGTCTAAGCAAAGCTGGAGGCATCTTGTCTTTACCTCTTCCTCTTCCCTAGCCACCCTCTTCAACTCTCCTAGTATTCTTTCAACTCTCCAAGTCATCTCACAACCGAAAGTTTCTCTCACAACCAAAAGTTTCCCTGAGAGACTACTCAAAACAGAGACTACAAAGCTGGGACAAACTTCCCTTTCCTCCTTACAACCTACCTGGGCAGCAGATCGCTAGGGAAAATTATATCCCCATAAATAATACTCAAGGGAACTCTAGTGGCCTAGTGTCAAGAAGCTGTGCTGCAATCCCAAAGGCATGCGGTTCGAGGCCACCAGCTGCTCCGTGGGAGAAGGTTGGGCCATCTCCTGTGTGATTAACTGACTTTGTAAACCCACTGGAGGATCATCTATGGGTCAGTTCTGACTCCACAGTACACAACAAATGATACTCCAGGACAATGTGAACATTAAACCACTTCACTAGATTGATCCCTCATGCCAAATCAGACAGTCCTTACACCACCTGAAGTCTACAGAAAGTGAAGGCAGAGCTTCAAACAGGAATTGGGCGATGGGGAAACAAGACAGCACAGCTAGACATCAGGCAGAATTAGGACCTGCTGTATTATTCCCTACCTTCCTCTTGCCAAAAGAACCGTAGCATGGTGATGACTGAGGGAGAGAGTGGTCTGTGGCTCATGGGGTGAAGGGTCTGAGTCAAAGATGCTGGGTCCAATTAAGTGCCTGCAGTCCTACCAATGGAAGTAATGCAGAAGGAGGGCCAGGGTGGGATCTTCCAGACCTTCAACCCACCACTCAAAAGTTGTTGCTCTGTACCATGGAGTAGGAACCAAACCAGAGCTGACCCTCCAGCAAGTTTTCAGAGGCAGTAAATCACTTGGGAAAGGGTTGCCCATCTTTCTCTTGTGGAGCAGCAGATAGATTGAAATTGTGTACCTTATTGTGGGCAGCACACTTCCTTACCACTAAGCCACCAGAGCTCCCTAGTCAAACATAGAGGCTAAAAATTGATGCAGAATGAAGATGTACCTCTCTCAGTCAAGAGAAAAAGTCAGGGAGATTGTTCTCTGCTGTGAATTGGAGGCCAGTGGGTGTTGCTGACAGAGGGCTAAACCCTCAGGTCATAGCTGGGCTGTTCTTTTAGCAGCTCCGCCCCCAGTGCACCAGAACAGCACTTGTGAAATCCCTCTCAGCCCTGTCACGGGTCAGTATTCCAGCTCAAGGACTTTAACCTGGCATTCCCCTCAGCTTCCCCCTCTTGGTCACTGCTTGCTCAGGGTGAAATCAGAGGTCAGCACTGACAATGAAGTATCTTCAGCTCCACCTTCGCTCTACCTCCTCCCCCCAGAACATACATTCCTCATCCAGGCACATTACCCCCAGGGCACTGCCCCAACCTCTAATTTATCCAGAACAAATATTTAATTAGTTAAAGAGGCTGGACGCCTTTTAAAGTGAACAAAATTAAATGTAATTATCCACAGTAAGACTTTACCCACACAGTCACATGTGTATGCTTCCCCTACCCCCTACAACCACTAAATTAAAAAAAAAAAAAGTTGTAGAAAATGTCAAAGGAAAAGGACAGGGATGGAAAATTGAGCAGAAAAGGGATTGAGCAGAATGCCAAATGTGTTAGCACACTCCTCTTCCATTTTTACTGCTTAGCCTGATGAAACGTGGTAAAATATACCCAATAGTCACCAGGCTGCTCCAGTGAGATCGGAAGTCAGGGTATATACAAGTCTAGACATTGGTCCCTATCCATATCCTGGTCAGTAGCATCTGGCAGGGGAAGTTTTTCTTACCAGCACCATTCAGAGACTTAAGGATTCAGAGAGTTAGCAGGGGTCATGGGAGTTATAGATGGAGTCCCTCTCCCCGGGACCCTGAACCATCTTAAGCCTGTTAAAAGTGAGAAGATGGAGAGACCTGCAAGTGTCAATGTGAACAAGGGCAAAGGTCTCAACCCTTCAAAACAGCAACAGGGAGAGGAAAAGGTGTGTGTGATGTTTTGTTGTTAAGTCCTGTGGAGTTTAGCATGACTCATAGAGACCCTAAAAACAACAGATTTAAAACATGTTTGGATGCAAATTAATGGCAGCTTTCTCTTACACCTGGATCTGAGGCTTTCTGTAACCACAGCTGTCTTTTCCTGCCCTGTATTTCCATTAGCAGAGGCACACTATCTGCATCTTCTCAAGTGGGGCTGGGAAAGCAGGGAGAAGCACCAGACTCAAGATAGAGAAAAGACAATTGGAGCTCCCAGCTGAAACTGCTTACAAATTCCCAAGGAGTCAATCAGTGCTTCTATGGAAGCCATGGCAGCATCTTGAGCCCTGCACACCAAGCCAAGCAAGGGACCCCATAAACATGAGGCTAGAGTAACCAAAGGTGATATGCACACAAGTAGGGAGAAGACTTTTCCCAGGCCCCTGTGGCCTTCAGGCCAGTTTTTTTTTGTTTGTGTTTTTTTTTTTTTCTCTACAGACACTTTTCCACTAAGAGTTTACCCCACATGCATAAACAGTGTATTTGTGTTTGTGTGTGTGTGTGTGTCTGTCTGTCTCTCTCACAGGCACACCTGCTTCAGAGATAGAGACGCCACTGAGACACAGGCTGGAGGGGGGCCAGCAAAGCAAGGATTTCATGGGTATTGGATTACCTGGAACTTGAGCAGGGATCCACCCAGCCTCCACCCTTTGCCCTCACTGACTGAATCCCACAGACCCTCACAGGAGGATAAAAAGAAACAGAGGGTCTCCATGGGGGTTTATGGACCCAAACCAGATGGCTGGGAGAGCAGAAGTTTGAGCCTGTGAGGAAGAGATTCTCATTAAATGGTACGTAGTTCCAGTGGCTCTCAGGACTTCATTGAATAACTGAGGAAGACATAAAGGAGGCAGCAAGAGGAGAGAGATTAGCAAAGAGAAGGTCCAAAAGGCTTCAATCTTCCACTAAAGCCAGAAAATCTACAAACACCAGATGATGAAGTCTGAATACTTTTCCTTGTTGAAAACTTTTTCAAACAACAGCAGTGGGTCAGGAACCAGAAGGCTGTGTGTGATCAATGGATGAAGCCAAGAAGAGGTGTACAGTTTGAGCCCAAAAAATTCAGGTTGGTTTGCAGGAGAGGTAGAGTCAGGCAGCATCAAAAATTGTGGTCCACGGGCCTAATCTAGCCAGTAACTAACTTTCTGAGGATGCCTCACCTGCAGCTTCAACACATCCAAACACAGTGGACAACCCTCCCAACCACCAGCCCCAGGGTCTGGGAAGTCAGAAAGCTGAAGAGGCAGATACTGAAGGACACGGTAGAGAATCAGTCGGACCAGTGACAGAAGAGAAACCCCTTTTTCCCAAGGGGAAAGTTCACCAGCGGCCTTACTTAGGGATAGGGTACAGAGCACCTGGAGAGACAAATTCTATTCAGAACAGAGTCAGGGTAGGTTTAATGTATGGTAGTAACAAGCCCTGAAAGACAGGGTTGCTGACAAGTCCTTATCCTTAATGGGCCCATTACACAAGCCCAGTGAGTGAGTGATGTACACACATTCAGGCCCAGTCAGGTGAGAGAGGTGACTGACTGCCTGTCACAGATTGCTGTGGGAAGAGGAGTTTAAGGCACACGTAAGAACTCCCTGTTCACGACTGCCTAACAATTTCAGGCTACTGACATAAGGTTTTTAAACCAGGAGCCCGGCTTTGGACGCCAGCGAACAAAAAAACCCCTAAACCTAGACGAAAGATTAATGTCGTACATTTGCAATTAACCTACTTGCCAAAGAGCCCTGGGCTAGTAATTAGCATGCTTGGCCCGGAAAACTAGTTTCCCGAGAAGATCCCCTTGCCGCCACCCCGGCCACACATACAAAAACACACACCCTATAACGGAGCAGGAGTCTTAGCCCTGGGGGGCCGGGGTAGGACACCCGGAGCCACTCCTTCCTGTTTCCCGTTAAGCACATGGAGGTTCGGTCCTCCCTCCCGGGGTGGGCACCGCGGGCCGGCCAGGAAAAAGCAGCAAGTCCCCACTCGCACTCTCGCCACCGTCCCTGCTCACGTTAGAGGCTGCACCACAGGCCCACCGCCAGGCAAATGGTCCCCGAGCGCTTCTCCACTCCAACAAAGAGGCATCGAGCCGACCGCGGGCGGCCTGGCGCCCCGATCTGCCAGCTCCTACCTGTTGCCCAGGAAAGGGCTCGTGGCGCCGCACCGAGGAGGCGGCAGCGGGCCAGGCAGCCCCTCGGGCGGCGCTCGGAGCCCTGCAGCTCTCGCGCGGCGCTCGCAGCCCCGCTGCTCCCGCGCAGCGCTCTGGCCCGCCCTCCCCTAGGCCCCGCCGCCATGAGCCGGCCGGCAGCGCTCCGGAGCCAGCCGTGGTCACCCCTCGTCCGACTGCCCTCGGGTCTGCGCCCGGGTCCCTTTCGCCCCCTTGGCCCTCGCTCCCTTCAGCGGGAGCTTCCCTCTTCGCGGAGCCGCGTCTCTGCGGCACCCAACTCATCGAACTTTTCCGTGGTCCTTCCGCACCCAACCCCTCGCGCAAAGTCCCGGGGCGCCCAGCTGGGGTCCGGACTCACTCGGCGGCGGCGACGCGGAGGTGGCGGGGCCGAG